>NW_024070212.1:16565933-16681946 GCF_014754425.2 Oryx dammah
GCCGCCGCCGCCGCTGGAGTAGCAGACGGTACCGGAGGAGCCGCCGCCGCCGCTGGAGTAGCAGCCGCTCCCGGAGCCGCCGCCGCCGCCGCTGGAGTAGCAGACGGTACCGGAGGAGCCGCCGCCGGAAGAGTAGCCTCCGCAGCCCGAGCTGCCGCCGCCCGCGGAATGCTTGATACTTCCACCAGAGCCGCCGCCGCCGCCCCCGCAGCCGCCGCCAGAGTAGCCGCCGCTGCAGGCGGAGCTGCCGCCGCCTCCAGAATACTTGACGCTTCCACCCGAGCAGCCGCCGCCGCCGCCACCCCCGGAGCCGCCGCAGCTACCAGAGCCACCGCCGCCGCCGCTATGGAAGACGCCGCCGCCGCCGCCGCCAGAGGTTTTCCCACAGCCCACTGGGGGCTGAGGGGTGGGCTGCTTTGTCTGGTGAGACATCTTGTCTAAGGAGGAACAGAACCCTGGAAGGAGAGCAGAGAGCATCAGTGGGCCAGCTGCAAGAGGATGCGGCGGCAGAGGCAGCTGCATCCATGGAAACGTCCCCCATCCTCTGAGCAGCACTGCCTCGGCCAGGCTTGATGCTCTTTCTCATCGGATTGGGAAGAGCACTCAGCTGGGACTCCTGGATTAGTGCTTTTAGAAAAGGCTTGTGCTTCTCCTGAGAAAGTCTTTACCAAGTTTTAAATAGCCCACTTAGTGGTACCCATTTCTCTTTCTTTCCCAGCTTTGCTTCAGGCCTCTGATGTGTGATCTCCAGGCAAATGACCCACACATTTTCCGTTTCCTCATTTCCTGTAAAATGAGATGGGTCGAGTATTTCACTCCTTAGTTCTCCGATCCCAACACTGAGTGCAAACGGAAAATTACCACAAACCTCCACTAGGGTAGGGAATTTTATCCACTCCTGGCACAACACAGGGAGGTTTGTTCCAATGCCAGAGGGCTGTTGCACCCCATTCTTTGCAAAAAAGAACTAAACTCTTGGTCTGTTCCACTGACCTCAGCCATGATCACCCACCAGTTACCAGAAGAGGCAGGCTCCCCCATTGTCCTGTCTGGAAACAGGAGTAAGGATCCCAGTAATCCTGTGGACCAGCATCTCTAACTAGGAGATATCAAGCAAAGCTTACCAAGGAGGCAAGCTGGGTTGAGGGGACCAAACTAGCAGGAATTGTGTCCAGCATCTCACACGTCATTTCCCTCTCAGAACCTCTTGTGTAAAACAGGCAATGGGTTCTTATGACTGCTAAAATCTCACCATCTGCAGCATCCTCTGAATCATTCTTCCTGTTCTCTGAAAGTACACTCAACCTCTCCTCCTTACAAGTTCACAAAGTCCATCCAGCCCATCCACAGGCTGTCTGGGACAGTCTCTGCAGAATGCACTTTTATGCCGGGGACAGGGCATGTCTCTTACAGGGGTGCCAGAGAGACAGGAGATGGTCTTGTCTTTGTGGCATTTACATTTTGGCCAGATCAGAAACGCCATCTGTACAGCAGTAGCTCAGCTCTCTTTCCTGCCTGAAGCCCCTCTGAACATGGATACAGTTGGAAGAGCAGAGGTCCTGTAGGTCCTAAAGGGGAGAGAGGCCTTGCCCTCCTGTCCCCTGGTCCACATAAGCCCATGCAAGCCTGGGCAAGACCGACTTGGAAGATGAGAGCCAGTAGAACTCACACTTACCCAAAGCACCAGTAAGGATGAGTGAGGAGAGGAGATGCTGGCTGTGTGAGGAGCACTGGAGCTTCTGAGGTTTTATACTCTCTCTGAGTTCTGACTCATCAGCTATCGATCTGGACCAGCCTTACATGTTTGGCCTCAGTTACGTGACCTTTGGCTCTCACCCCACCTCCTTGTGATTGTAGTCATGGGGTGACCCATTCATGAAGATTTTGGCATTCTTGAGATGGGCAGCCTCCTGTATGACTGGCCCCTTCTCTGATGCAACTGTGAAGCAGGCTGGCTAGCAAGGATGGTCAGCCAGAGTGGATGTTAGACATTTTTTGCAAAACTTCTGGCATGGGGCCCATGCCATCACCAGAGGGCTATGCTTCAGGAATAGGTCTCAGACTCTTCAAGCAACCTAAGAGAGTCCCACTGGAGTTCTTAGTCTGTGGTCCAAGAAGTAGGAAGTTTCACATCCCACTCTTTGGCTCCTGGTCCTATTGCGAGATGCTGTTTCTTCTTTGCCAAGTTTCTTCCCCGGGATGTGCTTCACTGGGATGTTCTTGTCTTGTTTCCTGTCTAGAGAGAATGTGTAAGCACCTAGGACCCAGTTCTGGGTTGCACAGCATAGACAGTGCCATAAGTAATGGGGCAATGGTAGCAATTTTGATTTACTCCTAAAGACAATGAATGTCTAAAACTACTGATCTTCACTATTGACTTTCCTTTTAGAAGAACAAGCTAAAGAGATAGACCATGTGGTTCTTCCCACCATGGCCATTCAGCTCTGGGGTCTTGTCTTGTGTGGTAACACTGACCTCAGTGTAGCAGCCATGGAATGGAAGAGACTTGAAATTAGGTGGCTGGATTTGGGTGCTCCCTGTGGAGCACTGGAGCTTGCCAGCTACATCACTTTGGGTAAAGTCACAGTACCTTATGCAGTGCCTACACACCGGAGGCACTTAGTAAGCATTTGTTGATTATTGAACAAACTTTCTGATACTCAGATACCTTGTCTATCAAATAAGAATGGTAATTGTTGTTTTACTGAAGCCATGAGGGAGTCCACAGATGGCGTGAGACAACCTCTTATCTAGGAAAATAACTTGGAAATTCCTGGCTGACCCTGGACCAGTAGCATCAACTCTGTGTATGAGAAACAGCATTTTGTCCTCTTCTTTCATCATTGGAGCTCAACTGCTATCACATTTGAAGTTAGTTCCACCCAGATATGTGTTGAAATGACAGCTCCAATAATAAATTGATGGTTAATTATGGTGGAGTTGTAATGATCTGCATGATCTGATTAGACTGTGGCCTTCAGAAACTTGTGGCACTAGTTTTAGTTTGGAGAGCATGAACGCAGGTGAACCCAGGAGGAGCCCAGGTGCTCCCCTCCTAAGAGAATACCCAGGAGGGAGAAGTCCGGATCTGTTGGAGAAAGCATGTTTCTACTTGAAGCTGAAGTGTTATGGAGGTTTTGGAGGGAAAAAAAGGCTCCAACTAGCTGTGGGTATAATACAAGACACATAATAAAGGACAGCTTTATTTTGTTGGGTTCACTGGAGAAGACGTGGACCATGGTTCCCACACTGGTCTGTGGACCCATGTTGGCCCATTACTGTGTGTACCCTAGTCTTTGGGAAAATGTACGTAAAAAGATGTCAGCAAACTCTTTGTGAGAAGGAAAGTCTAATTCAGAAATCATGAGCCTCCTACCTTTTTTGGGTATATATTAAGGCTTTGTTTCTTTTAAAAGTGGTGTTGACAAGAGGTCCAAGTTGTTTCTTTCATGTCCTTATTTGTCAAAATGAGAATTTGGCTATCACATTATTTGGTTATCACAGTTTTTTTGCGGGTGTTGTTACTTCTTTATGAAATTCTAAAATTTGGGAACCGCAAGTGCAGGTGACTCCAAAGAGCTAATAATCTTGAAATTGTCTGTATTAGTTTGGAGCATTTATGTTCTTATAAGAAAGATATGATATTTTCTTTCATCAGATTTAATATCCTAATGCTTTATTCATTAATCCAGCCAACTGTTTTGCCGAAAGCTTCAACTTTCATTTCAGATTTAAAAGATTTGTTAACAAAAGAAACTACTTGTTAAACACAAATAAACAATTTAAACATTTAATAGAGGATTATCTAACTTACTTTCAATATGCAATCACTAAAAGAAAAGAGAAATAGAAACAGTAGAGGAATGTAATAGCACATATATCACCTAACTGGGACCAAATAGCAGCCAGATTCAAACAGCGCTGGGAAGCCCCATGTAACAGCAATCTGGAGTCTCTGTTGGAAAAAGATACTGGACGATGCATCCACCCTACGGGTGAGACTTCAAAACTGCAATTTTGGGGGGTTCCGCTTATAATTCCAGGCCACAAACTGATACTGTCATCAGTTTGTGAACAAATTGCAGCTCTGGTTTCACATTATTATTTTTTTTTTTACAATACTGTTTGTTTTATTTTGTGAGTCAGAGGATTTTGTTAAGCCCCGGGCGTGGTTGGCTAGACCTCCTCCAGGGGCTCAAGAATTCTAAAACCTGCTCCCTGTCTTTTCTATATTGCCGCTGGTTTTACTAGAAAAGTCGGGGCACTCATGAGCAGGCACATAGTCAGGGCACTGACCAGGCAGGTCAGAAGCAAGGTCAGAGGTCTGCTCTGCCTTCCTGTCTCTGAAGCCTGAGCAAGACTCCTTCCACTTAATTTCTCTAATACCAACACCAGTGTACTGGGCAGTGTGCTAAGGATTACAGAGGAGTGTTTTAGAGCTGTGCATGGATCCCCTTGGTAGATTTGCGGGAAGGGTACTCCATGCCTGCCTCTGCTACTCTGTATGACATTTAATAAGGAAAATCTTCTAACTGGTACTTTCTTAACATGTGGAAGAGGCTGATGATGCAACATGGTGTTGACAGCTGTGCTCGATCTTGTGGCTCTGAGTTAACCTTGCCTCAAGTGTGAGATATGAACCTGATTCTCCATTTTATCCCTTTCAACCAGAAGTAGGGGGATATCTGTGTGGAGTGGTTGAGGATTACATATTATCATTATCAATGAGGAAATGATGAAAGTTTATAGAATTATGACACTTAAGTCTTTGGAGTTTTGCAACACTTGGCATGTCAGATTTCCAAAATTTGTAGCTTTCAGACTTAAACCTGCATGTGTGCTTGCTAGTATATCTGGGTTCTGTAGCCTCACGAATGAAGTCATGGTTCCTGCCTATAACTGTATCCTTAGAGGGGAAGGCGCTTATAGCAAATCTTTCATAGCTAGGCATTAGCAGGTGCTCAGTAAATACTGATGGTAAATTGAAGGGAATTATTGAAACCCATTGACTGATGGCCCTGTAGGAGGCAGGACCTGGTCCTTGTCCCCAGGCAATCCCGAGTGTGAGGGGAGATCACAGCTCTTGAGCTGAGGAACCCCCAGTCTGAGAGAAGCCTGCTCATCACCATCTTTAAGTACCTAATCTTCATATTTGCATTCTCATGACTGAGTGTTGACAACCTACCTGAGGAAAAAAGGGCAATGGATGGCTTGTAAAGAATAAAATGGACGCGGGCAGGGGTTCAGGAACACTGGCAGGTCAGGCATAGAACTTGCAAGCCCTTGGTGGTGTTTATATTCAATGGGAAAAGTTTTCTCTTAGTCACAGACCAGGAGGCATCTCAGAGCCCCAGACACCCCCCTGGGTTGCCATTTGTCTCCTCTCTTCAGCCTTCCTGGTGAGCAGTTTCTGTTACTTAGAGATCGGGCAGAAGGACAGCACCATAGCAGCTCCTAGCTGCTGGAATTCCTTCTCCAGGAAGCTTCCCTGGGTTCATCCCAACCACTGTTTCCATCTCTCTTGCCACCTTCCCCTTCAAAGGTCTTAAGGAATGATTGTACCTTTACAGCCTGCTAGTGACACAACCAGAAGCCTTGTCCCCTTTGTCAAGTTGCAATTGACAAACCTTGAGATCAGGGTCTCCTTTAGTTCTTGACGGCCTACTGGGACCTTCTCAGGATGTGTTTACTCTTGAGATGTATCTCTTTCAGGTGCTCCTGGAGCTCATACTTGCAGGGAGGAGGAGGACGGCGGCTGAGATGTTCTGCATTCCCAAGGAGTTTGTAGCATGTGGGGTGAGCCATGCACCTAGGGACTTCCTGTCTGGACAGACTCTTGGGTTTATGGACTGCTGTCACGTGTCTTATTCATTTCTCATAACTGTCCTGTGTGCTTGGGGATATGTTATCTTCATTCCCCAGCTGAGGATATGCCTCATGGAGGCCAATGCAATTGCTCAAATTCCCAAAGCCAGGATTTGGACTCAGGTCTTTTGATTCTAAACCTTGTGTTCTTTCTAAGCACTGCATACCTCTTCTTTTGGATTGATGTGGGCAGAACAAAGGGATTGCACCCCCTCTCCTTCCAAGTCAGGCTCAGGTTTGTGCCCTCTGGGAAGTAGGGGACAGAGGAACCTTATATGGGCTCCCCTAGCTCCCCAGGGACTCTTGTATGCATTGGTGGATGGCAGCAGCTGGAAAGACAGTGGAGGTCATCCAATCAGCTTCTGTCATTTGTAGAGGTAGATGACAAACCCAAAGCCCAGAGAGGCTAACGCACTTCCCAAGGCCACACAGAAGGGCCAAGAGCAGGACCTGGGTCTCTCCTCCCAGCTCAGTACTCCTACTGCAGCTCCAAGTGGTGACTGTCTGCTTTCTCCTGACAAGAGTATCTCCAGGTATTGGCAGTGAGACCAGAGAGTTGTTAAAATGACAGTAAAAGTCTTTCAGAGCTGAGCAGACATGCTCAAGGAAGCTGCTGGGCCTGTGTGCTCTAGCCTCTGGGCCTGGAAATTAACTGCTGATGTCATGAAGCCCTTTCACAGGTGGGCAGCTGCTTTGTAGCCTGAGGGCTCAGGGCCTACTTCCTGGGCTTACACATAAAGTTTATAGCAGGGAGGAGCAGTGAGCAGCATTTGTGGGCCCGATCTCCTGCTCTAAGATAGGCAATGTCACTTGACCCCTCTAAGGACTTTCATACATGGTGGTGATAGCAGGTCCAAGCACACTGGCTCTTTGACCACCGTCTCCACTGGTGTCTGTGGGTGGATAATCCAGGTTGTTTTAACTGAATCCCAAGTCAAATGGAATCTTGGAAGTCAATATGACACAGAGGGAAAAGCAAAAGCATTTCAAATCCATAGCCTTAAAGGCTTTTTGCCCTAAAGGTTTAATCCTAGTATTTTTTCCTTTGTTTAAATTATTTTTTTATTGAAATATAGCTGCTTTACAATGTTGTGTTAGTGTCTTACTGTACAGCAAAGTGAATTTTATATATATATATATATATCTCCCCTCTTTTTTTGGATTTTCTTCCCTTTTAGGTCAACACGGAACACTGAGTGGAGTTCCCTTTCCTATACAGTAGGTTCTCATCAGTTATGCACAGTAGTGTGTATAAGTCAATCCCAATCTTCCATTCATCCCCCCAACTGGTATCCATATATTTATTCTCTACATCAGTGTCTCTGTTTCTGCTTTGCAGATAAAACTGTCTATACCATTTTTCTAGATTCCACATACATATGTTAATATAATGATACATGTTTTTCTCTTTCTGACTTACTTCACTCTGTATAAGGTCTGTCCATGTCTCTACAAGTGACCCAGTTTTGTTCCTTTTTGTGGCTGAGAAATATTCCATTGTATATTTGGACCACATCTTCTTTGCTCATTTAATCCCAGTTTTTCAGGCATGTGCTGGTTTAGGTGACCACACCAAGGCACTTCTTTTCTGGAGGTCATTGAAAAGCAGGGCAAGGTGAGTGCTCCCTCCATTTTGGTTTTGAATCCTCTTTAGTTCTTATGTGCTGCTTTCAGAAATTGCCTCGCCTGCCCTGGGCTTTGGGTGTAACTTCTCTCTTACTCACAAACTGTTCATAAGATTTACTACTGAAGATCAGAATCTAGATCCAGTCTCTGTCTTGGCCAGTAAAGCTTGTTTCTCAGACTTTCTGGCTCTTCTTAATTTTTGTTCATTCTTCCAATGATACTCTTTATTTCAATAGCTGAACCTGTTGAAATTAGGTGGATGACTTGGGGCAAATCTTCTCACTGCCTACAGGGTAGAAAATGATCAGTTTGGTTGGAGAGTCTCTAGTGACTTCTTTCTTTTTTCCATCCATGTGCTCAGAGAATCCCAAGGTGAGAGACTGTAGGACCATTATTCATATCTGTGTAGGTTCCCAGGGGCTTTCCTTTGGCACCATGAGCACTGTCCAGACAAGATCAGATCCTCCTAAATCTCCAAATCCCCACAAGGCAGGGCCTCAGTGTGACTATTTGATAAATATTTGATCAACCAAGAAGATGATCCCAGGGCTATTATAATCTGATTTATTTTCCCATGGAAAGTAGCTTATATAAGTTGGCCGTGGCAAACACCTCTCCCTTGCCACCCCCCATCTTCCATCCAAGGCACCTCATTGCCCCATTGTCTCCTGCTGCTTATTTTTCAGAATCTCCCTTGGATCACAGCTTCCAGAGATCCTGACCACCTGCAATCCAGTGGTCAGCTTTCTGGCTGGATCTGAAGCAGCACCAGGTGACCTGTGAAGTTTGCAGTCTCTGCTCTGTTCTGAAGCGTAGGGATCAAAAACTTTTCTGAGGACTTGGGATCAGGGAGAACCTGTGCTCTAAACTGGACCAACCACCAGTGACTTGACTTGGGGTCAGGGAGGACCTGTGCTCTAAACCTGGACCAACCTCCAGTGTCTTGTGAGTCTGGGTCACGCACTATCCCCCAGACCTGTTTCTTCATCCACTTAGTCCTGTACTGGCTTCCTTTTGGGCAACCTCTCCTTCCCCCCACCCCTGGCCAAGTCCACTCTTTGGACCGAGAAGAGGGAAAGATGAGGAGGGTCAGAGGCAGTGATAGGGAAAAAACTAGATGGAATGACAAGAACCACAGGCCTCTTGGAAAAGAGCGTAGAAACTCTCGTACCTCCCTGGATGCCAGCCATGGGCTCAAATCAGAGGCATTTTGGGAACTTTTGTCCCCCAAGAGCATTTTGGCCCTTGAGCTAACTATGGAAGAGGAGGAAGGGGGACAGCAGGAGGGCTGGGTGAGGAAAGTTGGCCTGTGTTATGAGTAACATTTGCAGCGTGTCATTACCCAAGGTGGATGTAATTACACTGGATTAAGAAAGGCATGTGAACACACTGTGTTGCTTTAGAACCTCCTGCAATTAACATCTATTCTTTTGGGTCTCAGAGGAAGGATTAATTTGGCTCCTGAATGTTCCTTTGCTGCGAATCCCTTGCTGGTGGAACTGGCCTTCTTACCCTCTAGTATTGAGTTATTCTGCTGTAAAAAAAAAAAAAAAAAAAAAGCCTCAGTGCAAATAATTTGAAAACAAAGCAAAGAAGAACAGTCACCTATAATTCCAGTATTCAGATAGAACTGGTGTTAAGGTTTTGGTGATTATTTTTATTTTGCTCTTTTTTCTTTTCATTTATCCTTCCTTTTTATATAAACTCTCAGTTTGTGATGCTGATTTTCCATGTGACTTTGTTATTATGCGCATAGCATCCTGTTCCTAAAACACCTCTGATCTGAGCCCGAGGCTGGCAGCCAGGGAGATAGGAGAGTTTCTATGCTCTTTTCCACCGTCTCTTAACCACTAGTTTTAGTGGCTGTGTTCCGCTGCCCATTCTGAGTCTTACCGCTTAGACCTTCCAGCTATCCTGGAACCTCTGAACCTTCGAGACCTCATTACTGAATTTTGTTGGGTCTTGGTTGGCTCCCTGATGGGCCGCTGGTGGGACTTTATATGTAGGGTGGCTGCATAATAGCTGAGGAGAAGAAAGGTTTGTCGTGTGAGTACCATTCTCCCCCTCTACTTCTCATCTCCTCTGACTCTCCTTGAGCAGGACCCAGTGCCTCAGTTTTCCTAGACTCTGTCTAGCTCCATAGTATCGTTGTTTCCCTCCAGAGGTTTTCATCTTGTCTCCTTCAATGTTGTCTTCTCTTCACAGACTTCTGGGTCACCCCCTTGGGAACATGTGATCTGAAGCAACGTCTTTTAATGTGTGCGTGAGAGGATATGGGAGGGGAGGCCGTGGGGAGGGCAGAGGAATATGCATTTGGAAAAAAAAGTCACCAGTGTAATGGGAGCTGAGCGCCTGAGGGGGTCAAGGGAGGCAGAGAAAAGAAGCAACTGGAAAATTCTTCTTGGAAGAGGTGAGTTTTGTGTTAGGATTGGGAAACAGTGAAAACCATAGAGTGGTTTCCCCAGATTTAGGCTTTGGGCCTCGTATTGCCTTCGTGTGTATGTGTGTACGTGTGATATGTGTACATAAGTCCGTGTCTGTGCCTGACTCTTCCTGGTAGAACCTGTTCCCTCTCTCCTTGGACAGGATTGTGGGCACTCCTTCTTGGCCCTGAGATTGCTCTCGACCCTCACTTGTTAACCAGGTCTCAGTGTCCGTGACAACAGTATTGTGTGTGTGGGACTGACCCACATCTTGCATCACAACCTGTTTCTCTAGCCATGGCACTGGATTTGCTCTATTATGTCATTTTTCTGCTCAAAATCTTCAGTGTCCCGACATCAGGATGAAGCCTAGGTTTCTTAGTTCAAAGGGCCTTTTGTGCTTCAGTTTCTGCTCAACTCTGACTGTTCCCCTTATACTCGCTACAGCTGTGTCTGACTCTTTGCAACCCCATGGACTGTAGCCTTCCAGGCTCCTTGACCATGAGATTTTCCCTGCAAGAATACTGGAGTGGGTTGCCATGTCCCCCTCCAGAGGACTATTCCCCTGGAGAAGCATTTTGCTCCAGAGAGATTCAGACCCTTTCCTCCACTGAGCCATGTTACATTTGTATTTTTTCCGGAGATTTTCCTTGCACCTGTGAATGCCCCTTTTCCTTAATGTGCCAAACTTCTATTTTCCTTTCAAAATCCTATTACATATCACTCCTCCAGGAAAGTTTCCCCAGCACCCCAGTCTGATGGTGAGAACACTTCGCCTTGCAGGAAAGGACCTGGTCTCCCACTAGACTGAGGTCTTCTTGAAGGGGGTACCACATCTTGATCACTGTTCTGCACATCAAGCATTCAGCACAGTGTTTGGCACAGTCCACAGGGAATGCGTGTAGAATGGTTGGATGAATGAATGAATTGCTCTTCATCTGCTCACTCCTGGAATTGTCAGTGACCTGGATAGTAGCTGGTTTAGCCTGGGTGGGGTGGATATTAACTCTTCGTCCTATTTTCACCTCTCCAACAGGACTGTTTGCTCCTGCAGGTCAGGGATGGCATTGTAGCTCTTAGTAAACCTGGAGCCTGTGGACACACTAGGCTCTGAGTCAGTGTTTATTGAAAAGAGAAGGAAAAAAAAGAAAAAGAATGAGGTAGAGAATGGAGGAAAAGAGAGAGAGAAGGGACCACAGGATTGTTTCAGGATTTATAACAATGCTGGTTTGTATCTGGTCTGAATGTCTTTCTCTCTCTATCCAAATTTGGGTTCTCTGATCTAATTCTAGCAACTCCAAGAAATTACATAAGGCCCCTGAAGGGGGAGATAGTTTTAGAAGTTTTAAAGTGAATGTCAAGATAGGCTTTTGAATTATTGATGTGATTTCATTATCAATGTAGTTAATATATATTAACCTACAAGAACCCATCCTTAGAGGTTAATATACTCAAGTATGGATGTGAGATAAGTACGAATGTGAGAGTTGGTCTATAAAGAAGGCTGAGCACTGAAAAATTGATGCTTACAAATTGTGGTATTGGAGAGGACTCTTGGAAGTCTCTTGGACTGCAAGGAAATAAAATCTTTAATCCTAAAAGAAATAAATCAACCCTGAAATTTATTGGAAAGGCTGTTGTTGAAGCTGAAGTTCCAATACTTTGGCCACTTGATGTGAAGAACTGACTCACTGGAAAAATCCTGATGCTGGGAAAGACTGAAGGCAAAAGGAGAAGAGGGCAGCAGAGGATGAGATGGTTAGAGGGGGTCACTGACTCAGTGGACATGATTTTGCAAAAAGTTGGACACGACGTAGTGACCGAACAATAACACCACCACTCATCCTTTCTCTTAGAGATAAAATTCTTTCTCCTTCTCTTCCCTTCTTCTTTCCAAACAGGGTAGAGAGAATAATGAGCACCTCATTGAAGTATGAGATGTTACTCAAGGTTACAGAAGGCGTTATGGATGCAAGATAGACACCAGAAGAAAATCGCTTTTTGTGGAAGAAAGTAGTATTTTTCCTATGGGAAGAGGTGAGGTGGTAAGTAGGTGAATCCTGGGGAAGGAGAGATAAACCAACAAGAAAGAGATTCTAACAGGATTATGAGTCAAAGCAAGAATGCTCAATTTCTGTGCCATAAAATTTGCCAATAGAATTAAAAGAATAATTCAAGCATGTGAAAATACTGGCTTGATTTCTGCTTATATTGATGAAAAGATTAGCTTATTGTTAGTCAACAGGATAAAATGTTGAGATTGGCTTGAACAACTAGCCTGATTGAAATCAGCTGAGAACAACTAGTAAAACTGGCCAAAATATAAAAAGGCTTGTGTTTGGAGGCACTGGAGAGCTTCCAAGGCAGTGAAGATTTTAGAGCCAAGATCATGGAGAGAAAGAAAGCAACATGAGTCTTGTATGCTTTGCCACTTTTCCACTGGGAGCTTTTGAAGTTAAAGCACCAGCCGAGAATATGATCAGAAAGTGGTGGCTAGGAGACTGAGAAGATGAGCAGTCTTTAAGCTGTGTCACAGAGCTTGAGGGACAAACATTGGAATTCACAAAGCCAGACACCAAAGTCTATCCTGTATGTTTCAATGGCATGACTAAACTAAGATGTTGCAGGAAAAGTTTTTCTCTTTGATGAATAGGGTGGAGAGAGTGATGTAGAAGCCTGAGAGCAGCTTTTGTTATGTTGGTAATATTTTGCTTTCTGATCTATAGGCTACATTACAAAAATATGTTCATGCTGTGATAATTCATTAAGTTTTACAGTTAAGATTTACATACTTTTATGTAAATACATTAACCTTGTACTGAGTGTATTAAAAATAAAATCAATGATATAAAATTTGACTGTCAAAATATTTATATATATATATTAATAGCTGATTAAATTATTCATGTATTTACTTACTCTCTATGATTCATTATGATGTTTTGCTCCTCATCATCCCCACTGGATCCTATGTGGATTACAGAAGAGTTACATACAGTGAGGTGTGCTTGCCACTGCTGAATCACGTGTTCTCCTTATTTTAGTAGCTATGCACTACAGTTTTTTTCTCTTAGGAAAATACTGAAGTTTGTGCTAGACTGTGTGTTTGGATACTGGGTTCTTTTCTTACTAATCTTGGAATTTGAGGTAAGTCACTTGACTTTATAACTTAAAACAAGATGTAAAATAATATCAATCTCACAGTTATTGGATTAGCATATGAGAAAGCCAAATTCCAACCCTAGACTGTGAATGAATTTTATTTTTTAAACTTTTTATTGGAGTATAATTGACTTAGCCTTCTTCAGTGGCTCAGTGGTAAAGAATCTGCCTGCAGTTCAGCAGACACAGGAGACGTGGATTGGATCCCTGGGTCGGGAAGCTCCTCTGGAGGAGGAAATGGCAACCCACTCCAGTAGTGCTTGGGAAAATCCCATGGACAGAGGAGCCTGGCGGGCTACAGTTCCCAGGGTTGTAAAGTCAAACATGACTGAGAGCAGACATATATCCACTTAGTTGATTTACATTGCTCTGTTAGTTTCAGGTTCACAGCAAAGTAAACCAGGTATACATATACATATATCCACTCTTTTTTAGTGGAGAAGGAAATAGCAACCAGCTCCAGTATTCTTGCCTGGAAAAATCTCATGGACAAAGGAGTCTGGTGGGCTATAGTCCATGGTGTCAGAAGAGTTGGATACGACTTGGTGACTAAACCACTCTTTTTTAGATGCTTTTCCCATGTAGGCCATTACAGAGTATTGAGCAGAATTCTGTGTGCATTTTATTTTTTAAAATTATAAACATTTTTCTTTAGATCTTTATATAATACCTAGTATCGTATGCAAGTCTAGAGGAGATTTTTTTCATTCACAGTTGGATGTTTACCTCCAGTTTCTGAATTTCAGAGTCCCTGAGGTCAATGATTCATTTCACTTGGAATTATCTTCCTCCAGGAAATATGAGAATGAACATTCTTAATTGGGAGAAAGGATTAGGAAATTCAATCTGGGAATATAAACCACTCAACTGAGTGCTTGCAAAGGAGAAGCAAGAAAAAGGTGCTTTCCCTCCCATCCCCATCCCTCTCTTGAAAAAGTGACTTATGTTTGAAGATTGTGGGAAGGGGTAGGAAATATTTACTATACAGGTGTAATATATAACTGGGTGATAATTTGCAGAGAATGAAGAAAATGCTATTTAAATGTTATTTCTGACCTTTAAAAAGATCTTACTGAGCTTAATATTTTCACTTATTTGCTAAATATTTGTCAAACTAAAATTTTATTTTAATCATTTTTCATGCCATGAATAGAATGCATGAAGGTGATATTTTATAACACTTGATATATTTTCCAGAAATGTTTATAGCTATGTACTACTTTTAATGTATATTAGAACAAGCACTACAGATTTATGACTTTTATGGATATTATTATGGATAATATTATGGATATTATTATATAGTCAAAACTATGTTTTTTCCAGTAGTCATGTGTGGATGTGAGAGTTGGACCAGAAATAAAACTGAGCACCAAAGAATTGATGCTTTTGAACTGTGGTGTTGGAGGAGACTCTTGAGAGTCCCTTGGACTGCAACGAGATCCAACCAGTCCATTCTAAAGGAGATCAGTCCTGGGTGTTCTTTGGAAGGACTGATGCTAAAGCTGAAACTCCAGTACTTTGGCCACCTCATGTGAAGAGTTGACTCATTGGAAAAGACCCTGATGCTGGGAGGGATTGGGGGCAGGAGGAGAAGGGGACGATAGAGGATGAGATGGCTGGATGGCATCACGGACTTGATGGACGTGAGTTTGAGTGAACTCCGGGAGTTGGTGATGGACAGGAAGGCCTGGTGTGCTGTGATTCATGGGGTCACAAAGAGTTGGACTCGACTGAGCAACTGAGCTGAACTGACAGGTAACTAGATCTTACATGCCACAAGAGAAGATTGAGTGCAAAAGGAGAAGTAGGCAGCAAAGGATGAGATTGTTAGATAGTATCACTGATCACTGACTCAATGGACACAAGTTTGAGCATACTCTGGGAGATGGTGAAGGACAGGGTAGCCTGGCATGCTGCAGTCCATGAGGTCACAAGGAGTAAGACACAACTGAGTGTCTGAACAACAACAATGGGTATTATTGCTTAGAATGAGGAAAGAGAAAGTAATATGCAATCATATACCTTTTCCAATAAATTTGGCTAAGTAAACACAGTGAGTCAACCTAGAGAAAAGTATTAATAATACAGAGGATGCATGGATATGGGGAAACTTATGAAGGAGGTATGTAAATTACTGAGGTTTCAGAAACCCTAGACTACTATGTGGACCCTACTGTCTCCATTTGGAGGGTTCCGGACATCCTCCTGGGTTATACAGACTGCGCTCTAGAAGTCTGGTCCCCATGTTTAGTTAGGACAGAGGGAAGGGTCAGAAGTGTGAGGGCAAGTCCACCTCTCTCTCTGCTTGACCTGAGGGAGATGCAGATTCAGGAGCATCTGTTTTTGGAGGCAGGCCAGAGAAGACACACTTACTTCAGACACACCGTGAAGTAGGCGGCATATCCTCTGGGACCCTAGTCCTACGGCTTGTGCCTCAGCTTCTTCTGTTCTGCCTTCAATTCATTCTCAAAAGTGGGTTGTGATGAGACTCTGGGGACTGAATCAGTGTCAGGAAATGTGAGGCAGCCTCCCAGTGTCATCACTAGCTGGTTGTGGGACCACACGTAATGTGCCCGAATCTCTCCAAGTCTATCTCCTCATGTGTAAAATGGTTTTGCTCTGTCTGTGTTTTGTGGATGTTGTGAAGATTAAAAAAGATCTATTGTTCTCGAAAGCTATTAGAAAATAGTGTTTGATTAGATGTTTGTTGAATTCAAGAAAAGATTGTACAATTCATTTAAATCAAAGTATAGACATCCGATAGTAGTTCAAATGGGTCTTCACGGGGGCACACAGTTTATTAGGATCAGAATTATAGTGGAAAGGATGAAACTCTTATGGTGAAATGTCAGGAGTCCTTGAGAGGATGACAGTGGAAAAGAGATCAGGGGAAATCTTTCTGGGAAGATTTTCTCCATGGGTTTACCTTCCTTAGGGTTGGAGGTTTGACTAGCTGGCCCCTTTGTCCTCTTCTCTCCCATGTTCTGCTCTGAGTCACTCATTTAGTACCGAACACTATGATTAGCAATCATAGCAACTACTGTTTGTTGAGCACATACTATGTGACAAACACTATGTTAAATACTCTAGTATTTATTAATTTAAACCTCACCACACCCTGACGGACTATTACCCACATTCTACTGATGACAAAAGTGAGGTCTGAGGAGCATAAAGGCCTTGCTCAAGGTCATACACTCCGAAGTAACTGAGCAGGATTATAATCTGACAGGTCTGTCTGACTCCAAAACTCAAGATTTTCAAACTCTTCCATCCTGCGTGACACAATTCTGTGTCAACATCTGACGTCAGCTAGTATTTCCTGAGAGCTGTCCAGTTGTCTCATATTGCTCTAAACAGGGACAAAATACACATAAACAAATCTCTTTTCAGGCCAAGATGTCTGAGCATCCTAGAAAACAAGTATCTTTAGAAGCTGGAATTCAGGCTGACTTATTAAGCTTCCCTGATAAGCTTAATAATGATAAGCATTGGGAATGATAAGGGAAACCACTGTGGCTCTCTCCCTAGGGGATGTCCAGGGTTTCAGACCCCAAGTCAACCTGGCTTTGGGTTGGATGGAAAAGAGGTTCCTCAGCCAACTCAGATATTACGCATCCCATAAAGCCTCTTCTAACACTAGGTGCCTCTTTTCTGAACCCTTAGAATATTCTGAGCTTATGATTATTATTTAAAAAATCATTTTCTGTATTGTGTTTACACTATATGTTAATATCTGTCTCCCTTGTTGGACTAAGATCTCCTTGAGGGTAGAACTGAAACTTGATCACTGAACCTCCAGTACTTAGCCCAGTGTCATATAGTAGTGCCTTGTAGAGGTGGGTTAAATAAAATGAGGGAAACATCATAACCAAGGCGATTGAACCCAACAGGGAGCAGGTAATCAGAATTTGGACAGAATAAGGTATAAAAGGAAAGAGTAATAATTTTAGGAGATGCTGGCAATTTGTGGCCTCAGGAGGATGTTATTTCATCAGAAGATGAGCTTGTCCTGGTGAGTAGGTCCTCCAGTGCTGGTTGGGAGCCTTTAGGGGCACCACTAACTTCAGTGTCATTATCATCACCACTTAAGATTTGGCTACAGAAAAACATATGGAAGCCACACTTCATCCTGAGCCTTGCTTAAGCAACTAAGCCTGTGTGCTACAACTACTGAGCCCGAGCTCTAGAGCTGCAGCTACTGAAACCTGCACACCTGTGCTGTGCAATGAGAAGCTGCCGCAAGGAGAAGCCCTTGCAAAGCAACCAAGTGTAGCCTCCGCTCCCCGCAACTGGAGAAAGCCCGAGCAAAGCCACGAAGATCCAGTGCAGCCAAAAATACCATAAATAAAAATTGTTAGGAAAAACAATGCTTATCATTATGCCTAAACTCCCAGTGACTCAAATGTGAGACAACAGAGATGCTTCAGATGGAATTAACTGGCTCAAGTTCAACGTAATTGTTGTCTTGCTGGAATGAGTGTCAGAAATGCCAGTGAGTTCCAGAGATTCCATGGCTGTTGTGGTGGCTCTGTTTAGATAGTCTGTTATAGGCACAGTGATTTGTTATTCTTTAAAATATATTGTTTCTGATTCCCAACCCTAATTGCGCACCTTACTATCTGTGGGAGAACGGGCTGAGTATCCCTCTGCAGGGCTTGGTGTCTGTGGGGGTGTTGAACAGGTGTGGCTATTGGGGCCTGGCTGCCATCACTGGAATGTGGCTTCACACTCCTATTTGTTGACTTCTCCAGGTAGGAAATGACAGCCAGCAGGGCCAGGCTTTCGTAGGTCTGGCCAAGGCTTGCCTATGGTGGGCTAAGAGACTCTACGAGCCTACCTTGGCAGACTTACCTTATTTTTCTTCCCATTCTTCTTTCTTTCAGAGGTGCATGGGAAATTGTCATAGTGGACAAACCAGAAATACAATAGACAAGGGAGGTGGAGATCCAGAGCAGACAGCTGTGACTGGGGAGGGATGAACCGAGTCCCGTAGACCTGTCTGGGAAGTTCCATCCTAGTTGCTGCCCTCCTTCCAGTTCACGTACCCTCCCTTCTGCTTGTCCTAACCCAAAGGCTGCAGCCAAAATAGGGGAGGGATTTTGGTCTCGCACACAGGTAATCAGCCCTAGATCTAGATTGCTTTTTGCAATGTGCCTAGTTTCAACCTAACACCTCTCTTTTCATTATCTCCGGCCCCACTGCCATCATGTATATAATGCCGTTCCCTTCCATAGGACATCAAACACCAAATACTATATGTTACCCTCTGTTACAAAAGCATCGTGTTCCGACGCCCCCAGGACCGTCACTGCCCCCTCGGCTCATCCTCACCGTCGGCACCACTACGCCCTCTAGCTCTGTCACTTCTCTCACCTTCACCACCTCCACCAGCACCACCACAGTTATAAGCACGGCCACTGCCACCTCCGCTGATTCTCAGCATCGCTGCCCTTTCCCCCACCTCTGTCGCCTTCCTCATCCCCACTGTCGCGACCCCCACTGCCGCGGCCTAGGTCATATTCAGCAGCTTTGGCACTTCCACCACTGTCGTCCCCCCGACAGTGCCACCGCCGTCATTGCCACAGCCCCTGCTGCACCATCCGTCCTCTTCTTATCACCGCTGCCACTGCCGTCGCCCCTGCTCATTCTCACCACCACTACAGCCAGTACGGAGAAGAGAAGACGTAAGGGTTGCTGAAGAGCCATGTTCAAACAATTAGAAGGAAGAATACACAAAGTTACTAAGTATGGGTAAAGAAGCTAGGGTTAGAAAAAAGGATGGAATTAAAAAGAATTATAATGACAGCTGGGTAAATGTCAGCAATGTCTTTCGTGGACCTAGGGGAGACAAAGCCTTTGACTGTGCGGATCACAATAAACTGTGGAGAATTCTTCATGAGATGGGAAGACCAGACCACCTGACCTGCCTCTTGAGAAATCTGTATGCAGTTCAGGAAGCAACAGTTAGAACTGGACATGGAACAACAGACTGGTTCCAAATTGGGAAAGGAGTTGGTCAAGGCTGTATATTGTCACCCTGCTTATTTAACTTCTATGCAGAGTACATCATGAGAAACGCTGGGCTGGAAGAAACACAAGCTGGAATCAAGATTGCTAGGAGAAATATCAATAACCTCAGATATGCAGATGACACCACCCTTATGGCAGAAAGTGAAGAACTAAAGAGCCTCTTGATGAAAGTGAAAAAGGAGAGTGAAAAAGTTGGCTTAAAGCTCAACATTCAGAAAACTAAGATCATGGCATCTGGTCCCATCACTTCATGGGAAATAGATGGGGAAACAGTGGAAACAGTGGCTGACTATTTTTTTGGGGTTCCAAAATCACTGCAGATGGTGACTGCAGCCATGAAATTAAAAGATGCTTACTCCTTGGAAGGAAAGTTAGGACCAACCTAGACAGCATATTTAAAAAGCAGAGACATTACTTTGTCAACAAAGGTCCATCTAGTCAAGGCTATGGTTTTTCTAGTAATCATGTATGGATGTAGATTTGGACTGTAAAGAAAGCTGCTGTTGCTGCTGCTAAGTTGCTTCAGTCATGTCCGACTCTGTGCGATCCCACAGATGGAAGCCCACCAGGCTCCCCTGTCCCTGGGATTCTCCAGGCAAGAACACTGGAATGGGTTGCCATTTCCTTCTCCAATGCATGAAAGTGAAAAGTGAAAGTGAAGTCGCTCAGTTGTGTCCGACTCTTCGAGACCCCATGGACTGTAGCCTACCAGGCTCCTCTGTCCATGGGATTTTCCAGGCAAGAGTACTGGAGTGGGTTGCCTGAAGAATTGATGCTTTTGAACTGTGTTGGAGAAGACTCTTGAGAGTCCCTTGGACTGCAAGGAGATCCAACCAGTTCATCCTAAAGGAGATCAGTCCTGAGTTTTCTTTGGAAGGACTGATGTTGAAGCTGGAACTCCAATACTTTGGCCACCTCATGCGAAGAGCTGACTCATTGGAAAAGACCCTGATGCTGGGAAAGATTGAAGGCAGGAGGAGAAGGGGATGACAGAGGATGAGATTGTTGGATGGCATCACCAACTCAGTGGACATGGGTTTGAGTAAACTCTAGGAGTTTGTGATGGACAGGGAGGCCTGGTGTGCTGCAGTCCATGGGGTCACAAAGAATTGGCCATGACTGAGGGACTGAACTGAACTGAGCTGAGAGGAGACAAGGGGGCTTCCCAGGTGGCATTAGTGGTAAAGAACCAGTCTGCCAATGCAAGAGACATAAGGAACTTGGGTTTGATCCATGGGTTGGGAAGATCCCCTGGAAGAAGGCATGGCAACCCACTCCAGTATTCTTGCCTGGAGAATCCCCATGGACAGAGAAACCTGGTGACAATCCATAGGGTCACAAAGAGTTGGACACAGCTGAAGAGACTTAGTATGCATGCGCACAGGGGTGACATACGGGTGAGAAATTTTATGATAAAATCTGGAGTGATGTGGATCCCATTGAGTTTGCTTGCCTAAGGTGATGGTGAATACTCACTGACACTTGAATCCCTGCTATAGAATCCCTTAAGAGTTGCAATGTAAGGTATATTTCTTCAATCCTTACAGTATGTGGGGACACATTTAATCCTGAATCATCTGGTTCCTTCTGGCAGTTTTTATAAGTTTCTGATCACTCTACAATACTGAAATACATTATCTTTTAAAAATTTAGGACATTTTAGATCAGGATGATATTCTTCCTGGTCATCCTTCCCAGTCCTTGTTCCTAAACCTTTGTTGCTTTTGCACAGGCAACCAGAGTTATAATTTGGTATGATTTTTTTGGTAGGTCATTTTCTTGCCATTTTATACACATTTAGAAACAATATAGGATTGTATGTACATTTTACATGAATAGCACACTTTATGTGTCTTTCTGCCCCTTGCTTTTTTTTTTTTCACTCAACAATAAATTATTGGACTAACTAAGAGGATGAACTCTGGTGCCAGACTGCCTGGATTCACATCATAGCTTTGTCACTTGCTATGTGCACTATCTAAATTATTACACTCCCTTAGTCTCCAGTTTCCTCCTTTGTTAATTGGGATTATAGCATACCGATACCCATAGAGTTCTTGTGAGGATTAAATGAGTTAATTTAATGTAAGCAATTATTATGTAAGCACAGTTTATTTAATCATTCCTAAGTGGATGGACATAGAGATTGCTCCAATTTTAATTCATGCAAACAAGGCTTTCATGTATATTTTTGTATATGCCACTTATACACATGAATAATAGTTTTTCAAAGGGAGAGAAGTAAATTTGCTGTATTTATAATTTTAAAGGCTTTATTAGAAAAACATAATTATAATGAGTGGATAGCTGCCCCTTGTTCCTCCCACCTGTTGGTTTTTAGTTCTACTTTCTTGAGCAGCCTGAGCCACAGCAATTCTGAAGTAGTAGACTCCAGTGGTTAGAACTAATAATCTCAGTTAATCTGAACTTTGGGGTTAGGGTGGCAGCACATTTTGGGGAGGCTTACTAAATATTTATGTGTAATAACTCATTTAATCATTATGATATAAGTATGCTGACTATTGGACTTCCCTGGTGGCTCAGCCTAAAGAATCTGCCTGCCAGTGCAGGAGAGAAGGGTTCGATCCCTGGGTTGAAAAGATCTTCTAGTGAAGGAAATGGCAACCCACTCCAGTATTCTTGGCTGGGAAATACCATGGACAGAGGAGCCTGGCAGACTCCAGCCCATAGGGTCGAAAAAGAGCTGGACATGACTTCATGGTTAACAACAACAACACTGACTATCTCCATTTTATTCCTGCAGAAATGGAGTCAAAGAGAAGCGCAACCCCATTATTCTGGGTCGCACTACTACAAGCGGTAGATCCTTTATACAGTTATGAATGCTGAGTCCTCAGTCCACTTCTTAGTATTCTGCTCAGCATATAGAAAATACTCAGCAAGTGTTAGCATTATTCTAGGGTTGACTGGTTTATTATTAAGGCTCAGAATTATTGTTCTCACCATTAACTTCACTGTCCTCAGACTGTGATTGCACTTATCTCTGGGGACTCTTCTTTCATTTGTCTTCACAAAATTATATGAAATTGTGGTTTCAAGCTTTGGCTGACCAGTCTTGCTGATTCTACTCTATAGTCACAGACCACATTGTTAATCTTTGAAAGCACTTGCTGAGATTAACCAACCCCACCCCACACACTGCGTTTGACCACAAAGAAGATAACTGCAAATATAGTTAGATGCAAATGTGGGTGCATATAAATATTAATTTGTGATGGAGTAGAAGCTGGTGGATGCAGAGTTGAGTTATGCTAGATGCCCAGGGAAGGAGTGAATGAGAGGAACACTGTACTTGGGACTTAAGCTCAGCTGGTTTGAGATGTTGGAGGGAGGTGGACTAGAAACTTCCTCCTGATCCAGAAGATTGTGCCAGAGCAAGAAGAAATGGCATTCACTCACTCAATGAATATTTATTCTGGGGTAGAAGCTGGAGATACAGGGATGAAGAAGACATAGACCCTCCAAGAGCGCACCCGGAAGCGCGGGAGACAGACATGCGGATGAGTGATTACGCTTCATGGTGATACATGGGCACACTTTCTAGCGGCGCAGAGTAGTGGGGCTCAGAGCTCGGATCCTTCAGACTATGTCAGAGGGACGAAAGGGCAGAGGAGGATTCAAGACAGAGGGAAGAACGTGTGAGAACGTCTGGGTGTGACACAGCGGAGCACGTGCAAGCTGTCACGGATTTGGCGGGGGCGGGGGGGAAAACGATGTGGCTGGCGCATGCGCAGAGTGGAGGGAGAAGCACCACGGGCTTGCCTCACCGAGGGACCTGAAAGCCTTGTTGAGGACTATTGACTTTTATCTTAAACGATATGGGCGAGCACCAAAGGATTTTTAGAAAGGAAAGCGGTTTGATTGTATCTTAATTTTATTAGCAAAGTTGTTTCTTTAAATATTGGCACCGAGAGGAAAAGCTGAGCTACGGGGAGGTGGGAGAGGACTTGGAGAAAAACGTGGGCAAAGTTCCAGGCAGAGACTTGGCAGTGGCCCCAGAAAATGTTAGAAGGTGGACCTTGCAATGATGATTGCTTTGACTGGCTTCCTCGTCATGTGGAACAAACGAATCAGCGAATACCTTTGCCTTGATCAGTTGTCACGGAGTTGTTTCATTTAATATTTAACTTATGATTTTGGCATTGTTGTTACTCCCATGGGGCAGCTGAGTAAATGAAGACTCAGGGAGGCTGAGGGAGTTCCTTCAAACTACACAGTGTGTGAGTGCTAGAGTATTCATTTGGAGCCCTGCACCGGCCAGGAGAAGTGAGCGCAGAGTCTCTTGCGCAGGAGCTCTGACGGAGCATAACTTTGTGTAGTTGCGGAAGGCAGTTATGACCAGGGACGCCTGGTTCTGCGGTAAAGCAGTCCCATGGGGCTCTGTCTGGGAGCTGAGGAGATGACCAGATGTTCTGCTAAGGTGGGGCGTGGGGAGGCTCAGAGCACCCGCGTGTTCTCCAGGCGGTTCCCCTCCCTCCAGGGCAGAGGCAGCAGGTGGGAGACCTCCAGGGTTTGCAGGGAAGGAGGGGCCTGTTTCTTTCATCACAAGGGAAGGGCTAGATCAGCGTCATTCGTGGCCCCTCAGGTGCTGCCTTTCTTCTACAAAATTTTGGCGACAGAAGAAAAAAAAAAAAAGAATTTTTTTAACTGCTCAGCTTAATGAGTGGGGTGGAGGGGCAGTGGTGAACTAGGGTACAGCCCTGCCCCACCCTGCAAGATTTCCTGCACATCAGGACCCTGGGTTTCTGTAACTTGACAGGCAGCCACACCTCTGAGTTGAGAAAAGGGGGGAATGCCTTCCACACTGTAATTCTTGAGTTCTTCAGATACTTTCATGTACCTCATACAGCATGGCAGCCATCTGGACAAGGGTTTCACAAGTAAGACCTGATTTGATCTCCACAATAACCCTGAGAAGTGGAATCTGATACCTCCCTCTAACAGATAAGAATATGTGATGCACACGATCCTTACTGTCCGTTTGATGCCGTGTCATTGCTGTTCACTGCACACAGACAAGGAGCTGTTCCGGTTGCTGGGGAGACAGCAGAGAACACGGCCACCAGGACCTGGTCACAGTGGTATGGTGCAGGCTGCTCCCAGGATGGAAAGAGATAGTAAGCTTGAATTTGTTTGAGAAACCATAAAGTGCTGCCAGCCTCCAGGGACGTCCTGGCAGGAATAAAGGCCCAGCACACTGTTAAAGTTAGATAACCCTGTGGATTAGAAAACCTCAGAGACCCATCACTCATGACTGCCCCACCACAGCACTTCAGGCCAAGATGACGATCTTGGCCTGCAAGGTTCTACGGATCCGACAGGCACTATTACTGGTTGCCCAGTTTTCACAGGCTGTGAGGGGAAGCCCTCTCGGCCATATTCCAGCTCCCCCCACCATGTCTGCCTGGGGCTGGGGGGACGCTCAGCAGAGAAAGGCCTGGCGCTCATCCTGTGGCTCTGCGACCTGCTCCCGACTACTCTGTCCTGAATTCCTGTTCCCTGGACTTGTGCTCAAAGGTCTGAGAAGTACAAGCACATGGAGAAAGCCAGAGGGGCTTCACGAATGGACTTTACGAATTGTGATGACTTGTCATCTGCTGTTCCCTCAAATGCCTCTGTCTTGAATTGTTTATTGTATTGTATTTTGTTTGTTAACATACTGTTCTCCAACCCAGAGCAAGGGGGTGCCTTTCTTACAAGTTTTGAGACATAGAAATATAAATCAGAAAGAAGGAAAGGAACACACATCAAAGATGAGAATCAGAAAGAATAGCTTTTCTTTATCATTTTAAAGCAAGGAACAGAGTATGCAGCTTGATGTTGCAAAAGCAATGCATGTTTACTTAGAGCATTTGTAAAATGACCAAAACATCAATCATAAAAACAATCTATAAGCCTAAATTACATTGTCATGGCTTTAGAGTATATAATTGCATATTTCTTTTTTCCACCTAACAATAATATGCCATTATTTTTCCACAGCATTTTAATGACTAAATAATAAATATACTATTGTATATTAATAGGTAAAACTCTAATTGGTTCTCTATTGCTGATGATTCACATTATTGCCTTTTCCCTTTATAAAAATAAGATTGCTGCAGTAAACATCCTTGCACATCTAAGTTTGGAAATACTGCCAGTTGTTTCCTTAGGATGAATTCCTAGAAGCAGAATCCCTAAGGTATAGCACATCCATCACAGGTGAGGATACAGGCTTGGATCTTAGGCCACTTGGGACTGACTCTCAGTTCTGCCACCCGCTAACTGAATGGCCTCAGATGATCTCACAGAAAATAGTTTCCTTCCTGATGAATGTGGATAATAACAGTACTTCCTTTATTGAGTTGTTAGGAGATACATGTGTCTCAATACACATGTAAGGATAAGCCCTTAGATCATGGCCTGGCCCACAGTGAGTACAGAACTCCTGGCTCTTATTACCATTATTATTGCTGTTATCATTGCCAATGTGTCCTCCTGTAAGTGTCCCAATTTTAATGCCCACGAGCACTGTATGAGAATGTTCATTTCCACACACCTTTGTCAACACTGGATATTCTCATTCTTCTTTTTATTTTATTGTTTTCCAGCCTGGTAGGCAAATTTGTTGCTTTAATTTTATTTTTTTTGTTTACTACTGTTGAGAATTTTTTGATGTCTTTATTGGCATTTATTTATTCATGAGTGAATTTCCTATTCATGATTTTATTCCTGTTTTGGGTAGTTTGTACATCTTTTTCTTATGGATTTCTTTAATATATTAAGGATATTAATCTTTTGCTGGTCATGTGTGTTATAAATGTAACTTTTCCCAATTTTTCTTGTGTTATTTAATTTTGTTTCTGTTTGTGGGCACAGAAGTTGTATTTTCCCTCATTGTGTTTGCCTGTACTTTTAGACCAAAAAGACCACCATGAGATATATTACCTATATTTTCCCAATTTAAATTTTTTATGACTTTACTTTTAACTTTTGAATTCAAATGAAATTAATTTGTAATTTTAATAGTTAACTTTCCCAATTTTGATTAATTAATTATCAATTAATTATTATAAACCAAATTATACATTCTTGGTTTGTGTTTTGGCTATCTCCTCTATTCCAATAATCTGTATGTCTTCTCCTGTGCTTGTTTTTCATTTTTTTTTGTAGTTTTATTAAATTGTTTAGTATCTATTAATACAATTCTACTTTCACTGATTTTTGAGGACTATTTTCTTGGCTATTATTATCTGATTATTTCTATAAACAAACTCTGGAATAATTTTGTCATTTCCAAGGATAATATCAATTTTGATTAGAATTGCACTCATTTTATTAATTTATCTGGGGAGAACTGATATTTTTACTGCTTTTGCACTTTCTTACCTAGAAACATAGAAGTTGTTTCTGATTAAACAAGATATTTTAAAAATGAACTTAATTTTAGAATAGTTTTTGAGTTACAGACAGTGTAAGATAGGCTAGAAGAGTGTATTGTACAAAACAGCACAGGGAATATAGCCAATATTTTGTAATAGCAGTAAACAGAGTGTAACTTTTTAAAAAGAAATTTGAACATGTTCTACTACTGTATTTGGGCTTCCCTGGTGGTTCAGCAGTAAAGACTCTGCTTGCAGTGCGAGACCAGATGCATGGCAGGAGACACTGGGTTTTGTCCCTGGGCCGGGAAAGATCCCCCGGAAGAGGGAATGGCAACCCACTCCAGTATTCTTGACTGGAAAATCCCATGGACGGAGTAGCCTGGCAGGCTAAGTCCTTGGAATCCCAAGAGTCAGACACTACTTAGCTACTAACCACCCACTGCTGTATTTATTTTATTAGGCCATGCCCACAGCTTGCAGGATCTTTTTTCCCTCACCAGGGATTGAAGTTAGACCCCCTACATTGGGTGCCTGGAATCTTAACCACTGGACCTCCAGGGAAATCCCTGAGTGTAACCTTTAAAAATTGTATATATAAAAAAATAGAGTTACAGGAAAGCTGCAAAGACGGTATAACATTCTTGGGTATCCAGCACCTAGTTTTTCCTGTCGTTAACATCTTACTTTATCATAGTACATTTGCCATATCTAATGTTACTAATATCAATATGTTATTATTAACTACCATCTATCCTTTATTTGAACTTCATTAGTTTCCTCCCAATGTACTTTTTCTGTCCTGACATCCCATCCAGGACACCGCATTAGTTGTCATATCTCCTTAGGCTACTTTAAGTTGTCACAGTATCTCAACCTTTGCTTGCTTTTGAGGATTTCGATAGTTTGAAGAGTCAGGTATTTTCTAGGACATTCCTCAGTTTGGTTTTGTCTGATTTTTTTCCCATGATCACATTAAATATTGTTTTCTAGGTCATGGTAGTTAGAGCAGAAAGTCAGATAGTTACGGAGCTCTTGTCTTCCTCAAAGGAGACTTTTTTAAAAAAAGAAAGGTCTCTCAGTGGGACCTTACAGAAGAGGCATTAGGTGGCGTGAAGCACTCAGTCTTTATCACGAGGGTGGACACAGACAGAAATAGTTTCTCATGGCTTCCATTCATTAAGATCTGCATAAAATCCCAGGTCAGCACACGAAATTTCATTCCAAGGAAGGTCAATTTTTTTTAATGCATTGGACTGTTTAGCCTTAGGAGAAGGAAATGGCAACCCACTCCATTATTCTTGCCTGGAAAACTCCATGGACAGATGAGCCTGGCGGACTATAGTCCGTGGGATTGCAAAGAGTTGGACACGACTGAGTACGCACGCATTTAGCCTTATACTTGTCTAACTTGTGCCCCAGATAGAACCTAGAGGGGAGGAGTGGTTAGGTAGCAACTTCCTCAGACAACCTTTGCAGGGTTTAGGAGTAAGGACTCAAAGTCAGGCTGTCTGGGTGCCAGTGCTGGCTCCACCTCCTCCCTAGAGTGCTGATGTGACTTCTTTGGGGAGTCCTGATCTCAGAGGGAAGAAATGCCAGATCCCACAGCAGGGAGCTGTGGGATGGATCAGATGGGACGATAGCCCATCACAAATGGGCAGCAGTGTTGGTTATGGTCATCATTACTGTTCTCTCTGATTGAACTTTCCGATGGGTTCTGGACCCCTGAGCTTAGAAGATACACGTTCAGATACACATCTGAGATGCTGGTGACCGTGCTTCTGGATTTAGAAACTGGAAGAGTAGGGAGTAAGCTTGATCATCTCTTATGAAAACTGAGAAGTCCAACCGGAGCAGGAAGCTAAGTGGAAGGGTGCCTGCTTCTGTGTGGAGCCAGGCTTTGGGGCCACCTACAGGTGAGATTTTGTCTAGGAAGCAGCTTGGGTCAGCTCTTACCCTTCTAGAGGTCCTTGACGGAGTCTCAGGTCTTTTGTCTCACAGTTCAAGCAGAATTATTTGTCCTGGAAACAGAAAGTTTGATTGCAGAAATACCTTAGCAAGGTATTGAGCTGATTCTGAGCTGACTGGTTTCTCTCAAGATCCCTTTGTTTTCAATTAGCTGCAAAATGGTCTCCGATCATCATCTTCACTGCCAGCCCTTTGAGGACAATGTATAAACTGATTTCAAGGAATTGTTGAGTCAACTGAAAGAGGACCATTTTCAGTAACGTTCAATTAATATTGATCTATATTCTCTGGTGGGCTTCCCAGGTGGCACAGTGGTAAAGAATCTGCCTGCCAATGCAGGAGACGTAAGAGATGCAGGTTCGATCTTGGGGTCGGGAAGATCCCCTGGAGTAGGAGATGGCAACTCAATTCAGTATTCTTACCTGGAAAATTCATGGACAGAGGTGCCTGACAGGCTACCGTCCATGGGATCGCAGAGTTAGACACTACTGAGAGACCGAGCATGCACACATGCATATTCTCCGGCAACAGCTAGATTCTAGGACCCAGTGTCTCCTGGCTTTACCTGAACCATGATATAGAGCTACATAATCCATCTTCTAGTTTTGCGTGGCCTGACAGCCCAGGTTCATTACATCCAAAAGCGTTACTACACTATTAGTGTAGTTTGAAGGGGGTGCAAAAACATGGCCATGCTTACTAACACTTGGATGTGTCATACACCTAAAAAATTGCACTCATATTGAGATTTGAGTGTTGCCAAACATTAAGGACTGAGCATTTACTTTAATTGGAGAAGGAAATGACAACCAACTCCAGAATTCTTGTCTGGAGAATCCCATGGACAGAGGAAGCTGGAAGGCTACAGTCCATGGGGTCGCAAGAATTGGACACGACTTAGTAACTAAACCACCACCGCCACCACTTACTTTAAACTTATTTAGTGTCTGAGCTTATGGCTGATTTTGACCTGTAGAAACTGAATCATATTTGGGTTTCTGGGTCCATTCCTGGGCTTGGAGTCATTGTCTTGATTCTTTGATATTCAGACTTTATGAGCTGGACAGAAGCTTTGTGGGCACACACTTCAGTACCTTAATTTTGTAAACCAAGGTACTGAGAGCACAAGTGACTTCCCATAGGTAAGAAGGACCAGGAGTTAAGAGATCAAGCCGAAGCTGGGGTCTCAGGTCCAGTTTTTAAAAAAGTTATAGCTCAACTATCTCTACTTTTGTGATTTAACTTCCTCACCCACCTGGGCTGGGTTGCTTCCTCCCACCCATGGCCATCTTTTAAGCTAGGTATTTTTCTAACATTGAACTTCTTTCGTCCTATTTCAACTTTTTCTGTTTTTCTGTTTGCCTTACCCGGTAGACTTTGAGGCTTTGAGGGTATCAACTATGTCGTATTTTTAAAATAAATTCCTAGGGCCTGGCTCATCACCAGTCACAGAAGGCTCCCATTAGATGTCCACTGAATCAATAAACAGATGAATGGGTGTGCCATGTCAATTTCATGAGTTATCTTTGTAGTCACAGTTGGCTGCCAAGCATTCTTTATACCACAGATATACCACTAGTCTGCAGTGTGTGGAGCTGGAGATTTGATCCTTTCTCTTGGGATCTTGTGCTCTTTAGCACAAGAAGGGGAAGGGGGATTTAAAAAGGTTTTTTTTTTTTTTAACTTATTTTATATTAGACTGTAGCCAATTAACAATGTTGTGATAGTTTCAGGTGGACAGCAAAGGGACTTAGCTACACATATATATATATGCAATTTCCCCCAGGCTACCCTTCAATCCAGGCTGCCACACAACATTGAACAGAGTCCCCAGTGCCATACAGTAGATGGGACCTCGTGCTCTGGGGAATTAGGTACTCTGGATTCTCACATTGTTTTTTATATGCATGAGTGATTTCCCTCTCCAGGTTCCCCCTGACTCCTGCGTAGAACTGCTGAATGTCCAGGGTAGAAAGGACCTGAAAAGACATCAGGTAAGGGGGCTGGACAGGCTTTATATTCCTGGCTCTTGTAGCAACCTGCCCCAGAGCTGAAACCAGAAAGTTAGTAGATGGTACTGATGATCTGATTTTGGATAAAGTTGAAACAGAGTGATTCCTTTATACTATTTGAGGATGTGGGTGGAATAGTCAATGAGACCCACTTACTTTAAGCTTTAGCAATCTGTGGGGTTGTGGACACCAAGGTGGATTTGTTATCTGGAGGTTCTAGTAGAAGCAGTGATAATTATCAGCTGGTCCTTATTCTTGCTGCCTCACATCCAGCCCCTCCTCAGAGCCTGTCAAAACACACCTTGCACAATTGTCCTCTTCTTTCAAATTCACTTGGTGTGACTCATTGTGTGAGTCAGCTCCACTGAGCAGCGTCATCACTCAAGTGGATGTGGCCTCAAGAGAGTCACCTGGAGTCTAGAGAGCTGGGGCAGGGTGGAGAATAGAAGCAAGGTGGTCCTGATGAAGACTTTGCTGGGGCATGTGACCACCGACAGGCCCCCATTCTGGGCAGCTTGGCACCATCCTTGGTTCTTAACCACTGCTCCAACTTTGCTACAAAAATCCTTGCGTTTAAAATTGGGTCAGATTTAAAATATGGGTGGTGGTGTTGATGATAGATTTATTAAACGGCAGTGATATAAGGCTACAAGTGTCAGCATCAATGTTGCAACCACAGACTGGGCTCAAACACAGTGGAATATCTAATACATGGATGGGAAAACATTAGCCATGTTTTGGACAGGGATCTTTAAATCTGAAAAGAAGTTATACAGTTTTTTTTTTTCATTTTTTAAATGCCATATCTTCTAATGACCAAAGTTTGGAAAGTGTGAAGATAAAGGTGTGTGAGATGAGTCTTTGCAAACTTTGTAGGGACATGAGCACGTGGGGGTCTTCTGAGGCCAGGGACTTTTCCTTTCCCCTCAAACTGGGTGTGGCCTGAAGGCCAAGACTATGTCTCTCCAATCTTTAGGGAGGGTCCAGAGGGAAGGCCTGGGGGGTTGTCCCCAAGATTAAGCTCAGTTCAGTTCAGTTGCTCAGTCGTGTCTGACTCTTTGTGACCCCATAGACTGAAGCACATCAGGCTTCCCTGTCCATCACCAACTCCCGGAGCCTGCTCAAATTCATGTCCATTGAGTCAGTGATGCCGTCCAACCATCTCATCCTCTGTCATCCCCTTCTCCTCCCACCTTCAATCTTTCCCAGCATTAGGGTCTTTTCCAGTGAGTCAGTTCTTCGAATCAGGCGCCCCAAGTATTGGAGCTTCAGCTTCAGCATTAGTCCTTCCAGTGAATATTCAGGACTGATTTCCTTTAGGATTGACTGGTTGGATCTTGTTGCAGTCTAAGGGACTCTCAAGAGTCTTCTCCAACACCACAGTTCAAAAGCATGAAATCTTTTGAACTGATTCTTAAAAGCTCAGCTTTCTTTCTAGTCCAACTCTCACATCCATACATGACTACTGAAAAAACCATAGCTTTGACTAGATGGACCTTTGTTGGCAAAGTAATGTCTCTGCTTTTTAATATGCTCTCTAGGTTGATCACTGTTTCCTTTGTATCCCCATCTATTTGCCATGAAGTGAGGGGACCGGATGCCATGATCTTAGTTTTCTGAATGTTGAGTTTTAAGGCAGATTTTTCACTCTCCTCTTTCACTTTCATCAAGAGGCTCCTCAGTTCCTCTTCGCTTTCTGCCATAAGGGTAGTGTCATCTGCGTATCTGAGGTTATTACTGTTTCTCCTGGCATTCTTGATTCCAGCTTGTGGTTCATCCAGCCCGGCATTTCTCATGATTTATTCTGCATATAAGTTAAATAAACAGAGTGACAATATACAGCCTTGATATATTCCCTATTTGGAACCAGTCCATTGTTCCATGTCTGGTTCTAACTGTTCCTTCCTGATCTCCATATAGATTTTTCAGGAGGCGGGTATCATGATCTGGCATTCCCATCTCTTGAAGAATTTTCTACAGTTTGTTGTGATCCACACAGTTGAAGGCTTTGGCATAGTCAATTAAGCAGAAATAGATGCTTTTCTGGAATCTTGCTTTTTCTATGTTCCAACAGATATTGGCAATTTGATCTCTGGTTCTTCTGCCTTTTCTAAATCCAGCTTGAACATCTGGAAGTTCTTGGTTCATGTACTGTTGAAGCCTCCCTTGGAGAATTTTGAGCATTAGTTTGCTAGCGTGTGAGATGAGTGCAATTGTGCACTAGTCCCTAAGATAAGCTGAATCCTATCTTCAGACTGGGGGTCCTTGACCATCAGGGCTGGATCATCAGATGGGATATTTCTCCAACACCAGCTGAAATCTAGGGCCACTCAGGCCTCAGATGAAGGACCTGTGATGGACACAAATGGCAGAGATCTGTTTTCCAAGTGCAGAACTATCACTTTTCTTCTGCCTCTGTGGCCAACAGGGCCTGTGCTTTATCCAAAAGGCGAAGGGCAGGGGGCAGACATGGTTCCAGCACCCAGAGTCACCTGCACTGGCTCAGGATCGGAGGGCCTCTGTGTGTGTGTGTATTTTGTATGCATGCATGCGTGTGTGCATATATGTTGCATATATGTTGTGTGGTGTGTGTTGTGGAGGGTATATGTGTATGTGTGTGTGTGATATGCTGTGAAGGGTACAGCGTGCAACCTCATGAGTTTGTGAAGCTCTGGAGGGTAAGGAGGAGGAGCCCCCTATTCTAGGAGGACATGCTGGAGGCAAAGAGGACGGTGTGAGCTGGGTGGACTCTGCGGTGCAGTTCCACATGGAGTCTGATCGTAGCCTGAAGCATGAATGTCATTTGGACCTGCTTCAGCTTCTGTGGTGTGAAAGGCCCAGGCGGGGCTGCCTCCATAACTGGCGTGCAGCGTTCATACAAGTGCCAAGTCCACCCCTGGAAGCCCTATAAATGGGAACCCAGGCTTCAGTGTTGGCTTCTCCCTGGTTTGGGCAAGGAGATGCCCAGCCCTGCTTTTGCCCAGTGCCCTGCCCACACATGACACCTGCAGCCAGACGTCCTTCATTAAGGTCTCTATTGTCCCAGGGCAGTTGTGGTCTGGGGCTTTCTCTGAACTGCAAACCAATGCAGTCAAGTCCAGAGGCCCTACATTTGGCCCCACTGTGCCGGGCTCCATTCTGGCCTTTGGGATGCAGGGAAGAAAACAACAGGCCCTGCCCTCTGGGCGCGCAGCCTGATAGGGGAGACAGCCATGCCAAGAAATGCGCTGCCTCCAGGGGCGTCACCTCCAAGGGACGGCATGTGTGTGAACGGGTGAACTGGGAGCACAAAGTGGGTGAGAAGAGCTCAGCGTGTCAGGAGAAGCAGTTGCACAGAGGATATGACGCTAGGCTGAAACGTGAAGGCGTTTGCCTGGCAGACAAGTAGAGAAAAGACCAGTCCAGCAGAGGGAAGAACATACGCTCAGTCTAGTATTTTCACAAATATCTCATTTGATTATGAGGATAGCTGTCTGGAAGTATGGGTGAATGATTGACATTTCAACTTTACAGATGTAGAAACTGAGGCTGGGAGATTTGCCCAAGGTCATGCAGCTACTGAGTAAACCAAGGCTCCATTATACAAAAATTTCCAGAGAGCATGCTGGTCCACTGAGGCTGCATAAAACCATACATTGGCACCAGAAAAAAAAAATTTTTTTCTTTTCCCCCATGTTTATCTCATCCTTTAAATAGTCTACATTTTGCATTTGTTTTCTAACTTGTATGATGTTAGGATGATAGTGCATATTGATTGCTTAAAAATGATATGTATGTATTACATGATGAATTCAAATAAGACTAACACACTTTTCATTAAAGTATACATCTGAAAAAATGTAAATATCATGAGTGCATGAGTGCACAGTTCAGTGAATCTTCACAAACTAAATACACCAAGGTAAGCAGCTGCTAGATGAAGAAAATGAATATTCCCTTCTGCTCCCTTCCATTTGTTATCATGCTGCCCTCAACTCCTGTAACCTCTGTCCTGGTCTCTGCAACCCAGATTTGCTTTGCCAATTCTTGTATGTTATCTGAATGACATAAAAGGACAGCATATCTTATGTTGAGCCTTACAGAATTGTCAATATTCAAGTTTTTCATCTCTGTAAAGCCACTTTTACATGGTTCACCTTAATATTTTGTGTGTGTTTCCTTTCCTGAGCACTTAATTTATATTTGTGAGAATTAGCTGTGTTGAGGTGTGTAGCTGCACATCATTAGAACACATTACTATATCATACCATGTGATTTTTGTTTATATTCATTGGTGGGCACTTTGTTTATATTCAAAATTTGTACTCATTGATGGGCATTTTGGAAGTTTCTAATATCTGGCTATTAAGAATCATACTAGAATGAACATTTTAGTATTTGATTTTTTAGTGACCACATGCAGAGTATATGCCTAGGAGAGGAGCTGCTCAGTCACTGGCTCTCCAGACATTTGGCTTCAGTAAACTGGAGCTTTCCAAAGTGGTTGGACTGGTGTGTGCTCTCACAGCCTCTCATCTCTGCACATTCTGTCTTTTTAATTTTAGCCCTTCCAGTGGGTGTGCTCTTGAGGTTTTAATTTGTATTTCTCTGATGAATAATGAGGTGAACATGCCTTTTTTTCAGTATGTATTGGTTATTATGTGCAAATATTTTGTATTTGCACATTTACAAAAAGAGGTAGTGCAACATAAAGAGGTTCGAGACAGGAAGAGCAGGATATTTTCTCTGAGAACCTGGACTGCCTTTTTTCTCAGGCTGCTGCAGGGGAGGAAGTGCCCATCTTCTGGTGCTGCGGCAGGGGAGAGGGAGCAGGCATAGGCCACGAGGGAACACAAGGGCTTGTCCTCCTCCTCGCACACCAGGGTTGGTCCTGCGGACGGGGGCAGATGTCTTCAGCGACTGGCTGACCAAGGATGTTTTCCCTACCTTCAGAGCAACTTGTTAAAAATTTGAGTGTAAGTTAAAAGACTAATAAAATATTGCGTCCAAACGTCTATAACCTTCTGGGCTAGTCACTGGCCTCTTGCATACTTTCAGTGATGGTGAACTCACTACTGCATGGGCAGTCGTTTTCATTGCTAGGACATTTTATTCCTGAAACGAGCAGAAATCTGCCATCCTGTACCCTGAATTCACCCATGCTCTTTCCTCTGGGATCACAGTTGAAGGTCTGAAGACAGCCATCCTGTGTCCCCTAAGACTTCTCATCTTTGTGTGAAATGCCCCTATTTCTCACTGAGGGCTCCCGTGACAAGAGGCCTCACCCTTCTGCTCACATTCACTTGGATGGACTAAAATTTGGTCAGTGTTCACCTTCAACTGCAGTGTCCAGAGGAGACTCCAGAGGCTACCCAGCTCCCTTGCAGATGCTGCTTTCTCTGTGCTAACACTGATTCCCATCCTCCACACAGCTGGCTCCTTCAAATCGTTCCCATTGCCATTCAGACCTCACCTGCTAAGGCAGGCTTTTCCAGAAGACGTGGCTAAAAAGACCTCCTTGACAAATATTGTCTCCTCACCCTATTTTGTTTTCTATATTTTCTTATTTATACATTTGCTTAGTTGCCTTTTGTCTGTCTTCTTTCATTCACGTAAGCTCTGGGAAGCAGAATCTCTAATTCATCACTGTATATCCAGTGCTTGGAACAGTACTGGCCCATACAAGGTCCTCAGAAAATTCTTTTAAAGGTAAAGAAGTGGTGGGGTTCACATTTAAATCTCTGCAATTTGAGTCCTGAGCTTATGTTCTAAACTTTCATGCACTTTAACCCCAGACATTATTTGACTTTTGTCTTGCACATTTATCCTTCCTTGCATCTCTGTGCTCTTGACTGCTCAGCAGACTGGGTGGCTGGGCCCCAGGGTGGCTGGGCCCCAGGGTGGCTGGGCCCTGGCATGACTAGGCCCCAGCGTGAGCAGCCATCTCTAATTCAGGTGCAGTGCCTCCATGGCCAGTAGATGGTGCTGTTGGGAAGAGAAAGGGACTTCTAAAAGAGGGCCAGGTGTTATGAGACTGCTGGAGAGGAGGAGACATGGGGAACTTCAGGTTAGATGGCCCTACCAGCCCGCCTGCCTTTACTTCTAGCCATTTTCAGTTGTGAGGTCAGTGTCTGTGGGAGAGAAGGAAGAGGAGTGGGCAGGTCCAGACCTGCTTCCCATTGACTGAGATGCCCTGGGGTAATGATGGTAGTGGGGATGGAGTGGGAAGATGTGGGATACCCCCTAACTATACTACTTCTCTGAGCCAGGACTTGCCAGTTTGTGTTTATCCAGGCCTGGCCTGGGCACCTGCCTGTTGGTGTAGTGTCCCCTAGCCAACACATACACACACCCAGTAGGGCCAGAGAGAGGGGTGGGCAGGCAGCAGACAGTAAGTCTTCTGGGCTTGCAGTTTTTCTGGGGGGTTTTCCTATTCCCAGCTCCAACACGGGGAGTCCTATCTGCTCTGCATCTATACTCCTGTATCATTAGACAGTGTGTCTTGTACACACAGGTACCTGGTTAGGGTGGTCAGCTTGGCTTGGTTCCTGGAGGACTTACCTTATGTTAACACCGAAGTCCTGCATCTTGGGAACCTCCTCAGTTCCAGGACAGCCAGGATGATTTTGGTCACCCTAACAATAAAAGAAGCCTCCTTCGTCTCTGCCTCAAAGGACATGGTGGTTGGGTGACTCTGACAGTGCCTAAGACCTCTGTGTGGTTGGTCCAGTGAAGAGAGGCAAAGAACATAGCTAGGCTCATGAGCCATCATCCAGGGCTCTCATACTGACAGGAGATAGAGGCCGGTCACGTGCAAGGCAGCTGCAAGGGGCCACAGACCCCTAGGGACCAGTGTGGGTGCATGGCGCCCAGGCTGAAGTGTTGCAGAAGTCTCCCTGTACATTTAACTCCCTGTAAATTTAACTGAAATGTAGACTTGACATCATGGAAGGCTTCCTGGAGGAGGTGAGCTTGAAATGCTTAGGTTTGCAGACACAAGCCATGGGGAGTCCTGGGTTGGAGAGAGGCAGGTACAGGTGGAAAGGAGGCTTCGATGGTTGTTAGGTACACATATGCCTGGAACAGATGCACCATGCTGGCCTGGGAGAGAAAGGAGCTCCAGAAAGCCAAGTAGTAAGGAATAAAGGGAAGAGAGGTGTGCTAAACCCTGGCTGGGGAGACTGGATTTGGAAGGCAGTGAGGAATTACTGTGAGGTGCCACTCAGGGCTGAAGTGTTTGGGCCCCAATCCATATTTTAAAAGTCCTAAATTTGGGGGAGCCACCTCCTTTCACGTACCTGTTCTCCTCCTTTCCTTTGCCTCAAGCTGTGGTCCACACTCTGCTGTTCCCCAGGAGTTTGGGTCCCCAAAGGGCCTCTGGGGGGTGTATCAGAGGCCAGAGTAATTTCCTCTGTCTCCTGACCTCAGGGTCAGATCTTCTGAGTCTCTCTGTCCCCTTAGGCGCCTCTGCCCTCTGATCCCCTCTCTGCCCAGGAAAGTTAGATGAGTGAGGTGAGTCTCAGCACTAGATGGGTGGAAGGAAGCATGGCTCTCACCGTAGTTATCACTCCCTAGTTGCACACCTCCAATTTGTGGAAGCATGGCAAGTCCAAAGGCAGCTCCTCTTGCCAGCAAGCAGATCTCATTATATGAAAGCTGGGTAAAGCATCTGCCTACAATGTGGGACACCTGGGTTCAATCCCTGGGTTGGAAAGATCTCTTGGAGAAGGCAGTGGCAACTCACTCCAGTATTCTTGCCTGGAAAATCCCATAGACAGAGGAGCCTAGTAGGCTACAGTCCATGGGGTCGCAAAGAGTCAGACACGACTGAGCGACTTCACTTTCACAGTGGCAGAAAGTAACTAAGTAACTAAACTGAACCCAAATCTGTAATTTCTGTCCATTGGTTCCAACTCCATCCTTTGTAACCTCATAGAAATCCATTTCCTTCCTCACAAAGTCACTTAAAATACTTGAGCGCCACTATCCTGCTCCTTTGGGCAGTGTCTTCTCTGGACTAAATAGATTTCAATATTCACTAAAGTGAGAGTCTTCAGGCTGCTGCCCCGTCACGTGTCCCCCTCCCTCCTGCACAGGGCGGTTCTCCACAAACAGTTACCCGCGGAGCGGGTGAACCCCACCACCCTCCTGCGTGCACCTGTCACTTTGCAGCTTCTTCTCTTGGTACCCGGAGCCCATGGGGCCACACGTGCCACATACTGAGTTAACTGAGTCAAAAATTAAAACCAAATCAAGTTGGGGAAAATGTAAAAGGTTATTAATTGTGCAGAAGAACAGTTTGTAGAACTGGAAAGGCTTCAAGCTGAAAATGGCAAGACTCTGATAAAATGAGGGTTACAGGTCACTCTCTAAAGTGAGGAAGTACACTGCTGTTTATCATGATTGACCACCAGGAGCCTGCGGTGGTAACTCTGCTACCTGGAGGTACGCTCCTTGGGTAACAGTGCCACCCAGAATTACTCTTCTGTAGCTGATTGGCTGGGAAACTATGAGATCATGCTGACAGGCAGAAAGCTTAAGTTTGCTAATGGTCAGAAGTCAACACTTTGGGGAAATCAGGATAGTTTTAGTTCTGGTCATGTGGCTGTGGGTGTTTGGTGGAGGGGTATATGAAAACTGTGGCACTCAGGGACTTCTGTGGTTGGACTTCACCTTCCAATGCAGGGGGTGTGGGTTCAATCCCTGGTAGGAGAGATAAGATCCCACATGTCTCATGGCCAAAAAATGCAGCCAAGAAGCAATACTGTAACAAATTCAGTAAGGACTTAACAAAAACAAAAAGCCTGTGGCATTCATGTTTGGTTTTCTTTAACAATTGTCAACTAGGACTTGTAGCATCTGGGAATCTCCCTGGTGATCGCCTCCCCCCACCCCTTTCTGAAAGGCTTCACCTCAGATGCAAACAGCTGGGAAGTGTGGTTTCTGTGGGGCTTGGTCCTGGCTGTCTCCATGGCCTGGGTCTGTCACTGGGGCCTCAGCCCGCATCACAGCAGTGCAGGTAGGGCTGGGCAGAGTTCTGTGAGCAGGAGCCTGGGGTGGCGGTTCCCATGACAGAGCTTGATGAGGGCCTGCTGGCTCCCTGATGTCTGCTCTGCTATCTGTGATCTGCAGGTTTGTCTCCCCCATCTGCCGAGGCCTCCCCTGTAATCAACAGGTTGCCTTCTCTCTGATATGGCTGGACTCTCCCTGCTCATCCACCTCATGCTTCCGCTCAGCACCTGAGCATCTGATCTTGGACTCGATTCTGTGCACACTTTTAGTGCCAGAGATCAAAGACATTCCCTGGGCTTGAGCCAGGTTAGAGAAATGTCCCTGAGCATCCTCAGCCCAGTCAGAAGCTTCACTACTGGCAAGGCTGGGGAAAGTGTTAAAGTGTTTGTCTTTCAATCGTATCAAGCGTGTCTGACTCTTTGCGACTGCATAGACTGTAGCCCGTCAAGCTCCTCTGCCCATGGGATTTCCCAGGTGAGAATACTGAAGTGGGTTGCCATTGTCTGCTCCAGGGGATCTTCCCAACACAGGGATTGAAACTGTGTCTCCAGCACTGCAGGTGGATTCTTTATCTGCTGAGCCATCTTGGCACTGTGGAGCCGCTGGCTTATTCCACAGTTGGAAAATGGAAGAGAAAACTTGGTCCAAGTAGGCAAAGAGGGAAGAGAACTGATTCAGACCTCTAGAGATGTTCAGGGGCTTGATATGTGTGTCCCTTGGCACGCGTGCCTTGTGGAAAGACAGCTCTCTAGCCCTATGTGGGGATGCTGCCTGCTTGGATCTTCAGCACTTGGTAGGTGATCAGTGAGCAAATGATAGGTGGATGAATGAATGAGTGAGAATAACCCAGCTTCTGGAAATCTTGTCTGTGTGCCATGCACACTTTCCTCTTGCAAGAAAGAGTCTGTTCTGAAGTCAAGAAAAGCTCTGGTTAGAATGCTGACTTCGCCACTTGCTAGCTTTGTGAAGCCAGACTGGTTCCTCAACAAAGGGGCAATGTACTCCACCTGCTGTCAGGGTTCCTGTAAAGAATGTGCCTAGGTTGCAGGGCCTGGCACTTGCCACCTGTAGACTCAGTGAGTGTCTGAGGGCTCCATGTTGCCACTTGAAATCTCCCTTGGGTCACCCTCCAGTTCTTTCTCACCTTAGAAAAATCTCTGAGATTGAGACCTTCAGTGATCCCAGTGCTGGAAGGCCCCAGTTCAGCCAAACAGTTGAGGCCTCAGGTTTCGCACAGCCTTCAGGGAGGGGCTGTCCAGGCTGTCCATGGGGGCACAGCCATACAGGCTGAGGAGGAGGGGGTCCCTGAGGATGAAGGAGGAGTCCCTTTAGCCCTCAGGAGCCTGGCCCTTGACTCAAGTATCAGGGCCAATGTCCAGGCACAGCTGAGAAGCCACCATTGATTCTCTCCTATACTTCTGGAGTCTCCTCAGCCCTTTTGTGCAAATCCAGAGCTCACAGCCTTGTGTTTCCTTCACAACTGGGGGCAATAGCAGGGTACAGGGAGGTGAACCAGGCTGCCTGGATTTTCTGAAATCTGGCCAGGTGGTAGGGCACACAACTTTGGCCCTCAAGTTTGTGTTCGTCTTAGAAGCACACCTGGGTTTTCCTTCAGAGAGGGATGCTATGCTTGTGGGTGTCATGGCTCTTTCATTGAAGGGCCCTTCTCCCATATTAGTCCTTTCTTCTGGAAAGCAAGGGTCAAAGAGGAAAGATGCTATTGTGGAAAGAATCCTGGACCTGAAGTGTTGAAGTCCCAGTTCCAGCTGGATTTTCTCAGGTATGAAATATGGGCACAGGTGGGCCTATGATATGTTGTGGATGGGGGTGGGATGATCTGGGTACCCCTTAAGGAGGCCTCTTTCAATACGGCTGTTCTGTACATCTTGGAGGGCTGTTTTTTATTCCTATTTGAGTTTTGTCAAAAAAGGAGAAAATAATCATCATAAGAACAGCAGGAATGAGCACACATCAAGTCAGGCATGTTTTAGGATCAGCTTTATTCTGCATTTTACCTTCACCAGGGAGAAGAAGGCAAAGAAGCTGGAGGACAGCAGCCTGCACCACGCAGTCACAAATCCATCTCTAAAGAGTGTACATGGCAGAAATTAAGGGCCTAGAGCAGGTCATCAATGAAGCACAAAGATCAATCACCAGGACCCCAAACATCTAATCACATCTTTCCTTATTGGCTATTTGGAATCAACCATTTACATTTCATTTAGCTTCATTTTTAAAAACACAGCCAACATTCCAACATCTAATCACTTTCTGTCATTATTTTGGGATATGGATATAAAATTACCCCGTTTTTTAGTTTTGCAACACCACCAGCTTCTTCTCCTCACTTCTGGTGGTGGTGGTGGTGGTGATTGGTGCAAAGTCCATCAAAATTCAGTTTGTTCTGAGACTCAGGTGAGAGGCTGACGTTCTGAATGATGAATGGAGGCGTCCTTGGCTGTTACACACCCAGGGAAGGGTGAATTTTTGCCCCAAGGGAGCTGAACTGGGCTCCTGTGGTCTTCCTTGATAACCACATCATTCCGACAGCTAAGACCTTCTAATAGATTGTTGACAACCATATGTATTCACAGAGGTTGAGGAAATACAGAGAGAACTGTCTTCAGAGACACAGACCAAGTCCTGAGGAAGCCAGGAGGTGAGAGCAGGGTGCACACAGAGGTACCCATAAGGAAAGGTCACCATGGTGTGGGCTGGGGTTGGGGTCATCTTCTGGACCCCCACACAGCATTATGAGCAACTACTTCCCCTTGCCAGGGGGTAAGCACTTCTCCTGGATTTTCTGTGGGCAAACCTCCACACATTTTGTCTGGGATAACTCCTGGCAGGGCTCCGTGCACTGAGATGGACATTGGTCTTGACATAGAGGGAGACATGGGTCTTGGCTTTGTTGTGGGCAGTTGTCTTGGCTTAATGCCTGACACTGAGAAACACACACCTCTTGAACTTTCGTTGGGCACTTCTCTTGGCAGGGGTCCTGGCATGGGGGGAGGCACACCTCCTCAGCCTTTGCCTGGCACTGCTCCTGGGTCTTTTGAAGACACTGAGGAGGCACACATGGCTGTTTGCACTGCTGCTCACTGAAGGACATCCTAGGGGGATTGGCAGGACCTGAAACAAACATAAGCTTTGAAAATATACGCATTAACCATAGAGGGCTGAAAATGAAGGTCTGAGAGAGGGGAAGGGGGAATAAATGATTATTAACCCTGAGAATTCATTTCTCTGCTGGTTTTTATTCCTTTCTCTTTCTATCCCTACTTCAGCTCTTTCTGACGTCCATCTCCTAGCTGAGGATATTCTCATAGCTTTTGTCAATATCTATAACCCCCAACCCCCAAACTCCAGTCCTCCTATAGATCTTTTCTTTCTATCCTATTTGACTAATCCTTTTGAAATTTAGTTGCAAGAGACTAGGTAGAATACACAGAAAGGTTTGAGAAGCCCAAGAACTGGTGTGTGTGTATGCATGCCCAGCTGTGTCTGACTTTTTGTGACCCCCATGGACTGCAGCCCTCCAGGCTCCTCTGTCCATAGGATTCTCCAGGAAAGAATACTGGAGTGGGCTGCCCTTTCATCCTCCAGGGGATCTTCCCCGCCCAGGGACTGAACCCATGATTCTTGCGTCTCCTGCACTGGCAGGCAGATTCTGAACCACCTGGGAAGCCCCAAGGAGTGGCAAACCACTTCAAAAAAATCAATAGAAAGTACAGTCCAGTGGAGGAGGAGAATAGTAGTCTCCTAGAGACAGAACTGAAAGGGAGAGAGAGGGCACAGATGTCCCCACTTACCCAATCTTCTATAAGCCTCTGCAAAGGATGTGGATGGAGGAGCCCAGTCTGGTAGGGACTTTTATACGGTGCTTGGTCCAGCCTCCTGCAAGACTGACTGGTCACGTGGGCTGAGGTCTTAATTGTGGAGTCACCATAACGAGCTTCATCTGAAATTGCCCATGGTTTGAGTCATTGCTTGGGATGCCTGTTAATCAGCCTCTCTTTTGGCCTCTGGGTCCTCACCAGACCTCAGCAGGGAAGGGCTCCCGTCAGATCTCTCTCATTAGAGGCAGCCGCAAAAGAATGTTCATAAAACGTTATCTCAGCCTCAGAACTAGGACTGGGTCCCTTGTCTGCCCAAACTGGTTCAGGATGTGGCGAGATAAGATCCGCCTTGCTCATCTCATCTTCAGCCATGTAAGATTTTATGCCTAAAGTCTGAAGTCTGTCTGGGTCAAGGGATGCATGGCCCCTTTCAGTCATTTCCACTAGATCCTTCTTCAAAGTCACACTCCTTTGGACACGAGGAAGATAGGGCCCAAACAGACAGACAACCTACAGCCTCCTGCAGAGGGTGATTTCTTGAAAGGCGATCTGGAGGGAAATTGGAGTCATTTGTCACTCCTGGGTTGTAAAGTAGGGTGGAGGGAAAGAAAAAGAAGGGAGAAGGCAGATAATCTTCGTCTTCTCAACCTTGATTTATGACACTTCTAAGAGTGGAGTTAGCTACTCAGAGTTTTCATAGTGACCAAGAAAACAGGATGGACCAAGCAAGGCTGATCTGTCATCTTGCCTTCTGGAAAAACTTTTATTAGAACTCAGGTTAATAAAAGTTAGAGGGATGAAAGGAAAAGTTTCAAAGCAAGCACAGCCAGTTTTCTCTCCTTGTAAGTCTCTGTTTGGGCTGCCACTTTCCATCTTGTGTGCCTTCCTTTCCAAGGCCTTTTGAAATCCTAAGCATTTGTCAAGGCTCCACTCTAGTCTTCTGTCTTCCAAGGAGCCTTTCCTGGTTAAACTAGAAACACTTTTGCCTCTTTCTGAACTCTCACAGTATCTTGTTTGTGTTATTTATATGACATTTACCATTGTTATTGGCTTCCTAGGTGGAGCTAGTGGTAAAGAACCCACCTGCCAACGCAGGAGACATAAGAGACTCAGGTTCAATTCCTGGGTTGGGAAGATCCCCTGGAGAAGGAAATGACAACCCACTTCAGTATTCTTGCCTGGAGAATCCCCTGGCCAGAGGAGCCTGGCAGGCTGAAACTGAAGCTCCAATAATTTGGCCATCTGACGTGCAGAGCCGACTCCTTGGAAAAGACCCTGATGCTGGGAAAGATTGAAGGCAGGACAACAAGGATGAGATGGTTGGATGGCATCACTAACTCAATGGACATAAGTTTGAGCAAACTCTGGGAGATGGTAAAGGACAGGGAAGAAGCCTGGCATGCTGCGGTTCATGGCGTCACAAAAGGTTGGACACGACTGAAGTGGCTTAGCATGCATTGTTATTTAGCAATTCCAGTTATTTGTGTACAAGATCTTATTTCTATCTTGGGTTGTAGCTTATTAGGTGGTGGGGGCTGTACGACTAAGTGAAAGAGAAATGATTATTGATGGAGTAAATGCCTTAATTAAGGGAAGAAGATGAATGGGAGACAAAGGGAGGCAGAGAAGGATTTCACTTAATGGAAAATGGGAAAACATTCATTGTACAAGAAGCCCTTCAATCACAACGTGGTGACTTGTGCTTGTTTGCTAATTGTGCTTGTTTGACCAATTTTTAGGGACTGTAAAGCTTGAAGAGATAGGTTTAGGTCATTTCCTAAAAGAGGCTAAAATCAGAAAAGCCTTCAAAGATTTATATAGTTTTTGGATGCTTGTTCCTGAAAAATTTTCAAAAGGTGAACTGGGGGAGACCAGGTGACATTTTGGCCTTTAGGACTGGTACATGGAGAACTGAGGTAGTACCAGCCTGGCCCCCTCAGTGTCCTGGTGAGGGACAGATGCTGGAGTGGGGAGGGGACAGAGGCCAGCCAGGGGAGAGGTGCTGGTGTTCCTGTGAGGACATAATCTTCTAGGCTGCAGTGGGAGTGGGGTGTGGGGGACCAGGAGAGGATTTGGAAGACCTATGGGAGTATCTGAAGAGACAGGTCATTTGGGGAATCTGGGAACTGGATGATCAGGTGTAGAATGGGGGGCTCTCCTCTTCCTTTCTCTTCTCTTTGTTTTTCATCTCCTCCTTCCATTTCTCCTTTCCCTCTTCATCTCCTTTATCTTTTCTGTAGAATGCTGTCTAAGACAGGGGTCCCTGGTCTGTGGCCATTAGGAAGCAGGCCACATAGCAGGAGGTGAGTGACAGGCTAGCAAAGCTTCATCTGCTGCCTCTCCCATTATTCACATTATTGCCTGAACCACTTCCCACCTAACCCACCCCCATCCATGGAAAAACTGTCTTCCAAGAATCCGGTCCCTGGTGCCAAAAAGGTTGAGGGACATTGGTCTAAGGGACAAAGCAACTGCTTGGGAGTCCTAGGAAGCAAGGGATTCTCTGTCACTGAGTTTATTAATGCATTCATTCTTTCAGTCATTTGTGGCTTTGCTTTCAAGGGGCTCACAGTCTCATGGGAAAGATGGACAGAGGTAAGCCCCCACATCCCAGAAGAAGGCCGCTACATTAGCCTTGAGTGGAAGGTTCTAGAAGGCTTCCAGAGCAGGAGATGTCTGTCCCATGTTTCACTGGACAGTAGGAATTAATCAGGCAAGGAGGGTGGGCAGGGACCTTTTAGGGAGCTTGGAGGAAGGCATCTTCATTAGGATCCTGTTGGGGGGCGACGCTGAGGCTGATGCAGGAAAGGGATGGGTGAGAGATTAGGGGAGGAGGCCTGCTTGGTTGAGATCTCCGTTTTCTGCAGCAGGATGCCCCAGAAGACCTTGCTCATGCAGAATGGATTTCTGTGTCTTTGGCTGAGCTGAGGGAGAAGGAGACCAAATGGATGTGCAGAACAATGGAGAAACTTCTCACGGAGGAGGGTGAAGGCAGTTAGGAGGAGCCCAGATTTCAGCTCCTTGAAAACGACTGACTGTGAGCCGATCCCATTGAAGTGGGCCCAGTGCAATCACAAGGGTACTTCAGTGCAAACAGGCAGAAGAGTCAGTGTCAGAGTGATGTGATGTGAGAAAGATTTGGCCACTGCAGGTTGTGTAGATGCTGAAGGGGACCCTGGCCTAGGAATGTGGACAGCTTCTAGATCTGAGATTCTCTCCTAGAGCTTCTAGAAAGACATGTAGAATTGCTGGCATTTTGATTTTAGCCCGGAGAGGCCTATGTCAGACTTGTGACTTCCAGAACTGGATGATAATAAATTTCTGATGTTTTAAGCCACTAAAGCTGTGTTGACTTGTTATAGCAGTAACAGAAAATTAGCATGCCTTCCCAGGGTCTGAGGCTCTTGGCGACTCTGGGGGAGGGAAGTCTCAAATGAAGAACTAAACTCTCAGCTTAATACTCCTTTATTTACGTGTATCAGACAAAGACTCGCTTTCAATAACGCATGGAGAAACAATGGACTCGGGATCCCACTGACCTAGGGGTTACTCTGTTACATATAGTGTGTGTGATACTGGATAAGCTATTTAGCTTCTTAGAGCCTCAATTTCCTTTTGTTGAAAAGGGATAATACTGTTTCACAGATTTCAAGTAATAAATAAGTTAGGAAACGTATGCACCAACACTTAGGGCCATCAACTACTTACAGAATTGTAGAGCAATCTGAATCTGTCCAGGACTCACCTCCTCTATGAAGCCTGCTTGATCGCCCCCAGTCCTCCTTGTCCTCTTTCCTTTCCGAGCCCCCCAGCACCTGGTCTTGGACTGCTACTTTTCTATGCATTGAGATGCAGTAGACAGACTTCTGCAGAGACTCCAGAGACCTGGCTCTGTCCCCAGCAAGATGTGCGACTTCAGGCAAGTCCCAGGCCCTTTCTGGCTTCATGTTCATCATCTTTAAACAAGAAAGTTAGATTAGAATTCCGTCGAGTCCATTGCATTCCTGACATTCGGTGACACCATACATGTGATCGTGAATGGTCAGCCTCATATCTACATGACTTTGAAGTATGCACGTGTGTTGCAGGCTCTTCCTCCTCGACTGGGTTATAATCCACCCACAGGAAGACCCAGTCTTCTGTCTTGCGCATGTGGCAGTGATCTAGCCAGGTGGCCGGGTGACCTTAGGTGACCTGTCTTTTCCTTGGTACAGAGATGAGTATTTGGGGTCTGAACCCTCAAAAATCAGCCTTAGTGGCCCAGTATTCGGATCGGGGCTGGGACACCTTTGGGGAGATTGTCCCAGCCCACATCTTAAGATATGGTGACTAAGTAGTTTCTCTAATCATCCCTAGCCCTCCAGCGAGACTGGGGACAATCTGATTCAGTGCCACCTGAGATTTAAGATTTTAGATTTCTGTAACTGTCATTATTGAGAGCAAGGGTGTAATTAAATAGGGTCAGCAGAAGAGAGTCAGGTGTGTGCAGGACATTGCTTTCCCCCCTTTCCCATCAAATAACTACCTCCTTTGTTCATATCATAAAAGTTCCCAGACTCCTCTGAATCACTCGGCTGGCCCCATCAGCCTATCATAGGACAGTGGCTCTGATAAAGCTGAATGTATCTCGTCCCGTTTCCTGAGGAGCAGGTGCTTCAGGAGAGCCTAAGGAGCTTGTGGATCCCCGGAGCCGAGTCCACCTCTCTTGTCACTTCCTTTCCTCCTGTGTCACCACGCAGGGAGTCTGACTCAGAGGCCATGGGAGAGGCTCTGGATCACAGGCCATGGGCCCAGAGGGGACATGAGGGGCCACTGGATTCCACCTGCTTGTTTTAGCCAAGCATGTGCTTTAAACAGGAGACAAGGAATCATTTATTGGCTGCATTTTTTTAAGATGAGGAAACGGAGGTACAAAAGTGTGTAGGGCCTTGTTCGAGGTTATATGGTGAGCTCCTGTCTGGGCTAGGGACTTGTCCATGTAAAAACATTTAGGAAACTACTGTATTGGGGATTCTGTATAACTTTAAGGAGATAACAAAGACACAGACCAGTCAGTAGTTCCTAACAGTTTGGGAGTGATGGAGACATTCCCATGTGGCTCAGTGGTAAAGAATCCGCCTGCCAGTGCAGGAGACACAGGAGATGCGGGCTCCATCCGTGGGTCAGGAAAACCCCCTGGAAAAGGAAACGGGAACCCACACCAGCATTCTTGCCTAGAGAATTCTGTGGACAGAGAATCCCACGGACTGGTGGGCTACCGTCCATGGGTCACGAAGAGTCAGACACGACTCAATGAGTGAGCACTAACTCATGCATGAAGATACATCTATATACACAAACCTTCACTTTCAGGGGGGTTCATGACCTCTGGGTTCAAGACCACTAACAGAAAATGGGGAAAATAATGTTACCAAGTTGTTTGGGCTTGCTGTTGGTCTTCAGTCCTTTTCCCTTTGAGTCTGGGTTCTGGATTATCTTGGCATAAAAGAGAGTCAGAAATCCTGTACTCTTCCAACAATCAAGCCACTGTGACTTTGGGTACATTGTTTTCCTCTCTGGAATTTTGTTTCCTCATCCGGACACTGAGGGCCTGTTAAATGCCGCATCCAACTGTCATATCCAGTGATGACAAAGTCCCCTTCTGACTCCTACTGTGACTCGTGGTCTCCCGGGTCCCAGCTGGGGAGTAGCTTTCAGGCTGAACATCACTCCCTCCTAGCCTGAGAGAGAGCATGGAGCTCTCTAAGTGAGATATTTCAGGTTTCTTGTGCCTGGAAGACAGGTGCAACTAAAAATACCCCAGTATGCATTTTATGATCAGTTTGTATCTTAGAATCCTTATGTATTAATATTTGGCATTTGACTTTCTGCATTTACTGATCTGTTTGCTGACCATCAACAGCTGTGACATAGAAGCAGTTATGACTTGTGTGCAATAAAGCCTCCCAGGGTGAGCCTGGATGTGTCCCTGGTTGGAATATCTGGTCACGTGGAAGCAGAATGGGAAAATAGTACAGGTTTGGTAACTGGTTACTTCTTGCCATCTCCCCAGTTCCATGTGTGTAGAGGTGGGGGATTAGTGAACCTGATCTCTAAGGCTCCTTTCAGCTTCAAAGCAAGACATCCTCGTATTCTAGTCACATCCTTTCATAGCACCGGCTCACCTTGCCTGTTGCCCCCAGCTGGCCTCATTGGAAGACTTAGAAGTGCTTTTCTAAGACTGATGGTACACTCCCTGGTTCTAGAGTAAACGTGAAGCAAGGGAGTCTAGGGTAGAGCATCCTCTTCCTGCCCTTCTGACGGGCCCTCAGAACGGCTCTCCCCGGGAAGCAGAAGGCTTGGTCCTGCCCCCTCACATTCTCTGGGAGCCATCAGCCTGGCACTGCACAGATTCTCAGGGTGCCACTCTTCAGGTGTTGCTGATTTACACAACCCTCTACCTTTTGGTGGAGAAGGAAATGGCAACCCGCTCCAGTACGCTTGCCTGGAGAATCCCATGGAGGGAGGAGCCTGGTAGGTAGGCTACAGTCCATGGGGTCGCACAGAGTTGGGCATGACTGAGCGACTTCGCTCACTCACTCACTCTACCTTTTGGAGCAGGTGACTGCTGCTGGGGCAGGTAGTAATTATGGTATTCTGCAGGGAGGTGGCACACTCATTATGTTCCAGCCATCTTCCTGCTGAATTGCCTTTGATCCAGGTTTTTTTTCCCCTCCCCCGCTGGGAAAGTAGCCATTAAGAGATGCCTATCTTTTGTTTCATTTACATAGTAGAAAAGAGAACTAAATTGGCAGATGGATGGTTTCATGTTCTCAGAGCTGGCCTCCATCCAGTCTGTGCCATGACCTCAGGGCCTCCAGGAGAGCCCCAGTCCCTGACCCACACTGCCATGGAGCCGCTCAGCCTTGGAGGCAGGCACCAGAGCAGAGGTGTGCTCAGGAGAGGAGAGGTGGAGAAAGACGTTCTTCCTTCTTTTCTTTTTTTGTTCATTTGAACAAATGAGAGGAGCTTGAGGGTCTCTGAGGCATTCATGATTATATCACTTTTTCATATTACAAAAGAAATAAAAGCCTGTTAATAAAAAGGCAGAAAATAAAATACTTCACCGGTTACCCATAACTCCATTGTCCTAAAGTGACTATAGAATGCTGACAAATTTCCTTCTATTATTATTATCATTATTATAGAAATTTTGGATTAAACATAATTGTTTATGCCATACATTCCATTAATGTTTATATAATGTTTCATTAAATAATAAGTCCAAATTTATCCAAATCTTGGTTAGATTAAATTGTCTCTAAGTCACACTGTGATAATATAGACTTTTTTTTTTCATTTTGGAATTATTTTTCTTTGCATGGATTCCAAGACAAGGAACAATTGGGTCCAAGAGTTGAATCACTTTATGCTTTTGATACATGTCATATTCCTCAAATTATTTTCTAAAAGAATTTTGTCTATTTACACTTTCACCAATAGTGGCACAGTGTTTAGCATTGGGGTTCTGGGGTTTATTCTTTAAAAATGATCATTATAAATTTTATGTATAATATCATATATATGTATTTATGTAAGTTTAGATACGTAAATATGGTTTCTGCCTTGGGGTTATGCCTACAAAGACCCATCACATACTCAGATTATTTGAATAGTTTTCTTCTGGAGCTTTTATGTTTTGTCTTTTTGATGTGTTTGTCTTCCAGAGATTTGTTTTGGTGAGAGGGAAAAGATTAACTTACATTTTTAAATAAAAATTATTCTAGCATCAAAAAATGGTCATTAAATATGTAAATAAGAATGATACCTTATTGTTCTATTTTCCTTCTCTCTCCCCGCTCTTTTCTTTTGGATTTCTAGTGGATGGAAGAGTTCCCCACCTGTTACCAACAGTTGAATGTGGCCCCCCTGCCCCGATTCCCTACATCAGATTTTCAGAGGTTCCTGCATCCAGGAGGAACCTCTCTGCAGGACCTTACAGTGTGGGTGCCAAGCTCCCATTCTTGCTAGGAGATCCTGAGACCCTCAAGGGTCTGTATGTCAGAGGAGACAAATAGTCATTTTGACATCTGAAGAAATGAGAGGATTGTACCCTAAAGGCCTTGTCTAGCTCTTGTGTCCTAAAAGTGCTTCTGCAACCAGCTGATTATATGACCTTGGCCTGGTGGGAGCCCCAGATGTCTTTTCTTGGGCACATTTTGAACTCTCTGTACTTACTCTACCCTTTGCTGTCCTAAACCATTTTCCAGACTCAAAGGGATAGAAAGCTGTTTATGGGCCATGATTCCACAGGAAGTACCTCAGATTTGGCCTCTTTCATTACCTCTGTGATAGCAGAGAATCCTAAACCTACTTCTGCTCAGATGTTGTGAGCTGTGGCGTTGTTTTTGGAAAGAAGCAATCAGATTTCTTTTCTGGAAATAGCAGGAGTGCCTCATACCACATCCATCAACAAGCTGGGTCCTCCTGGTTAAAGACCATGGCACATGCAGGGCGCTCTAAGGGGTGAGGAGACCCACCCTGAAGAGGAGTGGAGACTGGTGGAGATGAGGGAAATTGAAATGGTAGTGGTGAGTCCACATCCCAGGTCCCGAAGTCCTGGTTCCTGCAGTTCTCTCTCTAACTTTACATGCCCCCTCCTCAGGCTAATATCCTTCCCAGCAATACAAATGGTGACTCCCCTTTGGTGAACTGAGCCACTTTGATGTGCACTCCCTGCAACTCTGTGCGTGCTAAGTCATCTCAGTCGTGTCTGACTCTTTGCGACCCTGTGGACTGTAGCCCGCCAGGCTCCTCTGTCCATGGGATTCTCCAGGCAAGAATACTGGAGTGGGCTGCCATGCCCTTCTCCAGGGGATCTTCCTGACCCAGGGATTGAACCCAGGTCTCCTGTAATGCAGGCAAATTCTTCACCGTCTGAGCCAGCAGGGAAGCCAGAGGGAAGCAGAGCTAGAGTTTAAACACATGTAGCCTGTTTTCAGAATGTTCTGCCCCAGCATCATGCAGTGGGACTAAAAGCCATGGCAGACTTCTGGGTCTTTCCCCAATGTCCGCTCCTTTTCCCCCTCACGCCCGCTTCCCGCCTTGTGCTCAGTGTGTCCCCCGGGGATGCCACTTCGATAGCCCTGTTTATGGCTTTCTCAGGTGGTGCTCTAGCAGGGGCATGTTCCCCGGGTGCGCCCCTCAGAAGATGCCTCATCCCTCCACGCAGAGGGTGGGGTCAGACGCGGGGCCATCTTCCAAGGTTGTTGAGTGTGGAGGGCCTGGGTCCTAGCCTCAACCCCCCAGGGGATTGCTTCTTACTGGTATAAAGCCGGAAGACGACAAACCAACCCCCAACTGCCAAGAAACCAGAAGGAAGTCTTGCACAGCAGAGGAACTCATTTACTTGTCAGTTCATGGCTTCAGCTCAGCCCCTTGGTGGTGAACCTGATGAGATGGTGGAGGTAGTGGGCTGGGTGGCGCCCTTGGTGCCTCACTCTGGGGGTGGGCAGGGCGGTGGGCATTTAGGAGGACAGGACTTGACACATGGCTTAGGAGGGCAGGGCGGTGGGCATGGTGGGGGGCACTTTGGGGGTGGGGGGCACGGTGGGGGCCACGATGGGGGACACGGGGGACACGGGGGACACTTTGGTGGTGGGCACTTTGGTGGCTGGCACTTTTCAGAGCACCGCTGCAGCAGCCTCTTTAAACAGCTGGGTTGGCATTTCGTTTCACACTTTTGTTCACACCCGGGATCACATTGCTTGGGCTCATTCTTGGGTTCACTAGGTTTATTTTTATCATCACTCGACATTCCTTCTTGATTCTCTGAGCCCTGTAAAGAAATACATGACAGGTTGTTTGTGGGAGACCATATTGCAAGGTGGGAGGGGGGCCTCCTGCTCCTCACACGTCCTGCCCTGTGCCCAGCCTTATTCTTAAGAAAGCCTTTCCTGGGACGTGTTCAGGCTCTAGACCAAATTCTTATCTAAGGGTTGTCTTCTCCTTGCAGTGCTCTAGTGACAGCATTTCTTGATCTCGTCACCCTTACTTTGCTTTCTCTGCATTTATCCTTGCTTTCATTCCATAGCCCCTAGAGCAGGAGTTCTTAACCTAGGGTCCTGGGACCCTGCCCAAACCCAACATAAGAACCGTACTTAGCCATATATTTACCAGTGTAATCAGTATCTTCCATAACCCCATGTATTTTGTTTCATTCATTTAAAAACTTTATTCTGAGGAGTCCATAAGTTTGGAAGTCCAAACATTTCTAAAGGCATCCATGACATGACAACAGAGTTAAAGAACTCCTGTACGAACACCTCCCCATCCCTCTGGAAATTGAATGGGAGGCTATATTAGTGGGCTTAGTGACCTAGGACACTTATTTCAATTCTATGTCCTGTCTAAGCCCTCAAAACCTTAAGAATTGATTTTTTTTTTTTAAATTTGGGAAATGAGGATGGAAACAGTTGAATCCCTACCATGGCTGGGCTCCCATGGACCACTCTGGAAACTCCTCTCCTAGTTGATTAGGGTGAGGGAGGAAGTTAAGAGAAGAGGAGATAAACTGGGAACTTCTAGTTTCTCTGAAAATACGAATGTCAGAGCCACAAAACGTGATTTTCAGGAGGAATTCCTTTTCCCCCTCTGTTCAATTTTGCCCTGAGCTAAGTCTTCCTCTATAGACTGTTTGACTTCTAGATATGGACAGAGCTCTTAAGTCTCTAACAATACTTGCAAGCTGGATCAACTTGGCATGTCTTGGATTTCCTTTAACAGTATAAAAATAAATGTTTAAATCTATGTTTGTTTTAAAGTCAGTATGACATTCTGAAGAGACAGATAATTACATTGAACTCCAAAATGGTTAAGAATCACTCTTGCAAATGAATTGTAGCTAGCTCTTGCTACTGAGAATGAGAGGAAACTTTGACCCAAACATAGCTGTCATTTCAACCTTGTTCAGTGCCTGGGCTACGGTGGGTCATTCCCAGAAAGGAGAGGTAAAAGATGGGGCATTTCCAGTTGTTGACATGCAACTCACCCCTTTGTGTTGTTCCTGAAGCTGACAAGTAGTCGAGTGAGGTGGATGTTGTGGCTGTGCCCGGGAAGGTGTATTTTCCCCTCTGGTTCCTCTGCCCAGCTCTGAGGAAGCCGGAAGAGGAGGGAAGGAGATAGCTGCTTGTGACCTCATTGCTACATCATCAAGGAGTGATTGTTGTATGGCTCCAGAGCTCCCAGCTCAACTCAAGTCTTTGAACATGAGAATAGGCTCCTTTGCTCTCTCATCCTCTCCCCAACCCTCAAAATTCGTGCTGGTGAAATCAGGCTATGGTGAAGGGTACTGAACTCTAAGGACAGGGAACTTTGTTATTGCTGGCGGCAGAAAAGCTCTGTTGGCACCTGGTCTCTCTTTCCTCCCCTAGCCTCCGAAATCTTAACTCCTTTGAACCTGGCTGTTGTTTATCTTTCTAGGAGAGCTTCCCAGGAGCTAGCACAGCTGTTTTGACTCTCCTGTCCTCCCTATGTTTTTAGCATGAGATTCTGAAATCTATTTTATTTATTTATTTTTTTACTTTACAATACTGTATTGGCTTTGCCATACATTGACGTGAATCCTCCACGGGTGTACAGGAGTTCCCAGTCCTGAACCCCACTCCCACCTCTCTCCCCATATCATCTCTCTGGGTCATCCCAGTGCACCAGCCCCCAGCATTCGGTATCCTGTATAGAACCTAGATAAGCGATTCGTTTCTTACATGATAGTATACATGTTTCAATGCCATTCTCCCAAATCATCCCACCCTCTCCCTCTCCCACAGAGTCTAAAAGACTGTTCTATACATCTGTGTCTCTTTTGCTGTCTCACATACAGGGTTATCATTACCATCTTTCTAAATTCCATATATATGCATTAGTATACTGTATTGGTGTTTTTCTTTCTGGCTTACTTCACTCTGTATAATCGGCTCCAGTTTCATCCACCTCATTAGAACTGATTCAAATGTATTCTTTTTAATGACTGAGTAATACTCCATTGCATATATGTACCACAGCTTTCTTATCCATTCGTCTGCTGATGGACATCTAGGTTGCTTCCATGTCCTAGCTATTATAAACAGTGCTGCGATGAACATTGGGGTACACGTGTCTCTTTCAGTTCTGGTTTCCTCGGTGTGTATGCCCAGCAGTGGGATTGCTGGGTCATAAGGCAGTTCAATTTCCAGTTTTTTAAGGAATCTCCACACTGTTCTCCATAATGGCTGTACTAGTTTGCATTCCCACCAAGAGTGTTAGAGGGTTCCCTTTTCTCCACACCCTCTCCAGCATTTATTGCCTGTAGAATTTTGGATCTATTTTTAAAGCTCTGTAAACACTTTTCACTTAACACTTTTTCTTAACACTTTTTCTCAGTATCTCTTCCTGAAATTCACAGTTTTCTGGATTCAATGATTTTTTTTTTTAAAATCAAGGAGTGGCCATCCCTTGAAATCTAAGGTAAATCCTGCCTATTCTAAAGAAATTGAGTCTGATGCCCCTGACCAGTTCTGACCTGTTGGGTTAAGCCCTGTTCCAATGCTAGAGTGGAAAAGATTGCCTCTTAAGAAATTCTTTCCTTGGTTTTTCAAAGACCTGGCCAAGGGGTCTTTGTGGTTGCAATGGGGTGTGTCTAGGGTAGTAATAGGATTAATAAGAAAGGCAACTAGGGTTCAGACACACATTATGCCTTGAACTCTGGTCCAGGAAATTCATCTTGGCATTTACTGATGAATGCACATCATCATTCACTGATGAATCGTGAGTGATTTTTGATTAAAATTGTGATATGATCATGCCTAAGGTGTTGGAAGATATCTCTGACAGCAAAGTGTAGGGTGCATTGGGGAATGGAGTGGTAGAGTGAAAGTTGAACTAGGTTGTTTCAAAGAAATCAGAAAAAATTTCCAAGTCTGAAGGAAGGCAGTGGCAGTGTGGAAGAAAGAAGGTGCCAGTGAGACAAACATCATCAGAGAGGCAAAGTTATGGGCTTTGTTAGTGGAAAGCTAAGAAGAAAATTAAGAAAGAGGACTCCGCGGTGCTCCCATCGTTACTGTGTGCAGTGCATGCTCAGTCAGACTTGACTCCTTATGATCCCATGGACTGTAGCCCGCCAGGCTCCTCTGTCGATGGGATTCTCCATGGCAGGAAAGCTGGAGTGGGCTGCCATGCCCTTCTTCAGGGGACCTTCCCAACTCAGGGATCAAGCCTGGGTCTCCCACATTGCAGACAGTTTCTTTAGCACTGAGCCACCAGGGAGGTTCTATTGTTAATGGGCAGTGAGGAAACAGAAGAGGTTTGTGTTGGAAGAAAATGAGTTTGAATCTAAGAGTTCTGTGTTTGCAGTAGAGCACCTTGAATGGTTATTGGAAAGATGGCTCTGACTCTTGTGCTGCTGGGCAGACCTGAGATCTTGAGTTCACTTCAGCCCAATATGTGTTTACTGAGTGGATGAGAGTGAGCTGGTCCAGAAAGAGAGGACTGGGGGAGAGAAGAGTAAGGATACTGGGGAGGATGGGGAGTCCCAGCGCAGGGTTTATTTGGTATTTCAGTGGATAAGGAATGTCATAAAACCCAAATGAACCTAAATGGAAGTCCAGGGTGGGCCAGAATTGAGCCCCCTGCCCCTGGGATAATTGGTGTTAGACGCATTGTCTTGGTGTAGCCCAATCTTCATTTTCTTATCTCCTTCAGTTTGTTCAAGAGCTCCATCTCTTCAAAGCTATTGAAAAGCAGCTCTTACACCCATCTCAAGAATCCTGGCTCCACCTGCTGTTCAGCTCTGGACCAGAGCTAGCAAGCGGATATGGAGGAGCCAGTCATTTGCGACAGTGATGAGAGAAGACGTAGTGATTTCTACTGGCTGTTGTCATCTTCTGCTCTCTTCTTTCTCCTCTCTCCTATTTCTGGCTTAAGAAATTACCACTAAATAAAAGTCTATCACTCATTGGATTGTCAACTGGACATTTGTCCATCATCTTTTTAATCTTTAAAACCCTTCTTTAAAGGGTTACATTTACTAATAGGTATCTGTTTATGTTTGGCTTAGAGTTTGGTTGGCGGCTAGCTAGCAGCAAGGCACTCCTGAGATGAAACACAAAACAGGTTTCTTTTTTAATTTTAATTTTTTAAATTTTTAATTGGAAGATAATTGCCGTACAACGTTGTGTTATTTCTGTTGTACAACAATGTGAATTAGCTATAAGTATACATATATTCCCTCTCTCTTGAGTCTCCCTCTCACCTCCATTCCCAACCCATCCCTCTAGGTCATCATAGAGAGAACAGACTTGTTGAGGGGCTGGATCTCAGAAGGAGAATGGCTGGAAGGGGAAATGAGGGGGCATCAAAGCCCCCAGGTTAAGAACGAGGCCCTTGGATTCAGACCCTTGGGTTCAAGTCCTGCTTTCGCCCTTTACTTAACAAATGGTCCTTATGTGTGTACTCAGTCACTTCAATTGCAACCCTGTGGACTGCAGCCCGCCAGGCTCCTCTGTCCATGGGATTCTGCAGGCAAGAACACTGGGGTGGGTAGCCATGCCCTCATCCTGGGGATCTTTCCAACCCAGGGATTGAACCTGCATCTCCTGAATCTTCTGCACTGCAGGCGAATTCTTTCCTGAGACATCTGGGGAGCAGAAATGACACTTAGTAACTGGTTTAAACTTTTCAAGTTCCAATTCCCTCAATAATAAAGTGTGAAAATAATAGTACCCATCTTAGGATAATATGTGATTTATACTGAGTGCTTATAACATACCAGGCATATTTCCAAGTGCAAAGCCTACACTGTCATCTGTCATCCTGCCTCATAGTACTTGTAGGTTGTGAAAATTCAGTAAGGCTCTAGATATGAAGAGCCCCCAATAAAAGTTTTCTATACATATGAGTATATGATATTCCTGGCTTTGTCATCACTTGGCTTATTAGATCTCTCCTTGCCTCTGTCTCTGATCTCTCTCTCTCTCACCTCCTGATTTTGACTCTGAAATTCTGTTTCTCCACATTATTTTTTCCTGTCTTCCAGCCAAAGTTCCTGGTCATCTAATCTAGGAAGATTAGGTATTACAATATTAGCTGTTAATGGATGATTTCAGTTTTGAGGAAGGAGAGTTGATATAAATGTTAGTGATAAAAGCTAGTACTTTAAACATTCACTAAGGCCAGAAAAGTCAGGGGACCATTCAATGGTTTCTCCTTGTGAGCTGCAGGCCCCATAGGTCTGGATATTGTACCAGGCTGGGGAAATCTTTTCTTTTCCCCAAACTTTAAACTTCTTATTTTGTATTGGGGTAAACCCAAAGAATTGATGCTTTTGAACTGTGGTGCTTGAGAAGACTCTTGAGAGTCCCTTGCACAGCAAGGCAGTCAAACCAAAATCCTAAAGGAAATCAACACTAAATATTCATTGGAAGGACTGAGGCTGAAGCTGAAGCTCCAATACTTTGTCCACCATATGAAGAGCTGACTCATCGGAAAAGACCCTGATGTTGGGAAAGGTTGAGATCAAGGAGGGGAAGGGGAAGACAGAGGATGAGATGTTTGGATGGCATCACCGACTCAATGGACGAGAGTTTGAGTAAACTCCGGGAGATGGTGATGAACAGGGAAGCCTGGTGTGCTGTAGTTCATGGGATCGCAAAGAGTCAGACATGGGCTCGTGACTGAAGAATAGCCGATTAACAATGTTGTGGTGGTTTCAGGTGAACAGCAAAGGGGCTCAATCATGCATAAACATGTATTTATTCTCCCACAAAACTCCTCCCATCCAGGCTGGCACATAACATTAAGCAGAGTTCCGGGTGCTATACAATAGGTCTTTGTTGATTATCCTTTTTAAACACAGCAGTGTGTACACGACCTTCCCAACTCCCTAACTACCCCTTTCTCTATCCCCCTCTCCAGCAACCCTACGTTTGTTTGCTAAGTCTGTGAGTCTCCTTCTGTTTTGTAGGTAAGTTCATTTGCATCCTTTCTTTTTAGATTCCACATCTAAGGGGTATCATACAATGTTTCTCCTTCTCTATCTGGCGTACATCGCTCAGGATGACACTGTCTAGGTCCGCCCATGTTGCCTTGTGTCAGAATTTTTAAATTCACTTGGTTCCCCCTTTTCTGTTTTCTAGCTGAAGTTGCTCTTTTCTTCTCTCTCTTTTCCTGTCTCTCGTGTGATGCTTACTGAATAAGCAGGACTCATAGGATAAAATCAGAAAAGAGCTCTATTCCTTCCCTTGGTGCCTCTTCAGATTCTCTCTGTGGGATTGTCTCTTTCCTTCCTCTTGGGATGGAATCTCAAGCAGATACTGTTAACTTTTTTTAGAATCCTGCTTAGACAATAAGGAACTCTCTGGTTCCTATTTTTTTTTTTGGTTCCTATTTTAATAAACAAACATTTACTTATTTATTTATTTGGCTGCAGCAGGTCTTCGTTGCAGTGTGCACGCTTCTTTCTAGTTGTGGGGCATGCGCTCAGTAGTTGTGGCTGATGGGCTTAGTTGCCCTGTGGCATGTGGGGTCTTATTTCCCTGAACAGGGATTGAACCTGTGTCCCCTGCACTGGGAGGCGGATTCTTAACCACTGGGCCACCAGGGAAGTCCCTAAACAATCTTATTTCAGTAATCGGAAGGTGCACTTCCCAGAACATTATATTTCTTTCTCTTTCCCACTTGGGACCCTAAAGGAGAGCATCTTCTCTATTTCTCTATTCAGAGTTTCTCCGCCCCTTCTTCACTCATCTGGCTGCCTCTGGTTTCTGGGGGAGGGTTTGCAAAGGGGCAGGAAGGTTCTTATCTGACTGATACTGCTCTGCACTGACATAGGGGCTTTCTGCATTTGGCAGCCGGTTAAGCTGACCTTTTCTCGGGTGGGAAACTTGAATATGTTCTTCAGCCCCTTCTGTCACCCGCCTTGTTGAGGTTTTAACTGCAGCATTATTCAGTATTGGCAAGCATACCTGCCTCCCACTCCTACCCACCCAAGGGTTGAGCAGTTCTCCTCCGGGTTCTTTCCACTGGGATTTCACCTGTAGGTGGCCCTCTTGGATTGGATTTCACACAGCCCAGAGAGCCATTTCTCCCTCTCCTGCGGCCTGTGGGAAACACAGTCTTCCCCTTTCATTGTGCGTGAATTCCCGATGGTGATTTTTATGTATTTTTGCTTATATGTCGTGTATTAGGTGTATATTAGTTCCACGATGTCTTCATGGACATAGTTTGCTCTTTACCCAGTTTGACTTTACTGCAGTATTTGACATTGTTGTGTCCTTTCTCTTTCTCTCTTTAAAACCCCATATCCCCTTGAGTTGGGCTTCCCAGGTGGCTCAGTGGTAAAGAATCTGCCTATCAATGCAGGAGGTTTGGGTTTGATTCCTGGGCTGGGGAGATCCCCTGGAGGAGGAAATGGCTACCCCACTCCAGTATTCTTGCTTGGGAAATCCCATGGACAGAGGAGCCTGGCAGGCTACAGTCCTTGGGGTAGCAAAACTATTGGACACAGTGACTAAATGATAACAACACCCCCTTGGGTTCCTCTATTACTTGGATGGTGTCCCATTTCTCTGGCCACTTCTACCTTCCTCCTTCCATTAGATGCACTTTGATTCCTCAAACAGAATTTATCACCTTCTGCATCTTTTTAACATGCTTCTCTTGTGTGCTCCAACTCTGTGAATAGCATCTCTCTTCACCAAGACCTGAAACCTGAGCTCATCCTAGCCTCCTGCCTCCCACTCACCTGCACCAAATGTGCCCCTGGGATCTGCCAGTTCTATTTCCCAAATCACAGGTCCTTGACCCAGGCTGGTGTTTGGGAGCCCAGTGAACACCTGTCTCACTGTTGCTGCCTTCATTGAGGTTGTCACTGTCACAGGTCTGCAAAGTTAAAGTGCCCAACTCAAATCTCTTCTGTTCAGTGTTGTATAATAATCTAAATATAATTCAAAGGAAGCCTGCACATCCTCAGTTGTTCAGTAGCACCCTTGCCAATGAACTTCACCATCTCAACTCAATGTGTCTTTCTCTAGGAAGGAGGCTGGGGAGCTGAGGGTACAACTCATTTTGGAGATTCACCAGATGGTGGCCCCTAGGAGGAAGGCGTTCCAAGTCATTTCCCTGTGTCTTTTTTCCTTGGATAAGATAGTACTCTCTTTCTTGTAACTTCTGCCATTCCCCACCCCTCTAAACTCACCTGTCTACACCCACAGTGGTCGGGCATTAATTGAGCAAAAGGCAATGTTCTTCAGTGATATTATTTTTAATGGCTCAAGCAGAGAGGCTGGGTGATGAGTCAGCAGAACTGGGGGTGGAGGCTGCAGAGTCAGTCCTTGAAAGAGCCTAACTAGCAATAAGAGATGGGGTGTGCACAGTGGGGAAGACAAGTGGCTTCAAGAGCTTCTTTGTGGCATGGAGGAGAGGAGTGTGGATTCTAATATGACTTTTAAAAAAAATTTATTTTTATTTTTTAATTTGTTAATGTGGTGTATTACATTGATTGATTTGCAGATATTGAAGGATCCTTGCATCCCTCAGATAAAAAGCCCACTTGGTCATGGTGTATGATCTTTTAAATGTGTTGTTGGATTCTGATTGCTAGAATTTTGTTAAGGATTTTTGCATCTATGTTCATCAGTGATATTGGGCTTGTAGCTTTCTTTTTTTGTGGCACCTTTGTCAGGTTTTGGTATTATGGTGATGGTGGCCTCATAGAAATATACAAGCAGCTCCTGCAGCTCAATTCCAGAAAAATAAATGACCCAATCAAAAAATGGGCCAAAGAACTAAACAGACATTTATCCAAAGAAGACATACAGATGGCTAACAAACACATGAAAAGATGTTCAACATCACTCATTATCAAAATGCAAATCATTTAAACTTCATTTAAACCACAATGAGGTACCATTTCACGCCAGTCAGAATGGCTGTGATCCAAAAGTGTACAAGCAATAAATGCTGGAGAGGGTGTGGAGAAAAAGGAACCCTGTTACGCTGTTGGTGGGAATGCAAACTAGTACAGCCACTATGGAGAACAGTGTGGAGATTCCTTAAAAAACTGGAAACAGAACTGCCTTATGACCCAGCAATCCCACTGGTGGGCATACACACCGAGGAAACCAGAATTGAAAGAGACACATGTACCCCAATGTTCATTGCAGCACTGTTTATAATAGCCAGGACATGGAAGCAACCTAGATGTCCATCAGCAGATGAATGGATAAGAAAGCTGTGGTACATATACGCAATGGAGTATTACTCAACCATTAAAAAGAATACATTTGAATCAGTTCTAATGAGGTGGATGAAACTGGAGCTTATTATACAGAGTGAAGTAAGCCAGAAAGAAAAACACCAATACAGTATACTAATGCATATATATGGAATTTAGAAAGATGGTAATGATAACCCTGTATGCGAGAAAGCAAAAGAGACACAGATGTATAGAACAGTCTTTTGGACTCTGTGGGAGAGGGCGAGGGTATGATGATTTGGGAGAATGGCATTGAAGCATGTATAATATCATATATGAAAAGAATCGCCAGTCTAGGTTAGATGCATGATACTGGATGCTTGGGGCTGGTGCACTGGGATGACCCAGAGGGATGATACTTGGAGGGAAGAAGGGGGGGGGTTCAGGATGGGGAACACGTGTATACCTGTGGCAGATTCATGCTGATGTATGGCAAAACCAATACAATATTGTAAAGTAATTAACCTCCAATTAAAATAAATAAATTTATATTAAAAAATAAATTTGTTTTTACCTGGAGGATAATCACTTTACAATGTTGTGTTGGTTTCTGCCATACAACAACACGAATCAGCCATGGGTATACATATGTCCTCTCCTTCTTGAACCTCTCTCCCACTTCCCACCCCATCCTACCCTTCTAGATTGTCACAGAGCACCAGACTGAGCTCCCTGAGTCATATGGCAACTTCCCAATAGCTATCTATTTTACATATGGTAATGTATGTATTTCTCAGTTTGTCCCACCCTCTCCTGCCCTTGTTATGTCCATAAGTCTGTTCTCCATGTCTGAGACTCTGTTCCTACCCTGTAAGTAGGTTCAACAGTGCAATTTTTCTAGATTCCATATATATATGCATTAATATTTGATATTTGTTTTTCTCTTTCTGACTTACTTTGTATAACAGGCTCTAGGTTCATCCACCTCGCTAGAACTGACTCAAAAGCGTTCCTTTTTATGGCTGAGCAATTATATGTATCACGACTTCTTTACCCATTCATCTGTAGATGGACATCTAGGTGGTTTCCATGTCCTGGCTACTGTAAATAGAGCGGCAATGAACATTGAGGGTACATGTATCTTTTTCAATTATGTTTTTCTCAGGGTATATGCCCAGTACTGGGACTGCGGAGTCAAATGGTAGTCTTAGTCCTAGTTTTTAAAGGAATCTCCATACTGTTCTCCATAGTAGCTGGATCAGTTTGCATTCCCACCAACTGTGCAAGAGGGTTCCCTTTTGTCCACACTCTCTCTAGCATTTATTGTTGGTAGATTTTTTGATGATGGTCATTCTGACTGATGTGCAGTAATATCTCATTTTAATTTAAAAATCATTTGGAAGAATTCTGTTTTTTTTTTTTTTTCCTGTGGGAAATTTGAAGGAAAGCTCATGTTTCCTTCTGTTTGTGGGACTTTTCTTTGGCCTCCAGGGGTGAAAGCAGCTGGAAAGAGACGGAGAGCAGTGTGGGTAGAGGGTGAAGCAACAGGAGAATGGCAGTATTCTGCCCGCTAAGGTGATGGTACTAGAGAAGCACAGGCCTGCCCAGGCCCCCAGGAGCTCCCTGAGAACACATCTGACCACCCTTCGCTCTCTGTTTGGATTAACTGTGGAGTTTCACGATCCACCTTCAGCCCAGGGGAAGTAGTCTCTTTTGGGGCTGAATGTAATTTAAGCTTTTGGGTGAAAATAAGGTGTATGGTAATAGAGAACAGAATCCAGGTGCTTTATGAACAAGTCAGGGAGGGCAGCTTCAGTGTGTGAGCCTTGATGGAACAGGGAGCGCTGTACAGAGGGGCACTCCTGTGGGCTGGGGATAAGGAAGAGTTTAAGAACATGGCAGTTTTATCTATACCATGCAGTGTCCTGGCAGAGGAGCTGGGAGAAGTTGTGCTCTGAACTCTGGAGAAATCTTGATTGGTTTTAGCAGATGGTGTTTTATTTATTTATTTATTTTTTTAATTTTCAGCTATGTTTCCTCCTGGTGCATGTGTTCTAAGTCAGTTCAATCCTGTCTGACTCTTTGCAACCCTATGGATTTTAGCCGGCCAGACTCCTGTCCATGGGATTCTCCAGGCAAGAATACTGGAGTAGGTTGCCGTGCTCTTCTCCAAAACAAACTTGAGCACAGTGCATCGGCCAGGAATCAATCCCAGATCTTCCTTGTGGGAGGTGAGAATTCTACCACTGAACCGTCAATGCCCCTCCTGGAAATTCTTACAAAGTTGTTGCTTCACAGGCAGGCCAATTGAGGAAAAAGAAAATCTGTGTCCTTGTAGGAATCTCGTATTACCAGCAGGGGGCAGCATGGTAGAGGAGACTACAAGTGGAAAGTCCGACCTTGTCCTGACCGCAGCAGAGAAGAAGGGACAGGTCTGGTCTCTAGGGAAGAGTTTGAGAGCATGGTACTTCTGTATACACCATGCAGTCTCCTGGTAGAAGAGCTAGGAGGAGTGGATTTGGAGAGGAAAACCCAAAACAGCATGATGATCTCTTTCTCCTTGAGTCAGAAGAGAGGCCGTGCCTTCTCAGTTGTTTATGTTCCCTGCTTTGGCTGGAAGTCAGGGGATGATGCTGGGCAGAGGGATGCAGTGTCTTCATGATCAGATGGTGGAGGGTGGCTTCAGAGGTGTCGCTTCTATTTTGGCAGGATTCCTGCTGGCTGGGGGAGGGGCATCGCATAGGGGGACAGTTCTGCTGGCTGGGGGTGGGGGACACAGCTTGGGAGGGCAAAGCTTAAGGTCCTGGGGAGGGGGCCAACATGGGATTTTGCTTTGTTGCTGCTGCTAAGACATCTTTCTATTCTTCTGAAAATTTTTATTGCAGTATAGTTACTTTACAATTTTGTTTTAATTTCTGCTGTACAGCAAAGTGAATCAGCTTCGTGAATCCAAAAACAATCCAAAAAGAAGGAATAAATGTATGCATATATTTTGTTGTTGTACAGTCGCTAAGTCGTGTCTGATTCTTGCGACCCAATGGACTGTAACCCGCCAGGCTCCTCTGCCCATGGGATTTCTCAGGCAAGAATATTGGAATATTGGAATGGGTTGCCATTTCCTTCTCCCTGGGGATCTTCTCGGCCAGGGATTGAACTGGTGGTCTCTTGCATCTGCTGCACTGGCAGGAGGACTCTGCACCGCCAGTGCCACCTGGGATACCCATATGTGTGTGTGTGTGTGTGTGTGTGTGTGTGTACTTTTTGGATTTCCTTCCCATTAAGTCACCACAGAGCAATGAGTAGAGTTTCCTGTGCTATGTGGTAGCTTCTCATTAGTGACCTGTTTTATATGTAATAGTGAATATATGCTAATCCCAATCCCCAATTCATCCCACCGCACCCCCATTCCTTGGTGTCCATATGTTTGTTCTCTATATCTGTGTCTCCATTTCTGCTTTGCAGATAGCTTTATCAGTACCATTTTTTCTAGATTCCACATATATGCATTGATTTGAGATATTTATTTTTCTCTTTCTGACTTTTTCACTCTGTATAAGACATCTTCCTTGTTTGAAAAGAATCTATAAGCAAGAGAAGATCTGTTGTCGATGTTGACACCTACTTAATTAAAACACCACCGCTCTGCCATTACCCTCAGGGGCAACCTTCCCATCAGGGGTTCTGGCAAATCTGCTGCATTCCAGGACCCTGCACTTGCAGCAGCTGCTCAGGAAGGACTGTAAGAGTGTTTTTTTCCTATAAGTGGCCCCTCTCTCTGCCTTAAGAAAGTCACTCTTGGGCATCCCCTGTCTGTAACTCTAGAGGGAGCCTGGGCTGGCATATTAGGCTCTTCACATCCATTGGAGCTATTTCACTTACCTGAAATTCCAAGCGCACCTGGCCTGTGAGGATAGAGCCAAGTGGGCTGAAGAGACTCCAGCCCTAGCCCTTTCATGATGAATTCAGCCCAGGCTGGGACAATACTTGGAATCCACCGTGACTTGCCGGCTCCAAGTATAGCTCTCCACTTCCTGAAACACTTGCCAAACCCCTTCTTTGTATGGAAGATCCTACTTTGTCAGCAGCTGGTGTGTAATGGCACTTCCTTCTGTGCAGAAAGGACAGCTGGTGTGAGATGGGTGTTTCACGTGCACGTCAGTCCACTGTCATCGCCTCAGTGGACAAAGCAGTCCACTGAGTGTGAAAACCCCAGGTGGAGGGGCGGCACAGGGAGGGGTCCTGGGAGGCTGGGCCATGCCATTCAGTCTCTTCAACCCTCCACACCCGCTGTGCTTCAGCTTCTCTGCCATGTCCAAGAGTTCTCTTTAAACCTCTAGCCAAGCCCCTGTCTCTGCATCCTGCAGTTTGAATAAGCATGTCAGGAATGTCCAGAGAAATAGAACCAGTAGGAAGTGAATATGTATATTTTTAAGAAATTGGCTCATGTGATCATGGAGGCCGGCAAGTCCAAAACCTGCAGAGTAGGCAGGCTGGCTGGAGACCCAGGGAAGTGTGCAGTTTGAGCACACTGGCAGCCTGGTCATAGGATTCCCTTGGGAGAGGTCAGTCTTTTTTTGTATTCAGGCTTTCAACTCATAGGATGAGGTCTACTTACATGATGCAAGATCATGTTTTCTTCAAAGACTATGATTAACATGCATGTAAGCCCAGCTAGGGTGGGTAGGATTTCATGCAAAGATGGGCTCGGTAAAGGACAGAAATGGTATGGACCTAACAGAAGCAGAAGATATTAAGAAGAGGTGGCAAGAATACACAGAAGAACTGTACAAAAAAGACCTTCACGACTAAGATAATCATGATGGTGTGATCACTCACCGCCAGACATCCTGGAATGTGAAGTCAAGTGGGCCTTAGAAAGCATCACTACGAACAAAGCTAGTGGAAGTGATGGAATTCCAGTTGAGTTATTTCAATTCCTGAAAGATGATGCTGTGAAAGTGCTGCACTCAATATGCCAGCAAATTTGGAAAACTCAGCAGTGGCCACAGGACTGGAAAAGGTCAGTTTTCATTCCAGTCCCAAAGAAAGGCAATGCCAAAGAATGCTCAAACTACCGCACAATTGCACTCATCTCACATGCTAGTAAAGTAATGCTCAAAATTCTCCAAGCCAGGCTTCAGCAATACGTGAACCATGAACTCCCTGATGTTCAAGCTGGTTTTAGAAAAGGCAGAGGAACCAGAGATCAAATGGCCAACATCCGCTGGATCATCGAAAAAGCAAGAGAGTTCCAGGAAAACATCTATTTCTGCTTTATTGACTACGCCAAAGCCTTCGACTGTGTGGGTCACAATAGACTGTGGAAAATTCTGCAAGAGATGGGAATACCAGACCACCTGACCTGCCTCTTGAGAAACCTATCTGCAGGTCAAGAAGCAACAGTTAGAACTGGACATGGAACAACAGACTGGTTCCAAATAGGAAAAGGAGGACATCAAGGCTGTATATTGTCACCCTGCTTATTTAACTTCTATGCAGAGTATATCATGAGAAACGCTGGGCTGGAAGAAGCACAAGCTGGAATTAAGATTGCCAGGAGAAATATCAATAACCTCAGATATGCAGATGACACCACCCTTATGGCAGAAAGTGAAGAGGAGCTAAAGAGCCTCTTGATGAAAAGTGAAAGAGGAGAGTGAAAAAGTTGGCTTAAAGCTCAACATTCAGAAAACGAAGATCATGGCATGTGGTTCCATCACTTCATGGGAAATAGATGGGGAAACAGTGGAAACAGTGTCAAACTTCATTTTTCTGGGCTCCAAAATCACTGCAGATGGTGATTGCAGCCATGAAATTAAAAGACACTTTTGGAAGAATAGTTATAACCAACTTAGATAGCATATTGAAAAGCAGAGACATTACTTTGCCAACAAAGGTTCATCTAGTCAAAGCTATGGTTTTTCCAGTAGTCATGTATGGATGTGAGATTTGGACTGTGAAGAAAGCTGAGCACCAAAGAATTGATGCTTTTGAACTGTGGTGTTGGAGAAGACTCTTGAGAGTCCCTTGGACTGCAAGGAGATCCCACCAGTCCATTCTGAAGGAGATCAGCCCTGGGATTTCTTTGGAAGGAATGATGCTAAAGCTGAAACTCCAGTACTTTGGCCACCTCATGCGAAGAGTTGACTCATTGGAAAAGACTGTGATGCTGGGAGGGATTGGGGGCAGGAGGAGAAGGGGACGACCGAGGATGAGATGGCTGGATGGCATCACTGAATCGTTGGATGTGAGTCTGAGTGAACTCCGGGAGATGGTGATGGACAGGGAGGCCTGGCGTGCTGAGATTCATGGGGTTGCAAAGAGTCAGACACGACTGAGCGACTGAATGAAAGTGAGGGTGGGTAGGTAATCACAGAAATCATCCAGGGGTGATAGAGAGGGGATTATGCCTCTTTCTAAAACTTTTTAATGTGTTTACCCTGTCATGCAAGTTTACCAGTTCTCCACCTGGCTTCACACAGGGACAATGCATCCTTTTCTTTCATTTCACCATGAAGTATTCCTGGACTGGACAGGGGACCAGAGGAAGGTTTCTTATGCCCAATAACTCAACATAAAGAAGTGGAAACCTCACCCTAGTCTGCTTCATAAAAAGCACTCACCTTGTGATCATTACCTAGGCATAGCCCAAGAGTCTCTGAGCTTTTGCTATTATTAATACTAGTTCGCATCTGGTAAAACACCTCTGTGGTTTGGGCAGGAAGGTGAATGAATGGAAGCCTTTACCTACTAGACAATAGTTTTTACCTGGAAATTAAGATATTAAGAAATTGCTAATAGTTTATAAAGACTCTAATCTTTTAAAATTGTGGAGAAAATATATTCAGTACACTTACAAAGCAGTGGTAGCCTGGGAAACATTTAGGTCCAGGGGAAGATATTAATATCAAGGTTTAAAAAGAGAATCGATTGGCCTTTCACCAGTTTCAGAATCTGGAATCAACCAGTGGGTACATTCCTGGACACAGTGAGGGGCACCTACAACCCAGGAACCTACAATCCACTGAGAGAAAGGGAAGTGGGTGGACCCTGGGGAAGTCTGACAAGTCTTCCTACTGTAGGCAAAATTTAGTTCCTTCTTTCTTCTACACTTACTTTATATTTTTAAAATTTCATACCCTTCAGGTGTATGAAATGGACCTTCATGAAAATGAGAGGCTCTATTGTGTGATTGGTGGGAAAATGAAAATTGGGATATGCATGGTCTATGATTAGATTAAAAATTCCATAATTACTGAATGTGATTGGCTTCAAAGAAGGTCTTGCCTGGGTTACATAAGCAGCCAGTGATGGAGCCCAGTTAGGGAATCAAGGAGTCATTCCTCGATGTACTTGGTTCCTTGTCTTCTGTGGGTTTCACACACCACCGCAGCCCTGGGTGAGTGAGTGTACATCACCACTGATGTACCTTTGTCAGATTCAATGTAAAGGTCTATGTGCTACACCCGGGCCCTCCCAGCAGACCACTGAGCAGTCTTCTCCAGAAAGCTTCTGTCTCCTTCTCTTTTTTTCTCTAGGTCTTAGCTGTGCAAGACCCTTTATTGACACGAATCAGTCTCAGAAGCTTCTTTTCTCAGGCCCAGGTTTGTCCCCCTGTGTCCTTCTCCCAACCCCAGTAAGAGGGTAGAGGAATGGAGCAGGATCCTATGGCTTGCCCCACTCCCCGCTGTGTCCTCAGCCTGCCTTTTGTCTGTGGAGAAACTTTAGCCAAAGAATAAGTTTAATCACAGGAGTTAGAAAACGCAGAAACAAAGGAAAACAGTCAGAGGAGAGCAAATTATAGTAATGTAGTCACTGATCCATAGTTAAGGACCCTTAGTTCCTCCTCAAGGGCTATCGATAGTATTCTGAGCCATATCCGGTGAGCTGTTTTATAGATACTGAAGCACTTACCGGGTGAAATAAGTTAACTACATATGACCAGACTGTATCCACCAACATAAGCTGCCATAATTCTGAGAATCGGCCTCAAAGAACTGGAAACAGACTGACCCTGGAACTGAAGGTTAACTGCACCTCAAACAGCAAAGCTGATGTTGGTCAGACCACTGATGAGCAATTTCAAGATGACTGTCAAGGCTGACTGCTGTTTCTGCAAGCAGCCCCTCCCTCTGTCTATAAAACATTTCACCACCCCACTCCCCATTGTTGGAGTAGAATCAGGAAGGAAGGAGTCAGCGGATGGGGGGAATGGGCCTTTATGTCCCTCACCGCCCCCACTCTGGTTGCCAGCATCCAAAATAAAGCAAACTTTGTTTATTGGCTTTGAGGAGAGAGAGCCATACCCCGACTTTCGATAACACAGAGACAAGGCAAATGAGGGAATAAGATATTTTTTTGAGAAGCATGAGGGAAAGAACATCAAATAGTTTGGAAAACTTTCAATGGACTTGGAGTCTAGCAGGCAGGGTGAGCTTTGTTAGGGGTTGTGGGAAGTGTAGGAAGGAAATACAAACAGAAAAGTTCATTGTCTTCACTGAGGAGTGTGGAGTCCTGCTCTGAAGAAGTCTGAAGAAGTTCTGATTGACTTAAGCAGATTTTGTTGTTGTTAATTTTCCAGCTGTGTTTGCTCCTGGAAAACTTTACAGTTTACAACTACAACTCCTAGTGAGGCCAACTGGTGAACAAGAATATCTGTGTCCTTGTAGGTACCTCATATGACCAGCCGGGGGCAGCATGGTAGAGGAGACAGCAGGTAGAAAGTGTGGCCTTGTCCTGACCACAGCAGTGGAGGAGAAGGGCAGGAACAGGTCTGGCCTCTAGGGAAGACTTGGAGAGCATGGCACTTCTGGCCACACCATGCAATCTCCTGGTGGAAGAGCTGGGAGGAGTGTACTGGAGAGGAAAATCCAATACACTGTAATGATACCTTTCTCCCTGAGTCTGAAGAGAGGCAGTGTCTTCTCAGTTGTTTATTGGAAGTGAGGGGATGGTGCTGGATGCAGTGTCTTCATGATCAGGTGGTGGAGGGTGGCTTCAGAGGTGTCACTTCTGCTTTGGCGGGTATTCCTGCAGGTGGGGAGGGGGGATGTGGCTTGGAAGGGCAGGGTTCAGGAGCTCAAGGAGGGCAGTACCAAGAAATCTGGGGAGGGCAGCATACCCGGGGAGGGCAGGTGAGAGTGACTTGGGGAATGCAGGGCACAGGAAGCTGGGAGGACAGAATGAAGGAAGCCGGGAGGGCAGCACAAAGGAAGCCGGGAGGGCAGCACAAAGGAAGCCGGGAGGACAGCACGAAGGAAGATGGGAGGACAGCATGGAGGAAGCTGGGAGGACAGCATGAAGGAAGCTGGGAGGGCAGCATGAAGGAAGCTGGGAGGACAGCATGGAGTAAGCTGGGAGGACAGCATGAAGGAAGATGGGAGGACAGCACGAAGGAAGATGGGAGGACAGCACGAAGGAAGCTGGGAAAACAGCATGAAGGAAGCTGGGAGGACAGCATGGAGGAAGCTGGGAGGACAGCACGAAGGAAGCTGGGAGGACGGCACGAAGGAAGCTGGGAGGACGGCATGAAGGAAGCTGGGAAGACAGCATGAAGGAAGCTGGGAGGACAGCACGAAGGAAGCTGGGAGGACAGCACGAAGGAAGCTGGGAGGACAGCACGAAGGAAGATGGGAGGACAGCATGAAGGAAGCTGGGAGGACAGCATGAAGGAACCTGGGAGGACAGCATGAAGGAACCTGGGGAGAGCAGTTCACAGGAAACTGGGTAGAAGGCTGACAGGGGACTTTGCATTATTGCTGCTGCTGACAGGACATTTTCCTTTGACTGAAGATAAATTGAAAGAAAGAAAGAAGAAAAAGCCCTTTAGAATGAGACAACATCAGTGGAGGAGATTATTTCCAAATTAACACAAGAGAGAAATACTGTTGCTTGTTACTTTTTTCTTTAAGATCAACGCTATGACCATTCTATTTCACTTCCTCCCTATTCTTCCCACCCTACAGGAGCCTCCACAGATCACAGTGGCCTAAAAGGGACTTTTCTTGGGGGCTGGCCTGCAGTTGCCAGTGCCTACTCTGCTGCACCGGAGCACTGGTGCCTGGACTCGATACTCTTTCCTTTAAAAGGAGCATGTTCACTCTGCAAAGAGTCAGGGGAAAGAATGGGTTTGGAAAATGTGCCTGAAAATAAGACAAAATGTCTTTAGAGTAGTCAGTTTGAAGAAAAGAAGCTTGGGAGGACATGAGAGCACTTGCTAAAGTTTATGAGATGTGTTGAAGCAGAGAGATGAATTTGGAGAGTTTAGATTATATTGTTCCCACTACCATGGAGTAGTTTCTTTCTTGGAGACTGGGCCCCTATCTGTTGCTGAGGCATTTCTTCCCCTTAGTTTGCCATTTTTGGCAACATCCCTAGTCCTTTGTATTATTCCTGGCTACTTTAAACTTGATCACTGTTTCTTCAGGGATAATTACTGCCCCTTTGCATTGGCTGTCTTAAAATCAGAATCCAGAGCAGAGTCAGAGTCAGTAGGAAACCCCAGGCAGGCATCTGGCCCAGGTCCTCTCTAGATAACTTATCATGCTCTGGCCTGTGGTCAAAGCTTGATCTTGAAACAATAGGAAGATTCAAGGTGGAGCATAAGAAAGAACAAAGCCTGGGGGCTATGTAAGCTAAGTTCTGGCCTCAGCTTTACCAGCATTTGGTAGGGTGATCTGGAGTTTTCTCATCTGTAACTTATAATCACATTCATCTTAAATTATTTTCTGTTTTAGAACAGTACTCAGCAAACTTTTCCTCTAAAGGGCCAGGTAATAAAAATTTTAGGCTTTTCTGGACAGGCTTTGTCACAACTCCCCAACTCTGCCATTGTGACATAAAAGCAGGCATAGGTAAGAATCACTGATGCAACTAGATTGATGCAACTTCACTTCGTACTAAGTGAAGAAAGTCAGATAGAAAAAGACAAATGCCACATGACATCACTTATATGAGGAATGTAAAATATGATACAAACGAACATATGTATGAAACAGAAAATCAAAGACATAGAGAACCGATTGGTGTTTGTGAAGGGGGAGAGGCTTGAGGGAGGGAGGGAGAGGGAGGTTGGGGTTAGCAAATCTAAGCTTCTATTTATAGAATGGACAAATAACAAGGTCCTACTGTATAACACAGAACTATATTCAATATTCTATGACAAACCTTAATGGAGAAGGATATAAAAAAAGAATATATACATATGTATAACTGAATTTGTTTGCTCTAGAGTAGAAATTAACACAACATTGTAAAACAACTATACATCAATAAAAAATACTAAAACTAAAAGCAGGCGTAGGTAATATGTAAACAGATGAGCATGAGAGTATTCCAATGAAATGTTATTTCCCAAAATAGGTGAGCTCTAGTGGCTTTTTGGCTAAGATCAAGTGGTGGCTCGGACGGAAAGCGTCTGTCTACAATGTGGGAGACCTGGGTTTGATCCCTGGGTTGGGATGTTCCCTGGAGAAGGAAACGGCAACCCACTCCAGAACTCTTGCCTAGAAAATCCTATGGACGGAGGAGCCTAGTGTCCATGGGGTCACAAAGAGTTGGATATGACTGAGCGACTTCACTTTTTTTTTCTTTTTAGTTTACTGATACCTGATTCAGACCCCAACTTTCTGTATCACACTTCTCCCTGCTCGAGGTCTCTTCCAGCTGGTTTTTGTTTTCTGGTTTGTTTTATTTATCTGTTCCTACTGCTGCTGTCTGTGGGGTTGCACAGAGTTGGACATGACTAAAGCAACTTAGCAGCAGCAGCATTGGTGTTTCTGTCATCTGTCTTTCTTTTTCTGTATTCCATCCCAGCCCATGGCTCTATACAACCTGCTCATTCCCTCCTACCAGAACCTATTGGTGGCATCCTGGAGGGCTTCCTTTCCCACAGAGTGTCACTGCTCACCTGCCTCTCTGGGTTGTTCCAGGCTTGTGGAATTCAAGTGCAGTGAAGAAGCTTGGAGTAGGGTCCTTTTATTCTGGGCTCAGCCTGGCAGGAGATCAAAGGGGCTTGCCCACCATTTCATGGTAATCTGATGTCTTAGTTCTTGAAAACACTTGCTAGATCCTCTCTTTGCACCAAAAGCTCTTGTTTGGCAGCTTTAGGGTGAATAACAACATTTCTGTTTCCTCTGAGAGGATTTAATATGTGTGTGTGATGAGTGAGGCAAAGGGATATAGGGATTAATGTACTTTCTTCAAATATTCTTGGTCTTTCAGCAGAATTTAGGTTTGTATATATCTTGACCTCTACCTTATATCTTAAACAAAAATTAGTTCTGGGTATATTATAGATCTACATTTTTTTTCTTTTGGAAAGCTGATTTTATTACCTGTTCAAGGGATTAAATTTAAAAATCATTTTATTTTAAAGTAAGCAAAATTAATATTTAGTTTAAAAAATAGAAACCCAACAATAAAAGTTATCTTCAGCTATCTCTCTACCTATCTCAGGGTTTGAAAAGTCATACTTTCAGATACATGGTAGGAAGTAGTGCTCAAGTCTAGAATGCTGCTGTCTTTTTGTGATGGATCTACATTTGAATGGTAAAATGATAGAATCTAGAAAAAAGGAAAGAATATCTTCATGATCTTGTCAATAGCAAAGAGTCCACAAACAAGGCATAAAAAGCATAATTATAAGATTTCTGGTTTTTAAAATACACCATTATGACTGTAAAATAGCATGCCACAGAGATGGAGAAGCTACTTATAATACATATATCTCACAAAGAACTTGTGTCTAGAACTCCCCCCCCTCCCCCGCAACACACTCAAACACACTCCTACAGATCAACAAAAACAAGAAGCAGAAATAGAAAACTGTTCAAACAACTTGAACAGGCAGTTGATAGCAGGGTATTTTCAAATATATAATAATGTGCTCAATCTCATCAGTTACAAGAGAGTTGAAAGTTAAAATCATGTTATCTCCATATCACCACTTAAATGACTAATGTGAAAAAGACACCATCAAGATTGCTTAGTGTGTAGAACAGTTAAATCTTTTATATACTGTTGACAGGAATAAAAGTTGTATTAAAATTTTGGAAAAATTAAAAGTTGTACTAAAATTTTGGAAAAATTAGCAGCATCCACAAGAGCCGAGCACCCAACAGAGGTATATGTATATTGTAACAAAAATATATGAACGTGAATGTTCACAGTAGCACCACTTAAAATTTTTTTTAAACTGGAAACTAGAAAAAGACTGTCAACAGTAAATAAAAATACATAAATAATGGTATATTCTGGAAGTGAAAAACTATACAATGAGAATGAACTGAACTATGATCCCCAATTGTACACTGGGAAATGAATGAATCTCACAAACACAATTTTGAAGGAAAAAAAATCCAGGCAATAAAGAATTTCTACTGTATGATTTCCTTTTTATGGATTTCAAAATAAGGAAAGCTAATCTGTGGTGTTAGATGTAGGAGAGTGGTTCTGTTTGTGGGAAGGTAGTGACTGGGAGGGGGCACGATAGGATGGACCACTGGGATGCTGGTAACATGCTATTTCTTCATCTGTGTGTTGGTTAGATGGCTATTTAGCTAGTGAAAGTTTATTGAGCTGTGTACTTAAATTGTTGTAATTTCATTTATTTATATTTCAAATTTAGTCCAATTAAAATGTTAATTTAAAAGTCAATATTTCTGCAATGTAGTGAAAGAGAGAGTGAGAGATGATGAGAATAGCAAAATATTAAGGACCATAGATAGCATGGAATATTTTTAGGACAGTAAGGACTTTGGATTTTATTCTGAAATGGGATGATATTTGATAATTTCAGTAAAGAGAGACCATAATGTTATTTATGTCTTGATATGATTGCTGCAGTTCTGATAAGGGATTGTGGCACAAGATAAGAAGAAAGAGACAAGACAGGTGACTTTTGCAGTGGCTCAGAGGAAGAATAATACTGACTCCAACTAGGATAAGAACACTGGAGGTGTGTTCATGAGAAGTGATTCCATTCTTAGTACAGAACTTTAGGACTTTGGAAGGAATTATCTGTGTGAGGTAACACAAGAAATCAGAGATGAATCTAGGCTTTAAAAATATTATTGTTATTTAGTTGTGTCTTGAGCATCTTTATATACACGGTGACATTGCTGTGTATACTGAAGATGCATAGAAAATGTTCCACAAATGATAGGTATGAGATTACTACCAAAAAAATAATCAGGAGTTATTATGAACAACTTCATAACAATAAATTCTACAACTTATAGTAAAACTCCAAACTCCTTGAAAACCAAGTGACAAAAAGTAACACATGAGGAAAATTTGAATAGCCCTGTAATGATCTTCTGATGTGTCAGCTTGGCTAGGCTACAATCCCTAGTTATTCAAACACTAATCTAGGTGTTGCAGAGAGGTAGATATGACTAATGTTCCTAAGCAAATAACTTTGTGTAGGGGAGCATATCTAGATATGCTGGGTTGGTCTGATGCAATAGTTGAAAGACTTTAAGAGTAGGATTGAAGCGTTCCTGAAGAAATTCTATACCTGAATAATAACTTCAGACCATGACAGATAGCTTCAGTCTCCCTATGTAGAAATATCTAAGGAATTTACACAAATATATATTGGAATTAAGTGATTTTAGCAATGCCACAGAATATAAGGCCAATCAATTTTATTTCTGTATACCATCACCAAACAATTGGAAATAAAGTAAAAAATAAACTCATAATAGCATATAAATCATAAAGTATTAGAAATATATTGAACAAAAATGTTCAAGTTGTCTATACTGAAAACTATAGAATAATCCAGAGGAAATTTCAAGAAGATGTATATAAATGAAGAGATATACAGGAGTTATACACTGGATAACACATTCTTTAAAACATATCAGTCCTCTTAAGTTGATCTATTGAGTTCTTATAGTCCCAATAAAAATCCTGGTTGACTTTTTGGGGAGAAATCAACAGGCCAAATTTAACATTTATATGGAAAGGCAAAGAATGTAAACTAAACCAAATAATCTTGGAAAAGAACAAAATTGAGGGTCTCACATTATCTGATTTCAAGACATAGACTACAAATATCCATCGATCAAAATGCAAGGCTTTGTCAGGTAATAGACATATAGGTCAATGGAACTGTATAAAGAATCCAGAGATGGACTCAACATTAATGGTCAAGTAAAATGTATGAATACCAAAAAGCATGCTTAACAACATTACTAATCAGGGAAATGAAGTTAAAAAGCCCCATGAGGTACCATTTCAGATCATGAAAATCGCTAAGGATAATAAGTGACTAAAACAGCCATGATAAGGGTGTGGAACAATTGGAAGCCTCACACAATGCTGGTGGGAATGCAAATGGCACAGTCAATTTAGGAAACAGTTTGGCAGTTTCTTACAATGTTAACCATATTTCTCTGCTATGACCATGAAACTTCATTTCTAAATATTTATTTAAGAGAAATAAAAACATATATTCATAAAAGACTTGTACATAAATATTCATAATAGCTTTGTTTGCATAACACCAAACTGAAACATGCAAATGTTCGTCAACATATAAATAGCTGAACAAATTGTAGATAATTCACAGCAGAATATGCCAAGCAATTAAAAAAGAGCTAAAAAAACTACTGATTAAACAATAACATGAAGAATATCAAAACAGGTTCAGCAAAAGAAGTCAAACAGAGCAGAGTGAGTTTTGTATGATTCAGTGTGCATGAAATTCTAGAGTAAGCAAAACTCACCCGTGGTGATAGGAATCTGAACAGGAGATGCCTTTGGGAAGAAGTAAGTAGAAAGGAGTATTGCAAAGTATTCTATATTCTCCTTGCTCTCGGATATTACAGGGACTGTTATGATAAGATCATGTTATCTATCCACATAACACATTGTGCCAAGTTCTAAAATCATTTCCCTAGATATCTGCATTCTTGAATTATATTATCCCCATTAGTCATAACGAAAAGATGTATTGGTATTATTGCTTTATTCTTTCACTTTTACTCACAGTGGCTGCAAAAACTGGTTGTATAAAATCGGAATCGGCTTTCTTGACCATCAATGAGTGGTTTTTTGGAATGCTCCAGAGGTTCTGGAAAAAGGAGTCTTATTATTTTATTTCTCCTTCATGGGTGCTCTTCTGGTGAGAGAAAAATGTTAGCATCTATTCAGCCACCAAAGTGGAGTTTCCTTTGAAAATCCAGGAGTCAGTTTTCAGGAACTGACATGAATCAGAACTGCTGTGAAAATACTTGCTATTTGCTCCAGACCCCAGCTACACGTGGGCTGAGAGGTATTAAGTCAGTCCTCTTCATGCACTGGGGTCTTCTGAGGACAAGAGCAGTTTGGACAGAACAATGGATGGAGTGATTCTTTCTGGCCAGGTATGGGACTGGGGGGTAATTAAGACAGATAAGCAGACACGGCTGGATGGAGAAATGTATTATTATGTGTAGGCAATGAACGAATAGACTATAGAGGAAGTTTAATCAAGAAGTCAAAGTTTGTTTTTCCTATGTTCCAACCATTGAATCAAAGTCTAGAAATATGAAGTAATGTGTCTAGGGTTGCACAGTGAATATTGGAATCCAGTATCCTGGCTGGGGGCTTCCCAGGTGGCTCAGTGGTAAAGAATCCTCCTGCAACGCACGAGACAAAAGAGATGTGGGTTTGATCCCTGAGTCGGAAAGATCCCCTGGAGGAGGGCATGGCAACACACTCCAGTATTCTTGCCTGGGAAATTGCATGGACAGAGGAGCCAGGTGGGCTACAGTCTACGGGGTTGCAAAGAGTTGGACACAACTAAGCATGCATGCGCACTCTGGTTGCACTATCCTGGTTGCCAGAACCCTATTCTTTCTGAGGCATTATCAGTTCTCATCTCATGCTTCGCCAAGCCTTAGCTTCCAGAGGGGAGAGAAGAGGAAAAGAGTGATTCCTCAAATATTAATTAAGGACTTCAGTTGTCCTGGAAACTGTTAGGTGTTGGACATAAAGCAGTGACTAACTCATGAAACTTAAATTCATCAAGGTCAATAGACACTGAACAAATGGTAACATGAATAATTCTTTAGTAATTCTACATGTGTCATGAAAGAGTGATTCAGGGTAAAAAGAGCATAAAACAGGAGGAACTAGCCTTGCCTAAACAGAATAATCCATCAGAGTTAGCCTGAACGCTGTATAGGGCATGAAAGTCAGTCAGGGAAAGACATCTCCTGGCTGAGAGGAGGGAAGAGGTCAGAGGGAAGGAACCTGGATCATATGAGGAGCAGAGAGGCCGGTGTGACCAGAGCTCTTAAACCAGGCCAGCAGAGCATGTTGCAACCCATGCCTCATGGATTAAATATGAGGAGGTAGCCAAACAATCAGAGCCTTCTGGGTCAATGTTAGGGAAGTCAAGTATGTTTTTAAGTCTAAAGGAAGCCACAGAAGGATATCAAGCAAATAATGGAGTCTCACTTGTAGTTTGGCTGCAGTGTGGTGAATGGTTTATAGGGCATCAGGGGTTGAAGAAGACCATTTGAGATGCTCTTACAGTTAGGCCAGGCAAGAAGTGAGGGTATTTGGATGAACGTAACATGAGTGAGATGGAGAAAGATGGATGGGAGAAATAGAGGCAATATCGGGTAGAACTGTTAAGATCAAAATATTAACTCTAACTATTCTAATAATTCCCTGAGTCTGAAACCTGTGATAACATCTACACAGTCAAAATTATAACACAACCGATCAGTCAGTTCAGTTCAGTTCAGTTGCTCAGTCATGTCCGACACTTTGTGACCCCATGGACTGCAGCAATCCAGGCCTCCCTGTCCATCACCAACTCCTGGAGTTTACTCAAACTCATGTCCATTGAGTCGGCGATGCCATCCAATCCTCTGTCATCCCCTTCTTCTCCTGACTTCAATCTTTCCCAGCATCAGGGTCTTTTCAAATGAGTTAGGTCTTCGCATCAGGTGGCCAAAGTATTGGAGTTTCAGCTTCAGCATCAGTCCTTCCAATGAATAGTCAGGAATGATTTCCTTTAGGATGCACTGGTTGGATCTCTTTGCAGTCCAAGGGACTCTCAAGAGTCTTCTCCAACACCACAGTTCAAAAGCATCAATTTTTCGGCACTCAGCTTTCTTTATAGTCCAACTCTCACATCCATACATGACCACTGGAAAAACCATAGCTTTGACTAGATGGACCTTTGTTGGCAAAGTAATGTCTCTCTGCTTTTGAATATGTTATCTAGGTAGGTCATGGATTTCTTCCAAGAAGCAAGCATCTTTTAATTTCATGGCTTCAGTCACTATCTGCAGTGATTTTGGAGTCCAAGAAAATAAAGTCTGTCACTGTTTCTGCTGTTTCTCCATCTATTGGCCATGAAGTGATGGGACCAGATGCCATGATCTTCGTTTTCTAAATGTTGAGTTTTAAGCCAGAATTTTCACTCTCCTCTTTCACTTTTATCAAGAGGCTCCTCAGTTCCTCTTTGTTTTCTGCCATAAGGGTGGTGTCATCTGCATATCCGAGGTTATTGATATTTCTCCTGGCTATCTTGATTCCAGCTTGTATTTCATCCAGTCCAGCATTCTCATGATGTACTCTGCATATAAGTTAAATAAGCAGGGTGACAATATACAGCCTTGACATACTCCTTTCCTGATTTGGAACTACTCTGTTGTTCCATGTCCAGTTCTAACTGTTACTTCTTGACTTGCATATAGATTTCTCAAGGGACAGGTCAGGTGGTCTGATATTCCCATCTCTTGAAGAATTTTCCACATTTTGTTGTGATCCACACAGTCAAAGGCTTTGGCATAGTCAATAAAGCAGAAGTAGATGTTTTTCTGGAACTCTCTTGCTTTCTCAATGATCCAACAGATGTTGGCAATTTGATCTCTGGTTCCTCTGCCTTTTCTAAATCCAGCTTGAACATCAGGAAGTTCACGGTTCACATACTGTGGAAGCCTGGCTTGGAGAATTTTGAGCATTACTTTACTAGCGTGTGAGATGAGTGCAATTGTGTGGTAGTTTGAGCATTCTTTGGCATTGCCTTTCTTTGGGACTGGAATGAAAACTGACCTTTTCCAGTCCTGTGGCCACTGCTGAGTTTTGCAAATTTGCTGGCATATTGAGTGCAGCACACTCACAACTTTATCTTTTAGGATTGAAATAGCTCCACTGGAATTCCATCACCTCCACTAGCTTTGTTCGTAGTAATGCTTTCTAAGGCCCACTTGACTTCACTTTCCAGGCTGTCTGGCTTTGGGTGAGTGATCACACCATCGTGATTATCTGGGTTGTGAAGATCTTTTTTGTATTGTTCTTCTGTGTATTCTTGCCACCTCTTCTTAATATCTTCTGCTTTTGTTAAGTACATACCACTTCTGTCTTTTATTGAGCCAGCCCATCTTTGCATGAAATGTTTCCTTGGTATCTCTAATTTTCTTGAAGAGATCTCTAGTCTTTCCCATTCTATTGTTTTCCTCTATTTCTTTGCATTGATCACAGAGATAGGCTTTCTTATTTCTCCTTGCTATTCTTTGGAACTCTGCATTCAAATGGGTCTGTCTTTCTCTTTTGCCTTTCACTTCTCTTTTCATAGCTATTTGTAAGGCCTCCTCAGACAACCATGTTGCCCTTTTGCATTTCTTTTTCTTGGGGATGGTCTTGACCACTGCCTCCTGTACAATGTCACGGACCTCTATCCATAGTTCTTCAGGCACACTATCAAATCTAATCCCTTAAATCTATTTTTCACTTCCACTGTGTAATCATAAGGGATTTGATTTAGGTCATACCTGAATGGTTCTGTCATTTTTGAGACTGCATCCAAGTACTGCATTTTGGACTCTTGTTGACTATGATGGCTACTCCATTTCTTCTAAGAGATTCTTGCCCACAGTAGTAGATATAATGGTCTGATTCCTAAAATGTTTATGTTCACTTTTGCCATCTCCTATTTGACTACTTCCAATTTACCTTGATTTATGGATCTAACATTTCAGGTTCCTATGCAATATTGTTCTTTACAGCATCAGACTTTACTTCAGATCATCAGTGACATTCACAACTGGGTGCTGTTTTTGCTTTGGCTCCATCTCTTCATTTTTCTGGAGTTATTTCTCCACTGATCTCTAGTAGCGTATTGGGCACCTACAGACCTGGGGAATTCATCTTTCAGTGTCCTATCTTTTTGCCTTTTCACACTGTTCATGGGGTTCTCAAGGCAAGAATACTGAAGTAGTTTGCCATTCCCTTCTCCAGTACACACTGATAAATATAGTTAAATCTGTCCTATATGGGCTTCCCTCATAGCTCAGTTGGTAAAGAATCTGCCTTCAATGCAGGAGGCCCCAGTTAGATTCCTGAGTCAGGAAGATCCTCTGGAGAAAGGATAAGCTACACACCAGTATTCTTGAGCTTCACTTGTGGCTCAGCTGGTAAAGAATCTGCCTGCAATGTGGGAGACCTGCGTTCGATCCCTGAATTGGGAAGATGCCCTGGAGAGGGGAAAGGCTACCCACTCCAGTGTTCTGGCCTATATATTCCATGGGGTCACAAAGAGTTGGACATGACTCTACGGCTTTCACTCACTCACTGTCCTACATGGGTGCAGCCTGCCTGAGATATTCAGTGTTCCATTTTTGTTTTCAAATGCTCATCAAGGTAATTTCCACCTAGCAAAACTGAACTCCCTGACAGATGTTTCAAATATCTGACTTTGCCAGGTGTCATTGCAACTGGTCTGGATATAAACCCAGTACCAATTTGAGCTTGTGGCAAATATATGTAATCCCTCTCCTTATTTTCCAATACCCTTTGAATGTCTTACTATGTATGGTCTATTTATAGACTTATGCATCTCTTCTCCCCAAGTAGAACCCAGAAAATCAGTCTCACAGTGTCTTTTACAGTCTGGGCTCTACAAATTAGAATTTGCTCTAGAAAGGAGCCGTGGGAAGGGGGTTTCCTTGTAGAACATATTTTCCTGACAAGGGTGGTGGCTCCCTTTTGCTGTTGGCTGAGGAGGCAAGGGTGTGTTCCTGGCACAAATGTTGCATTGGTGGAGTGGAGGTGGTGTCGGCAGCAGCTTCCTCACCAGGTGTGGTTTTGGGCATAATTTTTTGATACTCAGCCTCAAACTTCATCGTTAAGCTCTCCCAGTAGTTTGGTAATCCACCCAATAGCCTTTTAATAAGCTCTTTTTTTTCTTGCTTAGTCAGCCAGAGTGAGCTTCTGTTACTTATAATTAATATCCCCAACTGATATAAAACTAGATGTTATTAATCACACAGTATGAAGTCGTTCCCTGAAATGAAATCATGAGATTGAGATCCTCAGAAGTATGACTGAACAAGAAAAATAGGTCTGATCACAGCTTCTGTTCATATTTGGCTCACATTAGGGTTATGGCAAACATTTATTACAAATAAGAGAAACGCACGTCTCTGTATGAGTCCAAAGAAACTATTTCAAAGGGCCATCACATGGATAAATTCCTGAACCTGTCTGCTAAAAATAAAAATAAAGCAAAATAAAAAATGTACCTATCTCTGAATTACAAAGTGAATCTTTCCTGCCAAGTGTGTGTGGGGGTGTGTGTGTGTATGGTGAGGAAGGTACTATGAAATGTCCTGAGGAAGTCATGAGCAAGTGAGAAAGTGGCCCCAGTAGGGAAGATCCATGAAGAATTCTAGAAGCCAAGGAGAGACTTCAGTCCAGGCACCGTCACCCCCAGGAGCCTTCTGGAGCATCTCAGACTCAGGACTACGAGTCTTTGCTAAAACACTTCTAGTGACAAAGGGTAAATGCTTTTTAAGGAAGTTGCTGCACGGTGAGGTCTGCTTTGAGAAATGTCTGTCTTGTACAGAACTGAAACCTGTATCCTCTAACTTCTACTCCCTATTCCTACATCTACCACTTGCACCTCATAAGAACTTGTGCATCCTCCTGCAGTAACTTTAGGCATCAGACTCTCTTTTCTTTCCTATCTGTCTTCTTTTCTTCAGGTTAAACAATTCTGTTGCCTTTGCATTTCCACATATGACCCAATCTGATGACCTCTCTCTCCTCCCAGAGAGTATTGACAGGGTTGGAGTCAGACACTGTATATTATTTATAAGATACATAACCTAGGGCAAATTACCTAATCTCCAAGATAATTGCATTTATTAGAAAGGCAATATGCTCCCAGCCTGCGACTTGATTCAAATCTTAAGCCTACCTTTTCTACATATGTAATTTATCTTACATTATTTAATGCAAAGCCATAAATTATTTAAAAGATCAATCATTAGTGATTGTGAAGATTAAATTATTTAACATGAGTAAAGACCTAGTTCAGAGTAAGAGCCCCCAAAATAATAGTCAGAATATCATTATTGCTCTCAGAATGTGGTAGCTCCTAGGTGGCTAACGGTCGTGACAGAGAGGTTTTAAGTCTCTGAGACTGAAAAAGGAGGTGAAAGAATAGAGCGCTCTTTATATTTAAGCTTAATATAGTTTAAATGAGAACATGTTAATTGAAATAAAAAAGGTTTTAATAATTTCTTTGCTTATCATGGGGGAAGTTTCTTTATCGGTAGTAGTAGCAGGAGCAATACAAAGTGACTTGCCACAATTCACACCACATTCTCGAATCTGTCCATCAAGACTTGGCACCTGCCCTATCTTGCAGTCAGCAGAAGTACTTCCATCAAGCTCTCAATTCTGTCTCCACAAGTGCTCTTCATCCTCCTTTTTCTTTCTTTCTTTTTAAACTGTCTGGATCTCTAGAGTCCCTTATGGTCCCTCCTTTGTCATTTGTCCACCTCTCTTCCCTGACTAGGCACTCATTCCTCATTAGTATCTCCCCTTCCTAGCCTTAAATTTCACTTTTCTGTAAGACACCATGCTGTGGATGGATGCCAAAGGAATAGGAGACTGGGCATCTTAGGGAATCATGTTTTGCTGGAGAAAACGGAGAAGGAGCCAGCTGGGACTGGCTGGTTGAAGGAGTGGAGAGTATGCAAAGGATGGATTTAGCCCTCTGTGAAGGCAGAGTAAGGGACCTAATATGCACCATGTTTTATTGAGCTGTCCACACCTCAGGATATCTTTGTTCAAATGGGAAGAGATCTAGAGAAAGGAATTAAACCTCTGTCTTAAAAATCTTCCCTATACAGAAGCTGGAAAAACTGACTTTGTGTTGACCATCACAGATAAGATAAAGGCAGCTCTGTTTCAGAGAAGATCCTGAAAGTATGTTACTTCTATTTCTTATGGGAGATGGGCCCAAGAAAAATGACCAACTGCACTTTTGGTTTGCTTTGCAATTATTGCTGAGGACATCACTTCTGCTAAGGTTTCACATCAGCATTCTTCCTGATGTGGGGCATGCTTTAGCTGCCTGAAGGTGGGTGCAGAGTTCATGGTCCTTGGGTGTGGAAAAAGCAGAGGTTACTTGGGGACCTTACTTTGTTGTTACTGCTGAAAGGATATCTTTCTTGGATCTAGGTAAACCTGTAACATACAAGAGACAAAAGTGTTCAGACATAATATCCTCCTAATTTTGAAGCAAAGTTCCTTTTTCTATAGATGAGAATTGTTAATCTTTTCAAACTTGAAGTCCTCTAGGAGAAGTCAGCCAGAAGAGCTGATAATCCTATCCCGCAAAGTCAAAACCTGCCTGCCAAATAATAAGATGTCCAGTGTCTTGAAACTGCAGTTGGTGGACCATATAGACCAATGAGCCAAAGAAGTTTCTACACTGGTCCCAGAAATACTGACATTTCATGTGTATTAATTCTGTTCTCTTTTCACTCAACAATCGCTTGTTTATTTTGTATTCTTTTTGTTTGTATTAGAAAACCTTGCTTCTGAGCAGTGAAGGAACTCCTCCAAAAGCAAACTACAGGCAAGTGAGAGGGGATGTCTAATTACTTTTCCTCTATACATCACCTTTCATCAGAACAGTGACTGTTTTGAAAATGATCTCATAAAAGGAATAGTTGAAGGAGAAAAACTCATTTAATGAGTCACTCTTCCTTTACTATAGTCTATTTTGCCATATTGTTTTCCTCACAATATTAGATACTGAAATCCCTGGGAAAACACACTGTTGCTTTATTTTCAGCACCAATCCTAAGATCCGGATGATAGTCAGTACAAGTCTGTAGAAAGCTGAATAACGTAGATTCAAAATATATAGTTTTTTACAAATATGCAGACAAATAGTTAATCGGCAGAATTTTCAAGATGTTATCTTATTCTCTGTAAATATTTCCTTAAATATATTTTCTCCTTCATCCTATGTGTAAGCAAGCAACAGTCACAATAAATCGAATAAAACAACTCCCTATTATCCACACACAAAAATCTAGATGTTCTGATATGCAACTTCAAACTTATGCCTCCTTTGTTTTTTCACCTTGTTGCATTGACAAGAGCTCCAGTATAAGGCTGAGTAGAAATGGTAATAATGGGTTCTTTGATTTCATTCCTGATCTCAGAGAGGAAATTTCAATATTTCATTATTAAGCATGATGTTTCCTGCAGATATTTTTGCAGATACATCTATTAAATTAGGAAAAATATTTTATTCCTATTTTGTGAAGAATATTGGAAATAAAAGCTGAATATTATAAAAAAATCTTTAATAGTAATCAAACAATTGTGTATTTTTTTAAAATCTGTTTTTCCACCTCCTGAATTGAAAACTGTCCCATTGTTTTTCAATTTGTGGAAGAATTTGTATAGAATTTATGTCATGAAAAGATGCTCAACATCACTCATTATTAGAGAAATGCAAATCAAGACCACAATGAGGTACCACTTCACACCAGTCAGAATGGCTGTGATCCAAAAGTCTGCAAGCAATAAATGCTGGAGAGGGTGTGGAGAGAAGGGAACCCTCTTACACTCTTGGTGGGAATGCAAACTAGTACAGCCACTATGGAGAACAGTGTGGAGATTCCTTAAAAAATTGCAAATAGAACTGTCTTATGACCCAGCAATCCCACTGCTGGGCATACACACCGAGGAAACCAGAATAGAAAGAGACACATGTACCCCAGTGTTCATCGCAGCACTGTTTATAATAGCCAGGACTGGAAACAACCTAGATGTCCATCAGCAGACGAATGGATAAGAAAGCTTTGGTACATATACACAATGGAGTATTACTCAGCCATTAAAAAGAATACATTTGAATCAGTTCTAATGAGGTGGATGAAACTGGAGCCGATTATACAGAGTGAAGTAAGCCAGAAAGAAAAACACCAATACAGTATACTAACACATATATATGGAATTCAGAAAGATGGTAATGATGACCCTGTATGCGAGACAGCAAAAGAGACACAGATGTGTAGAGTGGACTTTTGGACTCTGAGGGAGAGGGTGGGATGATTTGGGAGAATGGCATTGAAACATGTATACTATCATGTAAGAAATGAATCGCCAGTCTATGTTGGATGCAGGATACAGGATGCTTGGGGCTGGTGCACGGGGGTGATCCAGAGAGATGATATGGGGTGGGAGGTGGGAGGGGGGTTCATGTTTGGGAACTCATGTAAACCTGTGGTGGATTCATGTCAATGTATGGCAAAACCAATACAGTATTGTAAAGTAAAATAAAGTAAAAATAAAAATTTAAAAAATTAAAAAAAATTGGAACTCTAAGATACTGGTCAAGATCTAGATCTTAACCTGGATATATGAATGTTCATTTTGTTTTTAAAAAGAATGTGTATACTTTTAAAAGAAGAATGTGTATACTTTCCCCCCATATATACACTTATATACTTTTCTAAAGGTATGGTACATTTTTATAATACAAATTTAAAAAATAAAATTTGGAGGCATTCACAGTGAAGACTACTGGGTCAGTATTCTTTGTGGAAAAAATTTTAATAACTGATTCACCTACTTATGGACTCTTCAGTTTTTAAATTTATTTTTGTACTAGTTTTTATATTTTATGATCTGTCTGTTTTAATTCAATATAAAAAATTTATTTGAATAAAGTTGCTCATAATGTTCTATTGCTATTTTTTGAATGTTTGTAGTGATACCAATTTTTCCATTCCTAATATTAGTTACTTATGTTTTTCCTTTTGTCAGTTGTCTCAGAAATTATTATTGTTACTAACACCTTTTAAAACCATCTTTTGGCTTTATTGATTTTTCTGTTTTCTGTTTGCTTTATAGTTTCCTTGTTTCTATTCTTTATTTTTTTTCTTCTACTTTCTTTGAGTTAAATTTGTTCTATTTTTAGTTTCTTGAGATGGAAGTTTAAATAACTGACTTTCAGGTTTTATTCTGTTATATGTACTTGGAACACTGTAAATTCTTATCTCAATAGTACTCCACTGAATGAGTTTTGCTGTGTCACATTTTGATTATAATTCACTTAAATATTTTATAATTCTCATAGGAATATGATACTACCTAAGAGTTATTTTGAATATTGTTTAATTATAATTAGTTTGTGATTTTCTAATTACCCTTCTGTTGTAAATTTCCAACTTAATTTCAATGTAGTTGAGGCATATATTCTTTTTTTTTTTTAACTTTATTTTACTTTACAACACTGTATTGGTTTTGCCATACATCAACATGAATCTGCCATGGGTGTAAACGAAGCATATATTCTATGTAATTTTAATTCTTTAAAATTTGTTGAGACATGATAATCATATGATCTGCTTTGGTAAATATTCCATGGGTATATTTTATTTGGTATGATATTCTATATAATACAATAAGGTCAAGTTTGTTAACTAGGGAGAAATTCTATTTCCTTATTAACTTTTTTCTCTTTTGTATTAACTTTCAAAATAGGAGTGTGATTTTCACTTCTCTCTATTTTTGTTCTGTGATTATTTTCTTTATGCATTTTGAAATCATGTTTTGAGATACATCTAGATTGAGTATTGCAAACTTTCTATTGCATTGATCATTTTGTTCTTATAAAATGCCATTCCTTATCTTTAAAAAGTCTTTTTGCCTTAAATTTTACTCTGTTTAGTATTAGTAGAGCTACACCAGACTTTGCTCACAAAGTCTATCCTTTTTATAATTTACTTTCAAATATTTTGCTCCTTTTAATTTGGTGTGCTTCTTGTAACAGAATATAGTTTAAGAAAACCCAGTTGACAATCTTGGTGTAATACTGGTATATTTAGCCTATTAAGATTTAACAAATTACTAGTATCTATTATCTTATTTCATGGTTTATGTTCATTTTCTCTCTTGCCCTTTTTTGAATATTTCTTTTTCTTTTATTTTCTCTGATTAAATTTTTAGCTTTATATTCTTTTAACATTATTGGAGAGAACAAATATCTAGCTTATTACAAAATAATGCAAATTATTCAAATTATTGCTTTTACCACTTCTGTAATACTTAGCTTTTTAGTATTTCACCTCATGAAACTTTAGATTTTGCCAAATATTTTCAGAAGAATCAACCATGTGTCACACTATCTCAGTGAGATGATAAAAATCTCCCTTGTCTCTCAAAAGCTGGATGTCTGGGAAAGTCCAGAATAAAATATCAACCTCTTGTTTTCTGCCAGAGCTAGTAAATGCTCCCAGAGGGAAAGAAGCAGCTGCAAAAGTCAGCTCTTCTAAGATTGCTCCTCTTTATAATATTAATCTCTTTAGTCTCCATTTCTTCAGGAAGTCTCTGAATTCTTTAAACAATTGACTTTAAAATTATAACAAAGTTTTCTATTTGTTCCTGATAAGAGTGTTGGTTTGCCAATAAGCCACTCCACTCTACTAAGAATGCTATGAAATTAAATTTTAATTATTTAAATCAATTTGAGGTGGGTTTCTGTTACTTGCAGTCTATAATATCCTTAAAAATATATCTGAGCCAAGACCTGAGTGATGAGGAGCATCCTTCAAGGGAAGAATATTCTAGGCAGAGGGAAATGCAAAAAAATGAACTTGTCCTGTTGGAGAGGTGGAAATGAAGCAGCCTGGTGTAATATAATGAGTTGGATGGATGGGTTGGGGGAAGACAAGATGGAAGAAGAGGCAGGAACAGATTATGTAGGGCCTTTTAGATAATTTAAATGACATCATATAATTATACTTAGATTATCATAGATAATCTCTTTGAATTCTGAATAAGAATAAATTATTTGAAGACAGACAGAAAGCTGCAGGATTAGTTAAGAGGCTACTTCATTCGTTCAAATAAGAGATGCTGTTGGCTTGCCTTAGGGTTTTGTCAGTGACAATGGAGGAAAGTAGACAAAATAAGGTCATATTTTAGAGTATTTGCCTCCAATCCAAGTTCTAAGGAGACAAGATTTTAAGAGATATTTCACAGGCTAACAGAGCAGGTCTACATCACCCTTCTGTGAATTTCAACTTGAGTAGCCCAAGTTTACTCTTTTGTATTGAGTGTTAGCAGCCTCCGTAGGGAGGCCAGAGGTCCCTAAGTGGCAGGAGGGAATAAACCGCAAGTGGCAGACTTTATTTTTTCTTTCCTCTTTTGATCCTGTGTTGTCATAGCAACACCTGGTTCCACCTGAACTTAACTTTATCTCAAACCTTGAGCTAACCAATGCATTTTTCTCTTGAAAATGTATTTCTTAAGCTATGTTAATGAACTATGTATTTGCTTGGAAATCTGCCTTTCTTCAAAATTCATGTCAATTGTTATATGGCTGGGGATGACTCACCTTGGGCCAATGCTATCTCAGAATGCATGTTGTGGGTGAGGGGCTGGTGCAACTCTCTCAGTTTTGAGGTGTTTGCTTTATTTGATTAGCAGCTTACTAACAGGGATATAACTCCTTGCTAAAAACTAGCAATGGGGTGCTCTTTCTGCACCTTTCTGATGTCTATGTCAGAAGTTTTCCCTATCTCTTTTCATACTTTAATAAAACTTTGCTACACAAAAAACTCTGAGTGGTCAAGCCTCATCTCTGGTCCTAGATAGAATTCCTCTCCTCTGGAGGCCACAAATCCTGACGTCACTCAGTCATGTCTGACTCTTTGTGACCCCCCTGGACTGTACAATCCATGGAATTCTTCAAGCCAGAATACTGGAATGGGTAGCCTATCCCTTCTCCATGGAATTTTCCTGACCCAGGAATCAAACCAGGGTCTCCTGCATTGCAGATGAATTCTTTACCAGCTGAGCTACCAGGGAAGTCCAAGTTTCTTTCATATAAAAAGCTCCAAGTGATCAAGCCTTGTCTCTAGCCCCAGAATGAATTCCTCTCTGGAGGCCATGAATCCTGGCATCATTCATGGTTCATAGCAGCAACCTTTCAGTATGTTGCAGTTCTATGCAAGATTTTAGTTGAAATATTAAAAGGAAATTAAAAGGGAAAAAGCACAGCAATGGGGTTAGAACCTATTGCTGATTATATGGCAGGGTGTAAAAAGTCTGGAATTCATGACACATAGGGTTTTTCTGACCTTAACATATGAGTGGACTGTAGTGTCAAATGGTTATTCCTCCTTTCCCACTTTGTAAGTGAGACACATTAGAACCAGAAAGAGAGAAACTTTCTTGCGATGTCCCTCCAGTGCCTTCTACTGACAAAACTAAATACCTGACAACTGGAAAAAGAGGAATATTTGTAAAGCCTAGACCCCTTATCATGGTACAGGCAAAGGAGGATGATTTTGGAGAAGAGAGAAATAAAGTGACCACTGATACAGGTCTTTGGGAAGGTACTGCTCAGGAAGACGTAGATGGCAAAATTTGGGTTTCAGGGAGTGTAGTGTCTGGAACTGTTGGGAGAGCAGTGGGGAGAGAGTTATGTTGAGGGCAGAGTTTTGTGGTATGGGGAAGACAAGAGTCAGGAATGTGGGATCTGTAAGGGACTGGGCTGAAAGTCCTTTGGAAGCCAAAAATCAGATTATGGGGGACAGGGCTCAGCATACTGGGGACAAAGATAGCAGGGTTTGGAGTTGTAGGGTGAAAATCTGTGACATTAAAGATGGGCACAGTTTATTAAATATTTCTCTATTGAGATATGTGTGTGTGTATTAAGGGGGGAAGGCTATGTGTCCAATTCTTGAATATGGGCAGTTCTATGATTGCTTTGACTGAAGTGACACCAGGGCAATTTCCATTTTCTTTCTTTTGATGTCTTGAGTCAAAGTGCAAGAATCTGACCACTCTCCTGGAGAGACCTTGAAATTACCTAGAGAAAAAGAGGAGGCTAGCGGAGTCTAGCCTTTCTTCTGTCCAGGCATCAGGCAGGGTGAATGTGGATGAATCTATCTTGAACCTCGCAGAGCTGATCAGCTAACAGGTGAATACCACCAAGAAGTTCCAGTTCATACCATATGAAGCATGAGGATTACTTGATCAACCATTACATGATTATCTGTCTCATAAAATTGTGAAATCTTTATCACAAAGATTAATCTTTACCTTAATCACAAAAGTCTTTACTAGGAGAGATGAATGTGGTAAAATAAAGATGTGCTATCCAGATTTCCCTTAAAGAAATGGTTTGTTGTTCCAACTATTGGGAGCCATCAGCTTCTTCAGGGTTGGCCTCAGCTTCAGAGAGCTGCCTCTTTCAAGAACATTCCAGTCCAGGCTGGGCCACACCCAGTGACTACTCAGGAGGTAGATATAGCAGCCTGGCCATCTAGGCCAGGACAATGATTAGGCTGTACAGGCTCTCAGGTTTCCTATGCATTTAGCTGAACCTTTATCAGGCTTCTATGGCAGTTTGACTTCTCCCTCTGCCCTGTCCTGGTTTCTCTTCCTGCCTTCACAAGCACTGATCTCCAATCAATAAGCGTACACACCAAATTCCATACATGTCACAGTGCAATAAGTGAACAGCTGTTCTAGTGCCAGTGCGATCCCTGCTATTGTTAGAATTATGCAGAAATACTTCGAAGTTTCATCTGGGAACACTGAGTCTGGCAGACCGTAAGAACTTAGTATTTATCAAACTGAACTGATGCTCAGAAGAAGGACTGCTCACATAAGTGACTAAAAAGCTATCAGTAAGCCTCCCAGGTAGTGCTAGTGATAAAGAACTTGCCTGCCAATGCAGGAGGTGTGAGAGATGTGGGTCTGATCCCTGGGCAGGGAAAATCCCCTGGAGGAAGTCAGGGCAACCCACTCCAGTATTCTTGCCTGGAGAATCCTGTGGACAGAGGAGCCTGGCGGGCTACAGTCCATAGGGTCGCAGAGTCAGACACTACTGAAGCAACTTCGCACAGCACACAGCACAGTGCAAGCTTCTCTCTGATGTCTGCTGTGGCCTAAGCGGCCCCCGAAGGAAAGCACAAGTCCCTCCCTGTTAGCCCTCTTTGCAGCCCTGGTGCTACTGCTTTCCTGGTGACGCTCACTTCTTTCATCTGTAGTGTATCCCTCGAATGGCAAGGGTGATAATGATGACAAGGGTGGGATTTGGAAAGTAGGCAGTTGGGACAGATGCTCCCGGAGAGGAATTCAACACCACTCAATCTCTCATCCTCGAACACACTCCTATTCCTTGTGACTCCTGTTCTGCCCTTAGAGTTACCCCTCCAAGGACTGATCCATTCCCCGTACTGGGTGCCTCCCGACTCCTTCTGGACTCATAGCATCCCTCACCTCTAGCAAGTGAGCACTGTCTAGGGTCTCTCAGCAATACGTGTTTTCATCAAAGGAATAGATAGGAAAGGACTCTGAAGTTTAGAGGGAGGGATCAGCTCTTCTTCACGTTGATAAGGGAGAAGGGTTGGGGAGAAGCGTAGAGAGGACGGATGTGTCAGGCCCAACTTCGATGGTTTCACCAAGGACATATATGTTAGAAGAAGAGGTATCTGTAGAGTCTAGGTAGTTCTAAGTCATTTGAAAAGAACCTTTATCAACCCTCCTTAGTTTGTTCCTTAAGAACTGGAGCTCCCGCAAAATAAGGGATAGTAAAACCTTTGTCTCCAAGCCTTGGTGACTTCCAACCTTTGGAGGGAGAAGTCTGTAGAAGTGGTGAAGAAGAGGAGATGGTGCACAAGGTGGCAGTGTCTATTGGGTGGTTGGGAGACAATCCTTGCTCAAGTTGGGAAAAGAAGCTTGTTTCAGATGTGACTTCCGCTTTTCCAGGTATTCTTGCTGGCACAGGTGGCACTGAGCAGAGAGCACTTCTGTTGCCCAGGAGAAGGGCAGGTTTCAGGGCCGTGGGGAGGAGGCTCGCACTGTTGCCACTACAGATGGGACATCATACCCAAGTTTAAGAGAACCCAAAAGAAACAAGAGAGAACTATTTTCATGTTTGGCATTCAGATAGTTTAAAGTAGAGCAATTGCCCCCCAAATTCTAACTTTGAGAGTAGACAAAACCTCCTCGGCATATAGTTTCCATTATCATATTCTATGATTCAGATTTTTCCAGTTTAATATAATGATAATAGCAATAATTTCTAACATGTACCGAGTGTTTATACAGTTAGTGCTATGCTAAGCATGCTGCACGATTTTCTAATTTAACCCTGTTAAAATCCTATGAGACGAGAAAAGCCACTGCCTCCATTTTATACATAGTGGAAAAAAGTTACAGAAAGGTTAACTGACCTATCTGAAGAATAATAACTAGTAACTTGTGGAACCAGGAACCAAGTTTGAATTCCCTTACCTCAGAGCCAGCACTCTTAACATTCACACATCCACTAGGCTTTTCTAGCAAATGTTAACTCCTAGCCTTTCAGGAGTGTCCTGAGGGGCTGTCAGGAGAAAGATTTTCTTTAGGCTGCTCAAATGTGACTCTTTATGTAGCTGGGGGTTGGGGGTGTTCCTTTGTCTGATTACATCAGGTCCATTCAGACTGCTGGTGTTCTGATCTGGCCCCTCACTCTCAGGAGAACACTGACTCCTGGGTCAAGACTAGTCCTTGGGGTAGGATGGAAAAGGTCCAGAAATTGTGCCATTTTTGTTTAACCAGCATTGACTAGAGCTTCCTGAGCGCTGCAGCTGTTAGGTTTGAGAGAATAAAATGAAGATGTTTAACTTGGGGAATCAAAAATTTGAGCTGATATGAGAGCTATGTGTAAATAACAGGAATAGAAAGTAAATCTGTTCTGTATTTCAGAGCAGAAGTCTCCTAAAGAAACAGAAGTGACTGGGAAGCACATTTCAGTCCAACTGAGAACACAGCTCCTGAGTAATTTATTTGCAGTAAGACCAGCAGCTTACAACACACTGAACCCCCGGCTGCTGGCAAGGTTCGAGCAGAGGAGGAAAGACTGTTTCTCAGGAGGTTCTTTGGAACAGATATTTGTGCAAAATATGCTTTTGGTTCTGTGATGCCTTTTCTCTCCTGAGACTTTGTTTCTGTTTTTGACTTCCTTCTAGGGCCTCCATCTAATTCTATTAATTCCTCTTTCAGTAGGACTCACCCTAAGGATATTTTATAAATTCTCTCTTCCATTTCATTGACCTAATCACAGGCCCTGACAGAGGAGTCAGGTAGTGATAGAATATCACAAATGTAGGATTTCCAGAATATTTATCCTCTATCCCAAGGCCTTAGTTCACATTGTCAGATCTGTGTCTTCACTTGAAGACTGTTTTTTGTTATTTCCCTACAGCTGGACTTTGGCCTCAAATCTGAGTGGAAAAAAAGCTTCTTGATATTATAGAAAGAACGTGATATAGAAACAAGATCTGGATGTTAGCTTTACTTTGACATTAACCAGCTGTGTGGTCTTACTCAAAACACTCAATATCTCCATAACTTGATCTCTTCATCTCTAAAATGAAAGATTTGGATATGAACATTTCCAAAGTTAATCCTAGAATTAACATTACGTCTGCCTGTCTGTCTATACACCTAGCTATCCTATTCCTTTAAAACTCCACCTCAAAGGAAACTTCACTCTAAGTTCAACCACAGGATCATTCAGGTAAGGAAGGGGCTGTACCAGTCCCTACGGAGAAGGCAATGGCACCCCTCTCCAGTACTCTTGCCTGGAAAATCCCATGGTGGAGGAGCCTGGTAGGCTGCAGTCCATTGAGTCGCTAAGAGTCGGACACGACTGAGCGACTTCACTTTCACTTTTCACTTTCATGCATTGGAGAAGGAAATGGCAACCCACTCCAGTATTCTTGCCTGGAGAATCCCAGGGTCGGGGAAGCCTGGTGGGCAGCTGTCTATGGGGTCACACAGAGTTAGACACAACTGAAGCGACTTAGCAGCAGCAGCAGCATACCAGCCCTTAAGCGGACTCGTCCCTCTTTGCAGAGAGAGAGACTATATCACCTACGTCTCCAGTCCGCTTCCTGCCTCAGAGGATTCGAGAGGCGTTGAGGAGAGCCTTATTTTGTATCTCTGATACCAAGCTCAGGCAAACTTAAGGAAAACAAAGGGGTTTTTCCCAGTTTCCTGTTTCTTAGGTGTCTCCCTTCAGGTCCTAAAATGACTTGTGAAACTACTTCTTTGTTTAGAAATCTCCGGTTTGGCAGGTTCTGAGTGACTAACAAGGCTTCCATCTCCTCAGGGCAATCTGGAGGAATGGGACACAGGGGCTGGGCTCTCAGTGGATGATGAGTAACCATGGGAAGGTGTGATGAATGGACTAAGGGAGGCAGGACCTTTGAGGAGGGGAGGAGCACGTGAGGGGCCTCATAAGTAAGTGGTAGAAGATGTTAACTTACATTTTTTCCCCACCAAAACAATTTTTTATTTCCAGTTTAATTTATGTTTTAATGCTTTAGCAAAAGTACGCCCCATGAATCCAGACCATGTACTTTGCTGGTATAGTCAGAAAAGAATTATATAGATTTTGAAGGATAAAAAGAGATACTAGAGGAACTTCCCTGGTGGTCCAGTGGTTGAGAATCTGCCTGCCAAGGCAGGGGACGCAGGTTTGATCCCTGGTCTGGAAGGATCCCACATGTTGCAGGGCAATTAAGCCCATGTACCACGACCACTGAGCTGACACTTTAGAGTCCAGGCTTCACAACAAGAGAAGCTACCACAGTGAGAAGCCTGAACACCACAGCTAAAGAGTAGTTCCTGTTTGCCACAACTAAAGAAAGCCCATGTGCAGCAAAGAAGACCCAGTGCAGTAAAAAATAAATAAAATAAATTAAAAAAATGGCTACTAGAAAAGAGTAAAATGAGGTCATTTGGAAACATAGATCATAGCTTCTACATTTATGAGCACAATTTTGTAAGTCAAGGAATCTTGATAGACTCTGGAAGGTGGAAAGTAAAGTAGAGTGAGGAATAATTCCTAGTCTTTTCTCATGGAGCATTGGTTGGCTGTCAGTTGTTTAGTGGACTCAGGATTCAAGAAGATATTTGAGTCTAGCCTGTTATCTGAAGCTGTGGCACACAGTCATGGGGTGGATGTAGATACTGGTAGTTGGAATACAGGACTGGAGCGTTGAGAGGCCTGGGAAGGGAGAGAAGATGGCACTGGAAATGTAACAGGGAAACAAGTCTGACTCCATCTTGGATCTGTTTCTTTTAATCTTTGTGCTCTATTGCTTTTGTTATAAGTGAATTAGTAAAAGGATGCTGCTGATAGCTTCAAGTATACATAATGGCCCTCTCCAGGATCCCTGCCTCCCATGCCTGACAATTAAGCAAAAATTCCTTTGTTTAGCTCACAGGAAACATTCTGAATAGGTCCACCTGTCAATAGCTACAAGAAAGAAAGAAATGAACACATCTCCTTCCAAGTATGGCCAGAACCAGGAAATATTAGCAACAACTTATTACCTTTTTTACTATGTCTTCACCTGCCCCTATTTGTTCCATAAAAGAAACTAGCATCCAAACTCAGGAAAGATGGTTTTTGGGACATTAGTCTACTATCCTATTGGTCTGCTGATTTTCTGAATGAAGTTGCTATTCCTTGTCCCAATAACACATCTCTTCATTTATAGTCCTGTCATATGGTGAGCAGTACAAGCTTGGACTCAGTAACAGGCAGAGGTAGAGAGGGGAGTGATGGACTTTGGGTATTTCTCAGACTACTACTATCCATTGTGTGATGTGTTTGCCTTGTTGTGTTGCTTGATAGGGGAAACTACACTTAAAAACCATATATGAGTGGAGAGAAAGAAATATTTCACTGTATGTACCAGAAAGAAGGGATGCTCATCTCTGGGTAGCTGTGAAGTTGAGAAGTGGCTATTCATCAGAGATCAATACAAAAGAATTTTCAGTTAATGTCCAGTATTTTGGTACATGATACTTGAGCCCTCAGTTCAGTTCAGTCGCTCAGTCGTGTCCGACTCTTTGCGACCCCATGAATCACAGCACGCCAGGCCTCCCTTTCCATCACCATCTCCCGCAGTTCACTTAGACTCACGTCCATTGAGTCCGTGATGCCATCCAGCCATCTCATCCTCGGTCATCCCCTTCTTCTCCTGCCCCCAATCCTTCCCAGCATCAGAGTCTTTTCCGATGAGTCAACTCTTTGCATGGTGGCCAAAGTACTGGAGCTTCAGCTTTAGCATCATTCCTTCCAAAGAAATCCCAGGGTTGATCTCCTTCAGAATGGACTGGTTGGATCTCCTTGCAGTCCAAGGAACCTCAAGAGTCTTCTCCAACACCACAGTTCAAAAGCATCAGTTCTTTGGTGCTCAGCCTTCTTCACAGTCCAACTCTCACAACCATACATGACCACTGGAAAAACCAGAGCCTTGACTAGTCAGACCTTAGTCGGCAAAGTAATGTCTCTGCTTTTGAGCCCTAGCTGGTATAAAAGTGAGCAATCACCTGCTGTGATTCAGAGTGTTCAGAGTGATGGTAAGCTCAGTAGGATGGGAGTGGCAGTCAGGATGGAAGTTAGCACATGTAGTGGAGTTTCAGGCACTGAACAGGAGAGTGGTGTGATCACTAAAGCCTGTGCACCCCAAGTTCTCCAATGTCAGCCTGAGTTATCATGGGAAGATGAATGAGTTCTAAAGGCATCTTCAATCCCCAAATCATCAATGCTTGCACACAATCTATCAACTCAATAGTTACTGAAGTTATTATTAGATTGGTAAAAAAGTTATTGTGGTTTTGTACTGTAAATTTTAAAGTATTATAACTAGGCTCGAACACATCTTTATTAATCAAAATAGGAACCATTACAGTCAACACATTTTTGCCAATGAGAAATAAATTTGTTATCTTGTAGTGTAAAAATCCATGCTTAAGGAGTCAATGAACTCTTGGAAAGCATTTTCTGCCTCCTGCTGGTTGTGGAAGCATTTTCCCTGCAAAAAGTTGTCAAGATTCTTGAAGAAGTGGTAGTCAATTGGCAAGAGTTCATGTGAATACAGCAGATGAGGCAAAACTTAGTAGCCCAATTTGTTCACCTTTTGAAGCATTGATGGGTGATATGTGGTTGGGCATTATTGTGGAGACGAATTGGGTCCTTTCTGTTGACCTATGCTGGCTTCAGGTGTTGCAGTTTTCAGTGCATCTCATTGATTTGCTGAGCATACTTCTCAGATGTAATGGTTTTGCTGGGATTCAGAAAGCTGTCGTGGATCAGATGGGCAGCAGACTGCCAAACACTGACCATAACTTTTTTTTTTTTCTTTTGATGCAAGTTTGGCCTTGGGAAGTGCTTTGGTGCTTCTTCTCGGTCCAACCACTGAGCTGGTCATCACTGGTTGTCGTATAAAATCCACTTTTTGTCACATATCATAATCATATCTAGAAATGGTTCATTGTTGTTGTGTAGAATAAGGGAAGATACACTTTAAAATGATGATTAAAAAAATTTTTTTTTGGTCAGCTCATGAGGTACCCACTTATCAAGCTTTTTCACCTTTCCAATTTGCTTCAAAAGTCCAATGACTATAGAATAGTTCACATTGAGTTCTTCACCAGTTTCTCATATTGTAAGAGGATCAGCTTTGATGATTGCTCTCAGTTGGTCATTATCAGCTTCTGATGGCTGGCCACTATGTTCCTCATCTTCAAGGCTCTTGTCTCCTTTGCAAAACTTCTTGAATCACCACTGCACTGTATGCTCAATAACAATTCCTGGGCCAAATGTGTTGTTGAGGTTGCAGTCTGTCTCTGCTGCCTGATGACCCATTTAGAACTCAAATGAGAAAACTGCTTTACCTACCCAGGAACATGGAATATCTCTCCATATGCTTATGTCATATGCTTATTTCTTTCTTCAGTGTCCTATAATTTTCCATATACAGTTCATCTGTCTCCTCAGGTAGGCTTATTCTTAGATATTTTATTCTGTTTGTTGCAAATGACTATACTACCAAATGCAATCTGCAGATTCAATGTGATCACTATCAAATTACCAATGGCATTTTTCACATAACTAGAACAAAAAATCTCACAATTCATATGGAAACACAAAAGATCCTAAATAGCCAAAGCAATCTTGAGAAAGAAGAATGGAACTGGATGTATCAACCTTTCCTACTTTATACTACAAAGCTACAGTCATCAAGACAGTATGGTACTGGCATAAAAACAGAAATATGGACCAATGGAACAAGATAGAGCACCCAAAGATAAACCTACACACCTATGGGTACCTTATTTTTGTCAAAAGAGGCAAAAAAATGTTATCAGGCAAAGATAACCTCTTCAATAAGTGGTGCTGGGAAAACTGGACAGTTACATGCACAAGAATGAAATTAGAGCACTTCCTAATGCCATACACAACATCAACTCAAAATGGATTAAAGACCTACATGTAAGACCAGAAGCTATAAAACTCTTAGAGGAAAACATAGGCAGGACACTTGATGACATAAATCAAAGTAAGATCTTCTGTGACCCACCTCCTAGAGTAATGGAAATAAAAACAAAAGTAAATAAGTGGGACCTAGTTAAACTTAAAAGCTTTTGCATGGCAAATGAAACTACAAGCAAGGTGAAAAGACAACCCTCAGAATGGGAAACAACTGACAAAAAATTAATTTCCAAAATATACAAGCAGCTCATACAAAGACCTAAACAGACATTTCTCCAAAGAAGACATACAGATGGCTAACAAATACATGAAAAGATGCTCAACATCGCTCATTATTAGAGAAATGCAAATCAAAACTATAATGAAATACCACCTCACACCAGTAAGAATAGGCATCATCAAAAAGTATACAAACAATGAATGCTGGAGAGGGTGTGGAGAAAAGGGAATCCTCTTGCACTGGTGGTGGAAATGTAAATTGATACAGCTACTATGGAAGATGGTATGGAGATTTCTTTAAAAACTAGTAATAAAACCATCATATGACCCAGAAATCCCACTCCTAGGGATATATCTTGAGGAAATCAAAATTGAAAAAGACACATGTATCCCAGTGTTCATTGCAGCACTATCTACAATAGCTAGAACATGGAAGAAATCTAGATGTCTATCAACAGATGAATGGATAAGAAGCTGTGGTACATTTATACAATGGAATACTACTCAGCCATAAAAAGGAACACATTTGAATCTGTTCTAATGAGGTGGATGAAACTAGAGCCCATTATACAGAGGGAAGTAAGTCAGAAAGACAAATATAAATATCATATAGTGACATATATATATTGAATCTAGAAAGATTTATTATCAGGGCAGCAATGGTGAAACAGACATAGAAAACAGACCTAAGGACACAGGGGGAGAGGAGGAGGGAAAGGGAGAGTTCTATGGAGAGAGTAACATGGAAATTTACAATACCTTATGTAAAATAGATAGCCAATGGGAATTTTCTGTATGACTCAGGAAACTTAAACAGGGGCTCTCTGACAATCTAGAGGGGTGGAATGGGGAGGGAGATGGGAGGGAAGTTCGGGAGGGAGGGGACATGTGTGTGCTTATAGCTGATTCTGTTGATGTATGATGTGATGAAAACCACAAAATTTGGTAAAAGCAATTATCCTTCAGTTAAAAAAATAAAGTGGCAAAAAATTGCTCTTATTTGCGTTTTGTCTAACATCATTTCCATAGTCTAAAATACATACAAAATAAACAGCAATCAACAAGTCATTAGCAAAAAACATAAAGCAAGAAATGTTCATTAAAGTGATAACACAACCACATTTAAGAATATATTCTAATATTAAACACCAAATTTCAACAATGCAAAAACTGCAACTACTTTTGCACCAATCTAATATTTACTCTTTTCTCGAGTGTAGTTTGTGTAAATACATATCTGTATTTCAAGTAGTCCCAGGAGTGCTGAGAAAAGGGTGGGGGAAGGGTGTTTACCTGCTAATTTTCTGGGAAATTAATTGTCTGGAGAAATTCAGGTTAAAATGTAGATAGGGGAAGTGTCAACACTTCATTCACACTGGCCTTTAAGGCAGGTGTGACCGGGTAACCTCTAGCAGCAACAGTACTTTTGCCTGGGAGTGTTCTTGTCTTTGAAAGGATGAAGGGTGTGATGTGACTGCCAAGAACCAAAGGGGTGGATTGAGCTTATTGTGGGTGCTGGATCTTCTAAGCCTTTTAATATCTGTACCAGTTGTCCACAATACCCTATTTCTCCCCACCTGACTAGCTCCTTTGAGTCATTGACCAGCCAATGATATGGCTGGTTTGTATAGTCCTCAATGTGATGTGTGAATCACCACATCCTGGTTAACTTGGAAAATTAAAAGCAATTTTCTGCAGAAAATATGAGAGCACTCTTCTCTATCTCTTCATGAATGCCTTTAATCTCCATGTCTTTCTTTTTCTCTCCACCGCACCCCCCCCACCATTGCTCAGTAGTCTTCTAGAGTTGATTCCTAGACATTTTCCCATCTTTTCTACCCATTCTTCTGTCACATAGAACTATTTTTCTGCTCATTTTTCATCAACTTAGGTTATTTTTTTTGTCTTTGAAGTTGTTTTTTGTGTATAGCAAAGATGATTGAAGGGTTACATTGGTTTACAAAATTAATATTCAACTTATTTGTTACAAAGTACAATGCTGCTTTTGTGAGCTTTAAGTTCTAATAACTTAGTATTACTGATCTGATTAAAATTCTAGAAATGTTAATAGTTTTTAAAAGGGAACTTTGGAGCCATACTTGCTCCACTGAACAACTTTATTTAATTAATCTTTGGTACTGAAGTTGCCAAGTTGATATACCCAATTTCCAAGTACATTAACCTTCTGACAAATACAATCCTGATACATACTGGAAGAAAATTTATACATATTTTGATTTTTATGTTTCTTAAATATGTCAATACTGTTTAGAAATCTAACCAAATACCATTATACCTTGCATCTTAAAATTAGTTCTAAATAAGTAAATTATATATATATATATATACATATATATATATATATATATATATCTCCCTCAATTTCTTTCTCTCCGTATGTATTTTTGTGTATCTTTGGTATTCAAAATATTTGTGGAATTTGGGATATTAGATTAGCCTCATTGTTTTGATTAAAATGTGTAACATTAGATGTGATTTTAAGTTGCAAAGTATAGTGGAATTCCTATATCCTATATATTTATATCTATTTATTTATTGTTAATATCTTCCTCTTCCTTCCCTGGCTCTATCTAAATTTTTTTCACTATTTATTTGGATTTTGCATGTTTTGGGGTCTTTTAGTGTGTTTAATGTTCTCTTCATATTCTTATATAATTCCTTCAAAATCTTTTTGAAATGTTAGAATTTTAGATAAGAGAATACAAAGTGAAAACATTTAGTATAGTGTCTACTAGATAGAAAAAGTATTTAATTCTATACATTATTAATTATATCACCAAGTAACAATTATGATTCTGTTATTATAGAAATTAGTCTGTTTCTATTATAAGATCAGTCTGTTATCAGTGGCAAAGTATAGGTATAGATGATGTGGAAATGTGTGAAAAATCAGTTTCCATTGTTGTATCCAGTAAGACTTCATTTGTTAAGTGTTCTTCAAGCTGTGTCTTAAAACCTGGTAAGGCTGGCAGAGGGGCTGGACTTTCCGGGGAAGGGACATGTGCAGACAAAGGCATTGCCACTAAGCTTGTGCTGCCAGAGGAGCATTACTGGGTGAACTGGAAAGACAGCTAATTCAAGACCTGAATGTCAAGTGCAAGACTCAGAAACTACCCTTTAATTATTTATGTCTCTAGGTTGTCACGGAGTGCCATGGGAGAATTTGTGAGACCAGAAATGTGATTCAATGTGTGGCAGTGAGGAGGATGAACTCAAGAGAAAAAAGGCTAGAGTTTATGTATTAACCATTTTAGAGCCTGCCATTCCTGAAAGGTGTAAGGCAACTCACAAGACATATACAATGATACAATAAAAAGCTGAGAATCAGCATCTTGAAAAAGAAGAAAATAAACATTTTGGTAAAAAGTCCCCCAAACGATTTTTTTCAGGCTATAAAACTGCCTCTTTAGCTTCCTGGCAGTGAATCTCAAACAGAGCAGTGTAATTATTTAGATTTAAATTGAAAAGCTAATCACAAATTTTCAAGGGCATTGCTAACAACTTTGTTATAGCACATTTAAGGACAATTTTCATGTGCTTAATCTGTCTAGTGGCTTATGTGTAAAACAAAGTAAAAGAATCAAACAAGACACCAACATAGTGAAGATGGCTATATGTGTAGTTAGTGCCACCCAACCTAGCAGGTTTCTTGTGGTTTAACTTAAATCAGATATTTAGAGCATTTAGGAAAGTTGATTGATTGCATGTTCTGGCTTAGACAAACTTGCCTTGATACAGCTCTTATACACCTTTGGCAGGGACTAGAAATCAGACAGCTATCAACCATTTTGAAATTATACTCTCTGAAATTCTCTTTCTACATATCTACATATTTTTTTAATTCTTAAAAATTTATTTATTTTAAACTAAAGGATAATTGCTTTACAATATTGTGCTGGTTTCTGCCATACAACAACATGAATCAGCCATAGGCATACATATGTCTCCTCCCTCTTGAACCTCCCTGTAACCTCCTACCCAATCCCATCTCTCTAGGTTGTCACGGAGCACCTGAGGAGCTCACTCTGTAAAGCATAGCAGACATGATTTTAGATATGATTTAGTAGTTTTCATGGTAGACACTAATCCCTCAATTGTCTAGCCATGATAATAGCAGAGCAATGCTTCCTCGGGTTATCTGATTGTAAGCAGAACTCCTTGGAATATTCTTCCTGAGAGAAATTGGTAGCAAGATATTATTTTGGAGTTTTTGAAGTGTAGACTACTTTGGCAAGCAAAATAGACTCCAGATCATTGATAAGCATCTTGATATATGGAATAATACAATTTAAGCCAACTGAATTGGAGAGAGTGCATGTCAGGGACTTTAAAAAGATTTTGTAGAGTTAGTAATGAGCCAGATACTCTCACCATCTACTGGGACATCTATTTGTGTCTGTTTAAGGCAGTGGCACCCCACTCCAGTACTCTTGCTTGGAAAGTCCCATGGACGGAGGAGCCTGGTGGGCTGCAGTCCATGGGGTCGCTAAGAGTCGGACACGACTGAGCGACTTCACTTTCACTTTTCCCTTTTATGCATTGGAGAAGGAAACGGCAACCCACTCCAGTGTTCCTGCCTGGAGAATCCCAGGGACGGGGGAGCCTGGTGGGCTGCAGTCTCCGGGGTCACACAGAGTCAGACACGACTGAAGCGACTTAGCAGCAGCAGCATACAAACATACCTTTACTGTGTGGGTGAATATTTATATGGAGACATGCGTCCAGTTTGGGCTTCCCAGGTGGCGCTAGTTATAAAGAACTCACCCGCTAATGCAGGAGATGCAGGAGACCCAGGTTCCATCCCCGGGCTGCGAATGTGCCCTGGAGGAGGGCATGGCACCCCACTCCCAGTATTCTTGCCTGGAGAATCTCATGGACAGAGGAGCCTGGCAGGTCCCAAAGAGTCAGACACAACTTAGCATGCGTGCATTTCTAGTTCATTTTAGAGGAATTTCAAATATTTTAGATATAACTCAAAAAGGGTTGGGAAGGTTTTCTTCTAAACACAATCTTTCACTCACTCACGAATCTTTCACTCATGAACATTATTCTGAACATACTGACCCTTAAAGAAGTGTCAGTGCAGATTTTCTTGGTCAAAATAACCAGAAGTCTTTATCTGAAGCCAAAACTCTTGTCACTCCTTGTTCCTAACACAGATGGTAAAGAATCTGCCTGCAATGAGGAAGACCCAGGTTTGATCCCTGGGTCAGGAAGATCTCCGAGAGAAGGGCATGGCAACCCACTACAGTATTCTTGTCTGGAGAATCCCATGGATGAGGAGTCTGGAGGGCTACACTCCATGGGGTCACAAAGAGTCTGATACCACTGAGTGACTAACACTTTCACTTTCAACAGTGACTGAAAGGCTAAATAGGAGCTGCTGGCACTCCTGGAGTGTTTGTAGCAGACTTTTCCAAGATGTGATAGGAAGAGAAACAGTCACCAAGGAGAGCCAGACTGAACATTGCTTGCTAACTATACATAAAATATTGGATTGATAGAATCACACTCAAAGTTTATTAAACAGAAAGTGAACAGGGCACTATCATATACTACTTCATGTCAATGTGTGGCAAAAACCACTACAATATTGTAAAGTAATTAGCCTCCAGTTAAAATAAATAAATAAATTTTAAAAAAGAAAGTGAACAAGGCACTACCATATACTACTGGTGGTCATTAGATTAAAAAATTCGAATTGCCAGTCTATGTCCGATGCAGGATATGGCACGCTTGGGGCTGGTACACGGGGATGACCCAGAGAGATGTTGTGGGGAGGGGGGTGGGAGGGGGGTTCATGTTTGGGAACGCATGTACACCCATGGTGGATTCATGTCAATGTATGGCAAAACCAATACAGAATTGTAAAGTAAAATAAAAAATAAATTAAAAGAAAATTCTGGAAATTAATGCCATATATTTTAAATAGACTTCTGTTTCTGACTCAATAATCCTATTTCTTAACATGCATATTATTTAAACATTCTGAAATGATAAGGACTTAGACAAAAAAGGAATGGTACAGTTTTGTATTCATTTCCTACTGCTGCTGTAACAAATTCTATAAACTCATCAGCTTAAAATAAAACAATTGTGTTGTCTTCCATGCGGGAGCCCAGAGTTTGAAGTAGGTCTCACTGGGCTAAAATCAGGATGCCAGTAGGCCTGTATTTCCTCCAGTGGCTCCAGGGAAGAACCAGTTTTCTTACCTCTTAGGGCTTCTAGAGGCTGCCCTGCCCACATGCATTGGCTCAGGGCCCCATTCCTTCATCATCATCAAAGCCAGCAAGCTTGGGCCCATCCTTCTCACGATATTATCTCCCTGGTTCTTTCTCTTATGCCTCCCGGTACCACTTAGAAGGACCCTGTGATTACACCTGTCCCACCTGGATTCAGTTCAGTTCAGTTCAGTCGCTCAGTTGTGTCCGACTCCTTGTGACCCCATGAACCACAGCACGCCAGGCCTCTCTGTCCATCACCAACTCCCGGAGTCCACCCAAACCCATGTCCATTGAGTCGATGATGCCATCCAACCATCTCATCCTCTGTCATCCCTTTCTCCTCCTGCCCTCAATCTTCCTCATCATCAGGGTCTTTACAAATGAGTCAGCACTTTGCATCAGGTGGCCAAAGTATTGGAGTTTCAGCTTTAGCATCAGTCCTTCCAATGAACACCCAGGACTGATCTCCTTTAGGATGGACTGGTTGGATCTCCTTGCAGTCCAAGTGGCTCTCAAGAGTCTTCTCCAACAGCACAGTTCAAAAGCATCAATTCTTTGGCACTCACCTTTCCTTATGTCCAACTCTCACATTCACACATGACCACTGGAAAAACCATAGCCTTGACTAGATGGACCTTCACTGACAGAATAATGTCTCTGCTTTTTAATATGCTGTCTAGGTTGGTCATAACTTTCCTTCCAAGAAGGAAGCATCTTTTAATTTCATAGCTGCAGTCACCATCTGCAATGATTTTGGAGCCCGGAAAAATAAAGTCAGCCACTGTTTTCACTGTTTCCCCATCTATTTGCCATGCCCACCTGGATAATTCAGGCTAATTTCCCCATCTCAGACTCAGCTGTTTGGCAACTTAATTTCATCTGTCATCTTAATTCCCCTTTGCCAAGTAACCTAGTATATTCATAGGGTCCAGGGGTTAGGATGTGGACATCTTTTGTGCAGGGGCAATATTTTGCCTACCACAAGTGATGTTTTCTTAAAAACTTATTTGTTTGGCTGCGCTGGGTCTTAGTTGCAGCACTCAGAACCTTCGATCTTCATTATGGCATGTGGGATCTAGTCACCTGACCAGGGATGGAACCCAGCCCTCTGCATCTGCTGGACCACCAGGGAAGTCCCCACAAATGCTATTTAAATAATAAAGTACCCACATAAGTCTGGGGCTTTCCATGTGGCTCAGTGATAAAGAATCTGCCTGCTAATGTAGAGTCACAGAGGAAGTGGGTTCAACCCCTGGGTCAGGAGGATCCCCTGGAGGAGAAAATCACAACCTTTTCAAGTATTCTTTCTGGGATAATCCCATGGACAGAGGAGTCTGGCAAGCTGCAGTCCATAGGGGTTGAAAAGAGTTGGATATGACTGAGCAACTGAGCATGCATGCACACATAAATCTATAATAGTTGAATAGCTGGGTAAATTTTGGTTCATTCTTTCTACTTAATATTATGCAACCAGTAGTAATATCAATTACAATTATATGGTGGCATGGGGAAATGGCTATGATGTAATTTTTTTATATATAAAAACTGTTTATATTTTTACTTGCTGGTTTCTTAGGTATCTGAATTCAACTAGTCTAAAATTTCAACCTTGATCCCCCACCCCCAAAATGCTTTTCCTTCTATCTCATCACCATCTAATCCAATTATTTTACCAAGTATATGAGTTGTCCTTGACTCCTTCCCTTCCCACATATTTCAAGAACTCTACCAATCTCTACTCTATCTTGCCTTAGATTTTTTGTTTGTTTCTGGCACTTGCCCATCCTGATTCATGATGTGTTCTTAAGACATTGTATATATTATCCCTGAACGGAGCCCTGGTAGAGAAGGTAACACTCGGGATGTGTCCCAGCCACTTCCACTTGCAGTTTGGTGTTAGGATATGGAGTCTGAGTCTCTCCTTGATGCTTCTGAGAAGCCAGGCACTTACATTGTGAATTAGGCAAATAGAAGTCAGCAAATACAGAAAAAAGAACCAAGCTCTGGAGTCTGGAGAATTCTGTCTTTTTCTACATCTAGATATGGGATAGATGAGAAAACAATTATGTGCTCTGGGGTTCGTTTCATGCTTGTAATAGGATCCTTCTGTATTTGGACCAATGATCTTTGAAATTCCTTCCATTTAGAACTTACTATTTAGACCATTATTCAATAACTATCAATATTTAGGATCTACCTATAATCTCTATCCATCCATTTATCCATCTACCTATCTAGCCATCTTTTCCCTCTAAATCGTACCTGGAAGCCCGATTGGGTCCAGCTAAAATGGATTCGCTTTTTGGTCTCAATGGGAATCCATCAAGAATGCATGGGATGAAAACCTGTATTGCTAGGCAGAACCATTTTCTTCATCATCCTCTTTGAGTTCCTCTATTCTCAGAGGACACAAGTGCCTTTTATTGTGAGTTAACTTGATCAATGGAAATGAAAAGAAATTTCCAAGTTATTTGCATCAGGGGGCAATGAAGAGTTTATATAGAAAGAGTAATCTTATCCTCTAGCTTGAGGGGAGATTATAGATCCATTATATATACTTTGTCCTTAAATTATTTGTATTTTTGTTATTATTTCTTTTTTTTTTAAAATTTATTTATTTATTTTTAATTTTTACTTTACAATTCTGTATTGGTTTTGGCATAGATTGACATGAATCCACCACAGGTGTACATGCGTTCCCAAACATGAACCCCCCTCCCACCCCCCTCCCCACAACATCTCTCTGGGTCATCCCCGCGCGTCAGCCCCAAGCGTGTCATATCCTGCATCAGACATAGACTGGCATTTCGATTCTTACATGTTATTATACATGTTTCAATGCCATTCTCTCAAATCATCACACCCTCTCCCTCTCCCTCTGAGTCCAAAAGTCCGCTATACACATCTGTGTCTTTTTTGCTGTCCTGCATACAGGGTCATCATTGCCATCTTCCTAAATTCCATATATATGTGTTAGTATACTGTATTGGTGTTTTTCTTTCTGGCTCACTTCACTCTGTATAATTGGCTCCAGTTTCATCCATCTCATCAGAACTGATTCAAATGTATTCTTTTTAATGGCTGAGTAATACTCCATTGTGTATATGTACCACAGCTTTCTTATCCATTCATCTACTGATGGACATCTAGGTTGTTTCCATGTCCTGGCTATTATAAACAGTGCTGCGATGAACATTGGGGTACATGTGTTTCTTTCAATTCTGGTTTCCTCTGTGTGTATGCCCAACAGTGGGATTGCTGGGTCATAAGGCATTTCTATTTGCAATTTTTTAAGGAATCTCCACACTGTTCTCCATAGTGGCTGTACTAGTTTGCATTCCCACCAACAGTGTAGGAGGGTTCCCTTCTCTCCACATGCCAATAAAATGGACAACCTGGAAGAAATGGACAAATTCTTAGAAAAATACAATTTTCCAAAACTAAACCAGGAAGAAATAGACAATCTTAACAGACCCATCACAAGCACGGAAATTGAAACTGTAATCAGAAATCTTCCAGCAAACAAAAGCCCAGGTCCAGACGGCTTCACAGCTGAATTCTACCAAAAATTTCGAGAAGAGTTAACACCTATCCTACTCAAACTATTCCAGAAAATTGCAGAGGAAGGTAAACTTCCAAACTCATTCTATGAGGCCACCATCACCCTAATACCAAAACCTGACAAAGATACTACAAAAAAGGAAAACTACAGGCCAATATCACTGATGAACATAGATGCAAAAATCCTCAACAAAATTCTAGCAATCAGAATCCAACAACACATTAAAAAGATCGTACACCATGACCAAGTGGGCTTTATCCCAGGGATGCAAGGATTCTTCAACATCCGCAAATCAATCAATGTAATTCACCACATTAACAAATTGAAAAATAAAAACCATATGATTATCTCAATAGATGCAGAGAAGGCCTTTGACAAAATTCAACATCCATTTATGATAAAAACTCTCCAGAAAGCAGGAATAGAAGGAACATACCTCAATATAATAAAAGCTATATATGACAAACCCACAGCAAACATTATCCTCAATGGTGAAAAATTGAAAGCATTTCCCCTTAAGTCAGGAACAAGACAAGGGTGCCCACTTTCACCACTACTATTCAACATAGTTCTGGAAGTTTTAGCCACAGCAATCAGAGCAGAAAAAGAAATAAAAGGAATCCAAATTGGAAAAGAAGAAGTAAAACTCTCACTGTTTGCAGATGACATGATCCTCTACATAGAAAACACTAAAGACTCTACCAGAAAATTACTAGAGCTAATTAATGAATATAGTAAAGTTGCAGGATATAAAATTATTTCTTAAATATATTATTTATTAACGGAAGTATAGTTGACTTACAACCTTTATTAACTTTAGGCATCAGTTCAGTTCAGTCACCTAGTCATCTCAGACGTTTGCAACCCCATGGACTGCAGCACACCAGGCTTCCTTGTCCATCATCAACTCCTGGAGCTTACTCAAACTCATGTCCATCAAGTCAGTGATGCCATCCAACCATCTCATCCTCTGTTGGCCCCTTCTCTTACCTTCAAACTTTCCCAGCATCAGGGTCTTTTCCAATGAGTCAGCTCTTTGCATCAAGTGGCCAAAGTCTTGGAGTTTCAGCTTCAGCATCAGTCATTCCAATGAATATTCAGGACTGATTTACTTTAGGATGGACTGGTTGGATCTCCTTGCTGTCCAAGGGACTCTGTAGAGTCTTCTCCAACACCACAGTTCAAAAGCATCAATTTTTTGGTGCTCAGCTTTCTTTATAGTCTAACTCTCACATCCATACATGACTACTGGAAAACCATAGCCTTGACTAGATGGACCTTTGTGAGCAAAGTAATGTCTCTACTTTTTAATATGCTGTCTAGGTTGATCATCGGAGAAGACAATGGCACCCCACTCCAGTACTCTTGCCTGGAAAATCCCATGGACGGAGGAGCCTGGTAGGCTCAAATTCATGGGATCCCTAAGAGTCAGACATGGCTGAGCGACTTCACTTTCACTTTTCACTTTCATGCATTGGAGAAGGAAATAGCAACCCACTCCAGTGTTCTTGCCTGGAGAATCTCAGGAATGGGGCAGCCCGGTGGGCTGCCATCTATGGGGTTGCACAGAGTTGGACCAACTGAAGCGACTTAGCAGCAGCAGAAGCTAGGTTGATCATAGCTTTCCTTCTAAGGAACAGGTGTCTTTTAATTTCATGGCTGAAGTCACCATTTGCAGTGATTTTGGAGCCCCCCAAAATAAAGTCTCTCACCATTTCCATTGTTTCATCATCTATATGCCATGAAGTGATTGGACTGGATGCCATGATCTTAGTCTTCTAAATGTTGAGTTTTAAGCCAACTTTTTCACTCTCTTCTTTCACTTTCATCAAGAGGGTCTTTAGTTCTTCTTTGCTTTTTGCTATAAAGGTGGTGTCATCTGCATATCTGAGGTTATTGATATTTCTCCTGGCAGTCTTGATTCCAGCTTGTGCTTCATCCAGCCTGGCATTTCACATGATGTACTCTGCCTAGAAGTTAAATAAGCAGGGTGACAATATACAGCCTTGACATACTCTTTTTCCTATTTGGAACCAGCCTGTTTATACATGGCCAGTTCTAACTGTTGCTTCTTTACTTTCATACAGATATCTAGGGAGGCAGGTAAGGTGGTCTGGTATTCCCATATCATGAAGAATTTTCCACATTTTGTTGTGATCCACACAGTCAAAGGCTTTGGCATAGTCAATAAAGCAGATGTTTTTCTGGAACTCTCTTGCTTTTTCTATGATCCAACAGATGTTGGCAATTTGATCTCTGGTTCTCTGCTTTTTCTAAATCCAACTTGAACATCTGGAAGTTCATGGTTATGTACTGTTGAAGCCTTGCTTGGAGAATTCTGAGCGTTACTTTGCCAGCATGTGATATGAGTGCAACTGTGCAGTAGTTTGAACATTCTTTGGCATTGCCCTTCTTTGGGATTGGAATGAAAACTGACCTTTTCAAGTCCTGTGGCCACTGCTGAGTTTTCCAAAATTGCTGGCATATTGAGTACAGTACTTTCATAAAATCATCTTTTAGGATTTGAAATAGCTCAACTGGAATTCCATCGCCTCCACTAGCTTTGTTTGTAGTGATGTTTCCTAGGGCTCATTTGATTTCGCATTCCAGGCTGTCTGGCTCTAGCTGAGTGATCACACCATCGCAGTTATCTGGGTCCTGAAGATCTTTTTTTAAAAAATATAGTTCTTCTGTGTATTCTTGTCACCTCTTCTTAATATCGTCTGCTTCTGTTAGGTCCATATCATTTCTGTCCTTTATTGGGCCCATCTTTGCATGTAATGTTCCCTTGGTATATCTAATTTTCCTAAAGAGATCTCTAGTCTTTCCCATTCTATTTTTTTCCCTCTATTTCTTTGCACTGATCACTGAGGCAGTGTTTCTTATCTCTCCTTGCTATTTTTTGGAACTCTGCATTCAAATGGGTGTATCTTTCCTTCTCTCCTTTGCCTTTCTCTTATTTTCTAACTATTTGTAAGGCCTCCTCAGACAACCATTTTGCCTTTTTGCCTTTCTTTCGCTTGGGGATGGTCTTGATCACTGCCTCCTGTACAATGTCATGAACCTCTGTCCATAGTTCTTCAGGCACTGTGTCTGTCAAATCTAATCCATTGAATCTATTTGTCACTTCCACTGTAGAATCGTAAGGAATTTGATTTAGGTCATACTTGAATGGACCTGTGGTTTTCCCTACTTTCTTCAATTTAAGTCTGAATTTGGTAATAAGGAGTTCATGATCTGAGCCATCGTCAGCCTCTGTCTTGGTTTTTTCTGTCTGTATAGAGCTTCTCCATTTTTGGTTGCAAAGAATATAATCAATCTGATTTTGTTATTGACCATCTGGTGATGTTAATGTGTAGAACCTTCTCTGATGCTGTTGAAAGAAGGTGTTTGTAATGACCAGTGTGTTCTCTTGGCAAAACTCTTGTTAGCCTTTTCCCTGCTTTATTGTGTACTCCAAGGCAAAATTTGTCTGTTACTCCAGGTATGTCTTGACTTCCTACTGTTGCATTCCAGTCCTCTATAACGAAAAGGACTTCTCTTTTTGGTGTTAGTTCTTAAAGGTCTTGTAGGTCTTCATAGAATGACTCAGCTTTAGCTGCTTCAACATTAGTGGTTGGGGCATAGACTTGGATTACTGTGCTATTGAATAGTTTGCCTTGGAAACAAACAGAGATCATTCTGTCATTTTTGAGATTGCACCCAAGTACTGCAGTTTGGACTCTTTTGTTGACTATGATGGCTACTCCATTTCTTCTAAGGGATTCTTGCCCACAGTAGTAGATATAAGTCATCTGAGTTAAATGCACCCATTCCAGTCCATTTTAGTTCACTGATTCCTAAAATGTGGATGTTCACTCTTGCCATTTCCTGTTTGACCACTTCCAAAACACCTTGATTCATGGACCTAACATTCCAGGTACCTATGCAGTATTGTTATTTATAGCATCTGACTTTATTTTCCATCAGCCGTCACATCCACACTGGGTGTTGTTTTTGCCTTGACTCCCCCTCTTCATTCTTTCTGGAGTTATTTCTTCACTGATTGCTAGTAGCATATTGGGCATCTACCGACCAGGGGAGTTCATCTTTCAGTGTCCTATCTTTTTGCCTTTTCATACTGTTCATGGAGTTCAAAGGAAAGAATACTGAAGTGGCTTGCCATTTGCCTCTCCAGTGGACCATGTTTTGTCAGAAGTCTCCTCCATGACCCGTCCATCTTGGGTGGCCCTACATGGCATGGCTCATAGTTTCATTGAGCCAGACAAGTTTCAAGATGGTGGATTAGAAGGATGTGTGCTCATCTCCTCCTGCAAGAACTCCAAAATTGTTTTGGACCACAGGAACTCCAAAATTACAACTCGCTGCTGGACAACCACTGACAAGAAAATGTTGGATTCAACCAAAAAAAGATACCCCATGTCCAAGGGCAAAGGAGAAGCCCCAGAAAGATGGTAGGAGGGGTAAAATCGCATTCAGGATCAAACCCCATACCCGCCAGAGACACTCGGAGGGCTCAAACGAACTTTGTGCACAGCAGGACCCAATGACCCCACAGAGACTGAGCCAGAACTGTTTTTGAGCATCTCCTGTGGAGGTATGGGTCAGCAGTGGCCTGCTGCAGGGGAAGGGCTCTGGGTGCCGCAGAGCTTGGTATGGCATAGCCCCTCTTGGAGAGGTCACCTTAACCCCACCACAGAGCCTCCCGACTTACACTGGACTGGCAAAATAAACTCTTGGAGGGCACAAACAAAACCTTGTGCACACCAGGACCCAGGAGAAAGGAGCAGTGACCCCACAAGAGACTGACCCAGACTTGCCTGTGAGTGTCCAGAAGTCTCCAGCAGAGGCATGGGTCA
>NW_024070212.1:16682446-16830180 GCF_014754425.2 Oryx dammah
TTCCCTGCAGCAGTACTCACAGTAGCCAAAGTGTGGTAACAACCTAAACGTCCATCAACAGATGAGTGGATAAGTAAACTGTAGTATAAACATACACAGGATTATCATTCCTTCTTAAAAATAAGGAAATCCTGTCCTATGAGACAACATGACCTAACCTGGAAGACATTATGACAAGAGAAATAAACTAGAAACAGATGGACAAGTACCACATGATCCCGTTACATGAGGTATCGAAAACATTCAAGCTCATGAAATAAAGAATAGAATAGCAGTTGCCAGGAATCAGGGGAGGATGGGCATGGAGTCAAAGGGTGTTGCTTATCATTGGAAAAGACTCTGATGCTGGGAGGGATTAGAGGCAGGAGGAGAAGTGGACGACAGAGGATGAGATGGCTGGATGGCATCACTGACTCAATGGACGTGGTTTGGTTACACTCCAGGAGTTGGTGATGGACAGGGAGGCCTGGCGTGCTGCGATTCATGGGGTCTCAAAGAGTCAGACGCGTCTCAGTGACTGAACTGAAGTGAATCAATAGGTATTGTGCAATGAAACTCTCTACTGCCAAATCAATAAACAAGAAATGTCACTGCCATCAGCGATTTCTGACCTCCAAATGTGAACGCGGGCTCCCAAGGCTCAATCCAGCAGATGCCGCCACCCGCCATGGTGACTGCTGAGGCGCTTGGGGAACACAAGGAGCAGCCATCGGCCACAGCTGCCACTACTTAAGGTGAACAAGGAACCAGGATTTGGCCCAGATAGCGGAGGTACATATGAAAGCAATGAATTCAGTGAGCCCAGAGGCTTGAATTTTCCCATACATCCAATGCTAAATTCCTTAATTTGATATCTGATCTTTGATGTTCAGATGGCCTGCTCCCTTTGCTGTACATTTGTATGTAGCCTGACTCGCGCTGCCAGGTTCCAAGGGGAACACTTTTCTCAGAGGTACTAAGATGCTGTCTCCTGGGCTTGGAGTCTAAACTTTCCCAGCAAATAAAATAAAAGTCTCCTTTCAGGTTGTGACTATACTTTTAGTTGACAGTATACAATTTCAGTCCTGAAAGGTATATCAGTTCTAGAGATCTGCCCGCAACATCAAGCCTGTGTATAACAACACTGTATCATACACTTAAAATACTGTTAAGAGAATACATCTCATATTAAGTGTTCCTAACACAATAAAACTTTTTTAAAACAGTAAATTGATACAGCCACTATGGAGAACAATATGGAGATTCATTAAGAAAACTAGGAGTAAAACGACCAAATGGCCCAGCATATGCCCTGAGAAAATCGTGATTTAAAAAAGTCATGTGTACCCTAGTGTTCATTGTAGCACTATTTACAATAGCCAGGACATGTAAGCAACCTAGCTGTCAATCGACAAGTGAGTAGACAAAATGTTGTGGCACATACATCCAATGAAATGTTACTCAGCCAATGAAAAGGAACAAATCTGAGTCAGTGGAACTGAGGTGGACAAATCTAGAGCCTTTTACACAGAGTGCAGTAAGTCAGGAAGAGAAAAACAAATATTGTATATTAACACATATGTATGGGATCTAGAAAAATAGCCCTGATGAACCTCTTTCAAGGACAGGAATAGAAACACAGATGTAGAAAACAAACTTGTGAGCACACTGAGGGAAGGAGAGGGGGAAACAGATAGAGAGACTAGCCCTGAAACACAGGCTTTGCCGTGTGTAGAGTAGATGACTGAGGGAAAGTTGTTTGATAGCTCAGGGTGTTCAGCCTGGTGCTCTGTGACAGACTAGAGAGAAGAGATGGGGGGCAGTGGGTGGACGTGAGGCTCATGAGGAGGAGATATATGTGTACTTAGACCTGATCCACATTGTTGCATGGAAGAACATAGTAAAGCAATTATCTTCCAATGAAAAATAAATTTAAGAGTTAAACATGTGAGCTCTAAAGGTAGAAAAGCTAATAATTATGAATAACTACTCAAAATAACTGATCAATAATATCAAAAATGCTCCAGATCTTATAAAGAATAGCAGTGTGTAGACTATGGTCTCCCTCGCTAAGACCCCTGCCCGGCTCCTCTCTTTCTTCTAGCTGTTATCACTGCTAGTTAGAAGCAGTCAGTTTGAAGGCACTTGAAGAATACACATCTTTTTACTAGTAACAGAGGTCTTCCTTCTCCACTGCCTGAGGGAAGATTTCACAGCGTGTGCTCCTTCCTGAAAGAAGACCATGGAGATTCTGCTATATTTCTATCTTGCCTGGGCTTATGTGGCTCAGAAAAAGATCAGGGGCATAACCTGGGTGTTTGAAGAGGTAGGAACTTCTTTAGACTGAGGCCTGCTCCTGATCTCTTTCTCAGTCTCTCAGAGAACCAAGATGAGGACCGCTGTTCCTGCCTAGTCCTCTGAGATTCCACAATGGAGTAACCAGGATCACCATTAGGAAACAGACACCCTTCAGGAATCCTGGAAGGAACAGCAATGTCTGGGGATGGAGTAGGTGCTTTCACAACATTCTTTTCATGAGAAGTCTTAGGAACTAGGTGGTACCTGCTGGAGTAAGAGAATTATCTAAGGAATATGTGACTTAAAACAGTTCTACCAACATAATTTTATCCTTGCTTTTCTTTCTCCGTGTATTACCAATGGATTCCAACATATTTTTACCAATAAATTCATGGGTTTTCACTTATGTTTGCTAAGTTGAAGGAAGATTAGGCTTTCTTAGTAAAAATTTCCTTAATGAGGTTGCTGACTTAGAAAGAGGGATAATTAATTCTTGATAACAGAGAAAGTGATTCAAGGACAAATGGTCCTCATTCTTTCAAAATAATGGATATTTTTTTCATTGAATGGATATTTTCCATTTTAAAAATGGAAGCATTTGTAGCAAACTGAATCTCTGAATCTCTCTGAAAATCGTGTAATATCTACATGAGAGTTTGCTAGATTTTACTTACAAACTAGTAATAGTGGTTATCTAGGAGAGAAGGTGACTGTCTGGGGACTGAGTGGAAGAGAAGCTAAGTAAGCCATGAGGCAGAAAAGAAACATCAGCAAATGTGCAGGCTCAAAGAGTTAAAGAGCAGTGACTCTAAAATTCCAAAGGAAAATATTTTTTGAACCTACAGTGTTACATGTAGCCAAACTATTAGTTGAATATGAATAAAATAATATAATTTCCATAAATATATTTTCTGATAGCTTCTTGAGGTTTTGCTCCAACAAAACAAAGGTAAAAATCCAAATTGAGAAAGACTCAAAATGTAAAATAAATAAATAAAGCTACGGACATAATTGAGAGTAATAAGAGAATGAAAGCCCTAGGGTGACAAACGTTGGAGAAACCTACAGATTAACAAGATTCTACTGAGACCCTTTTTCAAGGATACCAGAAATTACATGTCCAACTGGAAACTGTATCTAATATAAAGACAGAAACAATGACAGGCCAGTTAATTTAAAGATATACAGTAGTCAATACTGTGGTGGTAATTGATTATCACTCCACTCTCTGGAAAGGAAAAAAAATTATGTGTAGACATTGCTTTTCACACCATAAAACTACACATACTACAGATTCATTACATTAAATTTTAAAAAATTTATTTATTTTTACTAGGAGGGTAATTGCTTTACAATGTTGTGCTGGCTTCATACAGTAACATCAATAAGCCACAGGTATCCATATGTCTCCTCCCTCTTTAACCTCCCTGCTGCCTCCCATGCCATCCCATCTTTCTGGGTTGTCACAGACACGTTGAGTTCCTGTGTTATACAGCAAATTCCCACTTTCTTTCTATTTTAGGTATGGCAATGTATGTTTCCATGTTCTTCTCTCAATTCATCCCATCCTCTCCTTTCCCCACTGTGACAAGTCTGTTCTCCAGGTCTGCATCTCTCTTGCTACCTTGCAACTAGGTTCATCAATGTCGTTTTTCTAGATTCCATATATATGCATCAATATATGATATTTGTTTTTCTCTTTCAGACTTGCTTCACTCTGTATAACAGGCTCTAGCTTCATCCACCTCACAGCATTGACTTAAACTTGTTCCTTTTAATGTTGAGTAATATTTCATTGTATACATGTACCCCAACTTCTTTATCCATTCATTTAGGTTACTTCCATGTCCTGACTATTGTCAATATTGCTGCGATGAATGTTGGGATACATGTGTCCTTTTCAGTTATGGTTTCCTCTAAGTATATGCCCAGGAGAGGGATTGCTGGGTCATTTGGTAGTCTTATTCCCTAGTTTCTAAAGGAATCTCGATACTGTTCTCCATAATGACTGTATCAGTTTACATTCCCACCAATAGTGCACGAAGGTTCCCTAGTCCCTCTTCTCTTTGAAGGCTGAACCCTGAAGAATTGATGCTTTTGAACTGTGGTGTTGGAGAAGACTCTGGAGAGTCCCGTGGATTGCAAGGAGATCCAACCAGTCAATCCCACAGGAAATCAACCCTGAATATTTCCTGGAAGTACTGATGCTGAGGCTGAAACTCCAATACTTTGGCCCCCTGAGGCAAAGAGCCAACTCAATGGAAAAGACCCTGATGCTAGGAAAGATTGAAGGCAGGAGGAGAAGGGGGCAACAGAAGATGAGCTGGTTGGATAGCATCACCAATTCAATGGACATGAGTTTTTGCAAACTTCAGACAATAGAGAAGGACTGAGAAGCCTGACCTGCTGCAGTCCACTGAGTTGCAAAGTGTCAGACATCGCTTAATGACTGAACCACAGCAACAGTGTCACAGAGTGTTCTTCTATGCTTTCCTCTAAGAGTTTTAGGGTTTATGGTCTTACATTTAGATCTTTAATCCATTTTGAGTTTATCTTTGTGTATGGTGTTATCTTTGTGTATAGGTTTCTCTTGTAGCCCAGACAGTAACGTGTCTGCCAGCAATGTGGGAGACCCAGATTCAATCCCTGGGTTGCGAAGATCCCCTGGAGAAGAAATGGCAACCCACTGCAGTATTCTTGCCTGGAAAATTCCATGGATGGAGGAACCTGGTAGGCTACAGTCCATGGGATCACAGGAGTTGGAAAACACTGAGAGATATCACTTTCACTTTTCACTTTCATGCATTGGAAAAGGAAATGGCAACCCACTCCAGTTTTCTTGCCTGGAGAATCTCAGTGATGCGGGAGCCGGTGTGCTGCCATTTATGGGGTCACACAGAGTTAGACACGACTGAGCAACTTCACTTTGTATGGTGTTATGAAGTTTTCTAATTTCATTTTTTTACATATAGCTGACCAGGTTTCCCAGCACCACTTATTGAAGAGCCTATCTTTTCTCCATTGTATATTCTTGCCTCCTTTGTCAAACATAAGGTGTCCATAGGTGCATGAGTTTATCTGGACTTTCTGTCTTGTTTCATTGGTCTATATATCCCTTTTTGTACCAGTACCATATTGGCTTGATGACTGTAGCTTTGCAATACTACACATTTTTTTAATTTAAATTTTATTTTTTTACTTTATAATACTGTATTGGTTTTGCCATACATTGACATGAATCCACCACAGGTGTACATGAGTTCCCAACCCTGAACCCCCCTCCCACCACCCTCCCCATTTAAAAAAATATAAATTTATTTATTTTAATTGGAGGCTAATTACTTTACAATATTGTATTGTTTTTGCCATACATCAGCATGAATCTGCTATGGGTATACACGTGTTTCCCCTCCTGAACCCCCCTTCTACCTCCCTCCCCTACCATCCCTCTGGGTCATCCCAGTGCACCAGCCCCAAGCATCCTGTATCATGCATCGAACCTGGACTGGTGATTCATTTCACATATGATATTATACATGTTTCAATGCCTTTCTCCTAACTCATCCCACCCTCTCCCTCTCCCTCTCCCTCAGAGTCCAAAAGACTGTTCTATACATCTGTGTCTCTTTTGCTGTCTTGCATACAGGGTTATCATTACCATCTTTCTAAATTCCATATATATGCATTAGTATACTGTACTGGTGTTTTTCTTTCTGGCTTGCTTCACTCTGTATAATAGGTGGCAGTTTCATCCACCTCATTAAAACTGATTCAAATGTATTCTTTTTAATGGCTGAGTAATACTCCATTGTGTATATGTACCACAGCTTTCTCATCCATTCATCTGCTGATGGACATCTAGGTTGCTTCCATGTCCTGGCTATTATAAACAGTGCTGCGATGAACATTGGGGTACATGTGTCTCTTTCAATTCTGGTTTCCTCAGTGTGTATGCCCAGCAGTGGGATTGCTGGATCATATGGCAGTTCTATTTGCAGTTTTTTAAGGAATCCCCACACTGTTCTCCATAGTGGCTGTACTAGTTTGCATTCCCACCAACAGTGTAAGAGGGTTTCCTTTTCTCCACACCCTCTCCAGCATTTATTGCTTGTAGACTTTTGGATGGCAGCCATTCTGATTGGCGTGAAATGATACCTCATTGTGGTTTTGATTTGCATTTCTCTGATAATGAGTGATGTTGAGCATCTTTTCATGTGTTTGTTAGCCATCTGTATGTCTTCTTTGGAAAAATGTCTGTTTAATTCTTTGGTCCATTTTTTGATTGAGTCATTTATTTTTTCTGGAATTGAGCTGCAGGAGTTGCTTGTATATTTTTGAGATTAATTCTTTGTCAGTTGTTTCATTTGCTATTATTTCCTCCCATACTGAAAGCTGTATTTTCACCTTGCTTATAGTTTCCTTTGTTGTGCAGAAGCTTTTAAGTTTAATTAGGTCCCATCTGCTTATTTTTGATTTTATTTCCAATATTCTGGGAGGTGAGTCATAGAGGATTCTGCTGTGATTTGTGTCAGAGAGGGTTTTGCCTATGTTCTCCTCTAGGAGTTTTATAGTTTCTGGTCTTACATTTAGATCTTTAATCCATTTTGAGTTTATTTTTGTGTATGGTGTTAGAAAGTGTTTTAGTTTCATTCTTTTACAAGTGGTTGACCAGTTTTCCCAGCACCACTTGTTAAAGAGATTGTCTTTTCTCCATTGTATATTCTTGCCTCTTTTGTCAAAGATAAGGTTTCCATAGGTGCGTGGATTTACCTCTGGGTTTTCTATTTTGTTCCATTGATCTATATCTCTGTCTTTGTGCCAGTACCATACTGTCTTGAAGAATGTGGCTTTGTGTAGAGCCTGAAGTCAGGCAGGTTGATTCCTTCAGTTCCGTTATTCTTTCTCATGATTGCTTAGGCTCTTTGAGTTTTTTTGTATTTCCATACAAATTGTGAAATTATTTGTTCTAGCTCTGTGAAAAACACGATTGGTAGCTTGATAGGGATTGCATTGGGATCTATATCTTGCTTTGGGTAGTATCCCATTTTCACTATATTGATTCTTCCAATCCACAAACATGGTATTTTTCTCCATCTATTAGTGTCCTCTTTGATTTCTTTCATCAGTGTTTTATAGTTTTTTATATATGGGTCTTTTGTTTCTTTAGGTGGATATATTCCTAAGTATTTTATTCTTTTCATTGTGATGGTGAATGGAGTTGTTTCCTTAATTTCTCTTTCTATTTTCTCATTATTAGTGTATAGGAATGCAAGGGATTTCTGTGTGTTGACTTTATATCCTGCAACTTTACTATATTCATGGATTAGCTCTAGTAATTTTCTGGTGGAGTCTTTAGGGTTTTCTATGTAGAGAATCATGTCATTTGCAAACAGTGAGAGTTTTACTTCTCCTTTTCCAATTTGAATTCCTTTTATTTCTTTTTCTGCTCTGATTGCTGTGGCCAAAACTTCCAAAACTATGTTGAATAGTAGTGGTGAAAGTGGGCACCCTTGTCTTGTTTCTGACTTTAGGGGAAATGCTTTCAATTTTTCACCATTGAAGATAATGTTTGCTGTGGGTTTGTCATATATAGCTTTTATTATGTTGAGGTATGTCCTTCTATTCCTCCTTTCTGGAGAGTTTTTTTTTTTTTAAATCATAAATGGATGTTGAATTTTGTCAAAGGTTTTCTCTGCATCTAGTGAGATAATCATATGGCTTTTATTTTTCAATTTGTTAATGTGGTGTATTACATTGATTGATTTGCAGATATTGAAGAATCCTTGCATCCCTGGGATAAAGCCCACTTGGTCATGATGTATGATCTTTTTAATGTGTTGTTGGATTCTGATTGCTAGAGTTTTGTTAAGGATTTTTGCATCTATATTCATCAGTGATATTGGCCTGTAGTTTTCTTTTTTTGAAATTAATCTTAGTTGTTAACATTGTAAATCACTTTCTCAAGTCCACACAATCCACCAACAATTAATCAAGTCCTGATTTTTAACCTTGTCCAACAATTGTACCTCATAAGCTTGAAAGAACACACAACTTGTAGTGCCGGCAGACTTTAAATTCCCAAAAGAATGAGGAAAAGAGGAACAGGAAGAAGAGAAAAAGAAGAGAGAGGAACAGAACAAGGAGGGGACGAGGGGTGGGAAGAGGAGACAACTTAAGATGCCAAAGCAAAAATCGAACACAGGAAAGATGTAGGCTAAATATGGAGCAAACTATAAGATTATCACAACCTTAATGGGAAAAGCACTGCTCCTTTAAGTGGCATAGGGGCCAAGGCGTGAAATTCATAGATTGAAAAGTAACAACACTGACAAGGTATGCTTATGGGCTGAGGGGTTCTGATGCACTCACAGTAACATCTGATCCTCATTGTGCTTTCTGTGAGCTGACACAGGTCTAAGTGCTTTATATATATGTATAAATGTAAGATGTTGGGGGCCAGTGTGAGGAACTCCGCCCATGGCAAAGGTCATGAGGAAAGAGGCTTGGCATACGCAAGGGCGTGATCAAGCCTCAGGAAACCCCCTGTTCCCGAGCATCTACCCCAAAACCAGAGTCTGTTTTATGCTCTCGCCTACAACTCTGACTTTACAGGAGGCTCTCCCCCATAACCGTTTCTCTTGGAGAAGGAGTTAACTTGCAGCTCCAAGGCAATAAAAATTCCTGGGCGTGACAAGAGTGTTTCAGCTTACGACTCCTCTGAAGGTTATCTAGCCCGCCTGTATAGGTTCCTCCAGCCACATGTGATTGTTTACAGCCTCCCAATCTGAGAGGCATGAGATGTTTTAGACTTACTAAAGGCAAATTCTTTTGGGAAGTTAGAAATTATTAGTATAGTGAGTTGGTTAGGAATTATATTGGTGAAGAGTTTTTCATTTGTTTGGCTGATGTTTGCTGCTAAATCTCCATATTCCCTGCCTTATAATGAATATAACTAACATATAGGAGAAATAAGTATTAACCTTTAAGCATATAGGAGAGATAGGTATTAACCTTTAAGATTAATCCTGTTAACCTTGGGTTAAATAAATTCCTTTCTTGATTGTAACTCACTACGCCCTCACCCTATAGGAATGCAACTTTATCTGGAGGGTGGTGCCTGGTTTAAGAAAAAACACCCTTGGAGGAAATAAGGTTTTTGGTTATCAGAAAGAAAGGATCATAGAATGTCAGCAGGTCTCACTCATGGCCAGAAGATGATGTAATATCCCTAAGACCCCCGCGTGACTCTGTATTCATCCCTATGTGTAACAAAAGGTATATAAGCAAACCCCCAAAATAAAGAAATTGGATCAGTTTCCGGAAAGACTGATTCCACCATGTTGCTTCTTTCTTGCTCCCGTTTCTCTGGCTGAAATTCAGCCTCTTTTCTCCACTAATTCTCCTACTACACTATCCATTTCTAATCTCTCTATATATCTGTAATTAAATATGTATTTTTCCAAAGATGCCGATGCTGTCCCCCCGCCTTCGAATCACCCTGGATCCACTGGGGCTGGACCCCGGCAGTAAGGGTCACAAGCTGTCCTATAAAATGAGTACTATTATTATTCGCACTTTTAAAGTGAAGAAAATGGACCTTAAAATGAGACACAGAGACCTTAAGCAAATTACCCAAGATTATACAGTTGTTAAGCAGCAGAACCATGGAGTGAACTCCGGAAGGCTGGATCTCTGATTTCTGAAACATGACTGTGGTTACTTCTAGTGGATAAGGTATGGGATGCAAATTAATTAGGATACTTGGGTCTTTTGAAGGGTTGGTAATGTTCTTTTTTCTTATCTTCTTGACAATACAGAGATCAATCTATAATTATCCACTTTGTATAGCAGAGGTTTATGAACTTTCTGAATGTGTTGATCATGTTTTCCTAAAATCAAACAAAATTTTATTTTTTTTATTTATTTTTCTTTTTTCTTGTTTTTCTTCAAGACAAAATTGGGGAGGGAATCATATCAATAATATTAGGCCAGAACCCTCTCCAAGAGTACAAAGTCAACCCTCCTAAAAATAATACACTTCTTCTTAGTGTTAGAAGCACAACAGTAAAATTCTCTATACATTTCTTTACCTATAAGGTGATGGAAATTAATGAAGTCAACTTCCCTATAATATGAGAACATTGTTAATAATACACCTGCTTTTCATATAGTCACTCTCATGAAATAAATTTTTGTTTTGCAAAATAATTAATATATTCCTCAGACCTTTTAACCATTTTCAAAAAATGTCTCTAAAAGATCATATGTACTTTCAGTTAAAAGAAAATAGATGTGATAGTAGAGAATTACAAAGAAAGTTGAGACTCTGAACTTCAGCATAAAATGGTTGGAAAACTGTGAATAAATTATCAAAATCTTTGCTACATCTTTCAGATCAAATGTGTTCAGCCCCATTTGGAGACATTGTCTCTTGGATGACTGTTCTCCCTGCAGTTACTCAGCCCTGCCTCAGCACTCGCCATCGCCTCTCACTGGTACAGTGTACCCCAGACACTCAAGGCTCACTCTTCTCTTCACTCAAGTCTTTGCCCTAAAAGCTACTTTGGAAGAGCTTTTCTACACAGTTGTCTCTAACATACCCCTGTGCATCACTATTATTTGCATTGTATGTACACATGTGTGTTTGTGCAAAATGCCTTCAAGAGTTTAGATGGAAAAAGGACTTTAGTCACCATCCTCATGTCCCTAGCACATAAGAGACTGCCTGGGCATGTGTTAATAATTGGGAAACTTTTGTGAATAAATTAATTTCTATGAGTACACTGAGTTGAATAGATTCTTGCCTAGTGGTTTTACAAATAAGGAACCTGAGACTGAGAGACTTCAATTCCTTTCAGGGTCTTCAAGGTAGACAAAGATAGAAAGAAGACTGAAACCAACGAAGGAATTCTTCGATGGATCCAGTTCATAAGACATATTTCAAGCAAAGCTGAACTCAATGGTGGAAAAGTCTATTCTGATAATCCAAAGGGAATGAGAGGGAACACTCAGAAGAATACTTGTTGATAGAAAAGATGAAAAATACTATATGCAAAAAATAAAAGGAAAGAAAGAAATACATAATGGGCTATGAATATGCTTTATTGGAGAAGCAAAGGAATAGACACACTAATTGTTCATGGGGTAGAGATCACAACACAGATTTCATACAGGCACATGGTAAAGAAGATCAAGCAATGATTCTGCTGCTCTGTTTCCAACAACGTGGTATCAGTTTCAGGAAGCAAGCCTTTTCTCTGTCAGCTGTCAGTCCAGGAGGGAGGTTAAGGAAGATGCAATCCGTGACCATGGCCGAAGGGAGGACAATGGTAGATTCCTGGATCTTGTTTCTTGGTCCAGATGAACTCTGGTGCTGTTACTTCCACTTGGGTGGACACTTTTGCTCACATGGTGGGCATGGTGGCCCAAGAGGACATTTCTGCTGGCTCACTGGAGGTGGGCATGGATGAGGTGGGCAAGGCTTATGGCACTTCGGTGGGCACACTATTGGAGGAAGATGGCAGGGCTCCTTGCACTGATGGTGATGCTGATGGTGATGTTGATGCGGATGTGGATGTGGATGCGGATGCGGATGCGGATGCTGGTGGTGAGACATCCTTTTTGGGTCTCAAAGAATCTGAAATAGAAACAGAAAACATTCTTAATAACTGTGAGTCCAATTGGTAAAACATTTAGCTGTGCCAACAACCCTCCCATCACTAAGGACTCTTCTGGATTCCTAATACAGTCTTTATGGTTTTTTATAGCTTCTTCACCCTTCTTTTTTAGTATCTCTTGGCCTCAGATCTTCAGTCTTTTCTGGTTAGTCTCTCCTCCCATTTTCTAAAACAAAATTACCTACAAGGTGTTGTACAATTACAAATATACTATGAAGAAGAATCTGGGTAGTAAACTTGTAGCCAATCTCCAAACAAATCTCTACGTATTTCTCCCATGAGGTCTTGGTTGCTGGCCAAGCTGACCTGACTGTGGGCTTCTGAGGAGAAATGCAAAGCCCCAAACCAGGCACTCAGTGGGACTGAATGCTGAGAAGGGGGCATTTGGAACTGTTTGCTGTGCTGTGGCACAGTATCTCATCCCCCTCTCTCAGGTTAAGACTGTGCCTCTGTCCATTTTCTCCTCACATTTAAGATCTCCTTGATGACCGAATACCAACAATATACCCCTAAATCCTCATTATGTTCTTTTTCCCAGTCAGAGCACTAATTGCTTCAAATAAAGCCACTTCTACCCCTGATTAAACCCTACCACCCAAGTTCCAAAAAGATCTCTAAGAGTTGTGCTCACCAGAGGCTCCAAAGAAGACCTATGACCATCACAACAATGACAGCACTGTGACGGAGACTCCTTTTATAAGGACCAGACAGCTCCACCCAGGGGGAACATCCCAGGACTGGCACGATGCACTTGTCTCCCACACCAAATACCACGTGCTTGCAATCTCAAAAATCAATGCCCCAGTCTTACTGATATCACACAGTTCCCTTGTCCATGGACTTGCTCACCCTTCAGTGAGGAATTACAGAGTGATTCATTGAGACTTTGTCTCATACTTCCTCTACCAGTGTTGTGCACCATGTAGGAAATATGAGGAATGCTATCCTTCCAGTTAGAAATGTTGCATCCCCCTCTTGCCAGCTCCCCAAGCATCTGGTACATAAAACGTACTACCCCATTCCATTTCATCTGTCAGCACCCGGCTTTTTCTCCATTGATGACAGAGACCAGGGTTTCCTAACTGCACATATTTTAACTCCTACATACAGTTTTTCTAAACTCGTCTTGTACCATATACTACTTCTTGACAATTAAGTGACTTAAACCTGACCACAAAGTCTACCTTGGTTTTTTAGTGCAAGCAGTCTCGTGTCAGATGTGCTTTCACATGGCTCCATACACAGACTTGAACAGGACAACACGATCCCTCAGTTTCTAAGACCATAAATCACAAGCTCTGGCCCCTTCCTGAAGCTCTACTTTTGCAGGTTTATACACTGATCTGAACTCTGCAGACCCATGATCTGAGTCACTTGTGGTCTGCTAGAAACCCAAATTCCTCTCCTCTCATTATCTTAAAAATGAACTCAGTGTCTGGGCTATATCCATTTAGAAGCTTTTCCACTAATATTCCCTAAATATCTTGCACTTCTTTCCCCTCCAACAGTTAATTCAGTTGACTCTCTCAGGTCCTTTATTTTAAATGACACTTAGTGTGTTTTCAGACATTCTTAGTACACTCAGGGATGAACCTCCATGAATCATTGATTCAGCCATTCAATTCATGGGTATTTGTCCTTAAATAAATTAAATATGGGTGACATAGAACCCATTGATAATTTATTGGTATAATTTGGTGACCTACAGTCACACTTCAGCTAATAATATTTACTTTGCCTTTCAGGGGAAAACTTGAATACCTTGGCTATCAGTTCAGTTCAGTACCATCCAGTCACTCAGCCATGTCTGACTCTTTGTGACCCCATGAATCTGCACTACCTCAGGCTTCCCTGTCTGTCACCAGATCTCAGAATTTGCTCAAACTCACATCCATCTAATTGGTGATGCCATCCAAACATCACATCCTCTGTCATCCCCTTTTCTTCCTGCCTTCAGTCTTTCCCATCATCAGGATCTTTTCCAGTGAGTCAGTTCTTTGCATCAAGTGGCCTAATTATTGGTGCTTCAGCCTCAGTATCAGTCCTTCCAATGAATATTCATGACTGATTATCTTTACTATTGACCGGTTGGATCTTCTTGCAGTCCAAGGGATTCTCAAGAGTATTCTCCAACACCACAGTTCAAAAGCATCAATTATCTGGCACTCAGCTTTCTTTATGGTCCAACTCACACACCCATACATGAATGACTACTGGAAAAAACATAGTTTTGACTCTCTGCTTTTTAATATGCTGCCTAGGTTGGTCATAGCTTTTCTTCTGAGGAGCAAGTGTCTTTTAATTTCATGGCTGCAATCACCATCTGCAGTGATTTGGAGAGCAAAAAAAAAATTAGTCTCTTACTGTTTCCATTGTTTCCCCATCTTTTTTGCCATGGAGTAATGGGACCAGATGCCCTGATCTTAGTTTTCTGAATGTTGAGTTTTAAGCCAACTTTTCACTCTTCTCTTTCACTCTCATCAAGAGGCTCTTTAGTTCTTCTTCACTTTCTTCCATAAGGGTGGTGTCATCTGCATATCTGAAGTTAATGGTATTTCTTCTGGCAGTCTTGATTCCAGCTTGTGCTTCATCCAGCCCAGCATTTCTCATGAGGTACTCTGTATATGTGTTATATAAGCCTTGTGACAATATACAGGTTTGATGCATTTCTTTCCCAATTTTGAACCAGTCCATTGTTCCATGTCTGGTTTTAACTGTTGTTTCTTGACCTGGATACACATTTCTCAGCAGGCAGGTAGGGTGGTCTGGTATACCCATCTTTTTAAGAATTTTCCACAGTTTGTTCTCTTTCACACAGTCAAAGCTTTAGCACAGTAAATGAAGCAGAAGTAGATATTTTTGGAATTCTCTTGGCTTTTATATGATCCAACAGATTTAGTTAATTTGATCTCTGGTTTCTGTGCCTTTTCATTTCTTTTTTAAAATTGATTACTTTATTTTAATTCAATGATAACCTTACAACATCATGGTGTTTTTTGCCATACACTGAATCGGCATGAATCAGCCAGGATGCACACGTGTCCACCTATCCTGAACTCCCCTTTCACCTCCTTCCCCACTCCATCTGCCTCAGTTGTCACAGAGTACCGGCCTTGAGTGCCTGCCCTGCTTTATGTATTCAACTTGCACTGGTCATCTATGTTACATATGGTAATATACATGTTTCAGTGCTATTCTCTCAAATCCTCCCACCATTGCCTTCTACCACATAGTCCAAAAGTCTGTTCTTTACATCTGTGTTTCTTTTGCTGCCTTGCATGTAGGATCATCATTATTGTCTTTCTAAATTTCATATATATGTGCTAATATACTGTATGTTTTGCTGACTTACTTCACTCTGCATAATAGACCCCAATTTCATCCACCTCATTAGAACTGACTCAAATGTGTTCTTTTTCAAAGCTGAGTAATATTCCATTGTATATATGTAACACAACTTCCTTATCCATTAGTCTGCTGATGGACATCTAGGTTGCTTCATACCTAACTATTGTAAACAGTGCTGCCATGAACATTGGAGTACACTTGTCTCTTTCAACTCTAGTTTCTTCGATGTGTATGCCCAGGAGTGGGATTACTTGGTCATTAGGCAGTTCTATTTCCAGTTTTTAAAGGGATCTCCACACTGTTCTCCAGAGTTGCTGTACCAGTTTGCATTCCCATCAACAGTGTAAGAGGGTCCCCTTTTCTCCACACCCTCTCCAGCATTTATTGTTTATAGACTTTTTGTTGATGGCCATTCTGACTCGCATGAGATGATACCTCATTGTGGTTTTGATTTGCATTTCTCTAGTAATGAGTGATGTTGAGTATCTTTTCATGTGTTTGGTAGCCATCTGCATGTCTTCTCTGAGGAAATGTCTGTTTAGTCTTTTTGCCCACTTTTTGGATGGGTTTTTTGTTTTTCTGGTATTGAGCTGCATGAGCTGTTTGTGTATTTTGGAGATTAATCCTTTGTCAATTGTTTCATTTGCTGTTATTTTCTTCTATTCTGAAGGCTGCCTTTTCACCTTGCTTATCATTTTCTTCATTGTGAAAAAGCTTTTAAATTTACTTAGATCCCATGTGTTTATTATTTTTTATTTCTCTGTCTCTGGGAGGTGGGTCATAGAGGATCTTGCTGTGATTTACATCAGAGAGTGTCTGCCTATGTTTTCTTATAAGAGTCTTATAGTTCCTGGTCTGGTCTTACATTTGGATCTTTAATACATTTTGAGTTTATTTTTGTGTATGGTGTCAGAAAATGTTCCACTTTCATTCTTTTACACGTGGTTGACCAGTTTTCCCAGCACCAGTTGTTAAAGAGATTGTCTTTTATCCATTGTAAATTTTTGCCTCCTCTGCTAAAGATAAGGTGTCTGGTGTGTGGATTTATCTCTGGTCTTTCTATTTTGTTCCATAGATCTGTATTTCTGTCTTTGGGCCAGTACCAACCATATTATCTTGATGACTGTAGCTTTGTAGTATAGTCTGAAGTCAGGAAGATTGATTCCTCCAGTTCCATTTTTCTTTCTCAATATTGCTTTGGCTATTTGAGGTTTTTGTGTTTCCATACAAAATGTGAACTTATTTGTTCTAGTTCTGTGAAAAATACCATTGGTAACTTGATAGGGATTGCACTGAATCTATAGATTGTTTTGGGTAGTATGCTTATTTTCATTTTATTGTTTCTTCCATTCTACAACCATGGTATATTTCTCCATCTAATTGTGTCCTCTTTGATATCTTTCATCAGTGCTTTATAAGTTTATTTATTTAGGTCTTTTGTTTCTTTAGGTAAATTTATTCCTAAGTATTTTATTCTTTTTGTTGCAATGGTTAGTGGGATTGAATCCTTAATTTCTCTTTCTGTTCCTTCATCATTAAGGTTTAGGAATGCAAGGGAGTTCTGTGTATTCATTTCATATCCTGCCACTTTACTATATTAATTGATTAGCTCTAGCAAATTTCTGGCAGTATCTTTAGGGTTTTCTATGTAAAGCATCATGTTGTCTGCAAACAGTGAGTTTTACTTCTTCTTTCCCAGTCTGGATTTCTTTTATTTCTCTTTCATCTCTGACTGCTGTGCTAGGAATTCAAAAACTATATTAAATAGTGGTGAGAGTGGACACTGATGTCTTGTTAGTTATTTTAGAGGAAATGTTTTCAGTTTTTTTGCCATTGAGAATAATGTTTGCTATGGGTTTGTCATATATGGCTTTTATTATGTTGAGGCAACCTATATGCAGATCAGGAAGCAACAGTTAGAACTGGACATGGAGCAACAGACTGGTTCCAAATAGGAAAAGGAGTATGTCAAGGCTGTATATTGTCACCCTGCTTATTTAACTTCTATGCAGAGTACATCATGAGAAATGCTGGGCTGGAAGAAGCACAAGTTGGAATCAAGATTGCCGGGAGAAATATAATAACCTCAGATATGCAGATGACACCACCCTTATGGCAGAAAGTGAAGAGGAACTCAAAAGACCCTTGATGAAAGTGAAAGAGGAGAGTGAAAAAGTTGGCTTAAAGCTCAACATTCAGAAAACGAAGATCATGGCACCTGGTCCCATCACTTCATGGGAAATAGATAGGGAAACAGTGGAAACAGTGGCTAACTTTATTTTGGGGGGCTCCAAAATCACTGCAGATGGTGACTGCAGACATGAAATTAAAAGATGCTTACTCTTTGGAAGGAAAGTTATGACCAACCTAGATAGCATATTCAAAAGCAGAAACATTACTTTGCCAACAAAGGTCCATCTAGTCAAGGCTATGGTTTTTCCAGTGGTCATGTACAGGTGTGAAAGTTGGACTGTGAAGAAAGCTGAGAGCTGAAGAATTGATGTTTTGAACTGTGGTGTTGGAGAAGACTCTTGAGAGTCCCTTGGACTGCAAGGAGGTCCAACCAGTCCATTCTGAAGTAGATCAGTCCTGGGTTTTCTTTGGAAGGACTGATGCTAAAGCTGAAACTCCAATACTTTGGCCACTTCATGTGAAGAGTTGACTCATTGGAATAGACTCTGATGCTGGGAGCGATTGGGGGCAGGAGGAGATGGGGACGACAGAGGATGAGATGACTGGATGGCATCACCGACTCGATGGATATGAGTTTGGGTGAACTCCGGAAGTTGGTGATGGACAGGGAGGCCTGGCGTGCTACAATACATGGGGTCTCAAAGAGTCGGACACGACTGAGCGACTGAACTGAACTGATGTTCCTTCTATCACATTGTCATCAGAAGAGATGCTTGAAATCATTTAATTTTAAAAAAGTTTACCAAGACTAGATTTGTGGCCCAGTTGTGATCTATCCTGAAAAATATTCCATGTGCACTTGAGAAAAAGGTGAAATCCATTTTTGGGGGGTGAAATGCCCTGTAGATATCAATTAGGTCTAACTGGTCCATTGTATCATTTAAATCTTGTGTTCCTTGCTAATTTTCTGTTTGGTTGATCCATAGGTGTGAGTACGGTGTTAAAATTCCCACTATTATTGTGTTACTGCTGATTTCCTTTTCATACTTGTTAGTATTTGCCTTATGTATTGAGGTGTATATGTTGGTGCATATATATTTATAATTGTTATATCTTCTTCTTGGATTGATCCTTTGATCATTATGTAGTGTTCTTGTCTCTTATCATGGTGTTTGTTTTAAAGTCTGTTTTATCTGATATGAGTATTGCTACTCCTGCTTTCTTTTGGTGTCTATTTGCATGAAATATCTTTTTCCAGCCCCTCACTTTTGGTTTGTATGTGTCCCTGGGTTTGAGGAGGGCCTCTTTTAGACAGCATATAGAGGGGTCTTGTTTTTGTATACATTTGACCAGTCTTTGTCTTTTGGCTGGAGCATTTAACTCATTTATATTTAAGGTAATCAGTGATACGTATGATCCCATTACCATTTACTTTGGTGTTTGGGGTTCAAGTTTATACATCCTTTCTGTGTTTCCTGTCTAGAGAAGATCCTTTAGCATTTGTTGAAGAACTGGTTTGATGGTGCTTATTTCTCTCAGCTTTTGCTTGTCTGTAAAGCTTTTGATTTCTCCTTCATATTTCAGTGAGATCCTTGCTGGGTAGGGTGATCTTGGTTGTAGTTTTTTCTCTTTCATCACTTGAAGTGTGCCCTGCCACTCCCTTCTGACCTGAAGAGTTTCTGTTGAAAGATACGCTGTTATCTTTATGGAGATCCCCTTATGCATTATTTATTGCTTTTCTCTTGCTGCTTTTAATATTTGCTATTTGTGTTTGATCTTTGTTAGTTTGATTAATATGTGTCTTGGGATGTTGAATATGTGTCTTGGGGTGTTCTTCACTTTAGAGAAGCTTTTGACTATTATCTCCTCAAGTGTTTTCTCGTGCCCTTTCTTTGTGTCTTCTTCTTCTGGGACTCCTATGATTTGAATGTTGGGCATTTAACATTGTCCCAGAGGTCTCTGAGGTTGTCCTCATTTCTTTTAATTCTTTTTCCTTTTTTCCTCCCTGCTTCATTTATTTCCACCATTCTGTTTTCCACCTCACTTATCCTCTCTTCTGCCTCAGCTAGTCTGCTGTTGGTTCCCTCCAGTGTTTTTAATCTCAGTTATAGCATTGTTCACTATTGATCAGTTCAGTTCAGTTCATTTCAGTCGCTCAGTCATGTCCGACTCTTTGCGACCCCATGAATTGCAGCACGACAGGCCTCCCTATCCATCACCAACTCCTGGAGTTCACCCAGATTCACGTCCATCGAGTCAGTGATGCCATCCAGCCATCTCATCCTCTGTCGTCCCCTTCTCCTCCTGCCCCCAATCCCTCCCAGCATCAGAGTCTTTTCCAATGAGTCAACTCTTCGCATAAGGTGGCCAAAGTACTGGAGTTTCAGCTTTAGCATCATTCCTTCCAAAGAAATCTCAGGACTGATCTCCTTCAGAATGGACTGGTTGGACCTCCTTGCAGTCCAAGCGACTCTCAAGAGTCTTCTCCAACATCACAGTTCAAAAGCATCAATTCTTCGGCGCTCATTGATCATCTCTTCTTTATTTATTATAGGTCCTTGTTAAACATTTCTTGCATCTTCTCAGTCCTTGTCTCTAGTCTATTTATTTGTACCTCGATTTTGTTTTCAAGACTTTGGATCATCTTTACTACCATTATTCTGATTTCTTTTTTGGGTAGAATTCATATCTCCTCTTTTGTTAGATTTGGTGGGTTTTTATCATGTTACTTCACCTGCTGAATATTCCTCTGTTTTTCATTTTGTTTAGATTGCTATGTTTGTGGTGGCCTTTCTGCAGGCTGGAAGTTCATGGTTCCTCTTAATTGTGGAGTCTGCTCCCTGTGGGTAGGGTTGGATTAGTGTCCTGTCATGGTTTCCTGGTTGGGGGAGCTTGCATCTGTGTTCTGCTGAGTGGAGCTGGATCTCCTCTCTGGAGTGCAAAAAAGTGTCTAGTAGTGAGTTTTGGGGGTGTCTATGGGTTTGGTATGGCTTTGGGCAGCCTGTTTTTTAATGTTCAGGGTTTTGTTCCTGTTGCTGGAGAATTAGCATGGTATGTCTTGCACTGGAACTCTTTGGCTCTTGGGTGGAGCTTGGTTTCAGTGTAAGTATGGAGGATATTCAAAAGCAGAGACATTACTTTGCCAACAAAAGTACGTCTAGTCAAGGCTATGGTTTTTCCAGTAGTCATGTATGGATGTGACAGTTGGACGATGAAGAAAGCTGAGTGGCAAAGAATTGATGCTTTTGAACTGTGGTGTTGGAGAAGACTCTTGAGAATCCCTTGGACTGCAAGGAGATCCAACCAGTCCATTCTAAAGGAGATCAGTCCTGGGTGTTGTTTGGAAGGACTGATGCTAAAGCTGAAACTCTAGTACTTTGGCCATCTCATGCAAAGAGTTGACTCACTGGAAAAGACTCTGATGCTGGGAGAGATTGGGGGCAGGAGGAGAAGGGGACAACAGAGGATGAGATGGCTGGATGGCATAACTGACTCGATGGACATGAGTTTGGGTGACTCCAGGAGTTGGTGATGGATAGAGAAGCCTAGAGTGCTGCAATTCATGGGGTCACAAAGCATTGGACACAACTGAGCGACTCTACTGAACTGATGGGGACTTTGGGGTAACCTCTTGACTTATGTTTTCCCTGGAGTCCGAATTTCTCTGATGTTCTAAAGTTCTGGATTTGAGCCTCTTACCTCTGGGTTTTGGTCCTTCTCTTACAGTAACCTCAAGACTTCTCCATCCATACAGGATAGAAGGTAAAACCCCTAGGTTAATGGTGAAACAACTCTCCACATCCAGGAACACCCAGAGAGATTCACAGAGTTATATAGAGAAGAGAAGAGGGAGGAAAGAGATAGAAGTGACCCAGAGGAAAAAGGGGAGAGTCAAAAGGGGAGAAAGCAATCAAGCCAATAACCGAATCCCTAAGTGACAATGTATACTGAAGATTAGATTCTTAAAGGTATGCAGTTGATAGCAAATATCAAAAAGCAAAATTAAAAACCTAAAATAGAGTTTAGAATTTCAAAAATATATACAAAATACAAAACAAAATTGACCACTAAAATTAAAAATATATATGGAATTTGTTTTTAAAACATAAAGTTTTAAAAAATTTTAGAAAGGTGATAGTAGGCTGTAGAAATGAAAGTTAATGGAGTAATAAACAAATAAAATTTTAAAATCTTTAAAAATTAAGAAGTGGTAATAGTAAAAATGTATCTAGGAATTTCTCTGGAGCTGATGTGAGCAGTGTGGGGTCATTTCAGTATCAGATAGTCCTTTGTTCCAGCTTGCATTTTCTTCTCAAGGTCTATAGCTGCCCCTCAAATGCACAGTCTCAGGGTTTTAATCTTTTGCACCTGTCACTTCCAGAGTGGTTCCTCCTTCTTTGTTTATTTTGGCTTCCTCTGTTTGCAAGTCTCTTCAGTGTCTAATTTCTGCCCTGACACGAGGTGGCAAAGGTGGCCACTTGTTTAGGCTCACTGTTCAGCTGTGCTGGGGAGAGGCAGGAAACCTGCAAACAAATACCACTGGCATGTTGGGAAGTGTTTGCAGTGCACAGACCACGCTAGGCTTGCCACGGCCCAAGGCAGCATGTACTTTCTGGGTCCACACTGCTCAGGCTCCAGGGCGCTCTGTAAGGGGACTGTCCCAAGTGGGCCCTGCTTTTTATGTACTTCCCAGGTCTAAACCTCTCAGGTTCTTGGGTGCACTGCAAGGGCATAGACCCAGATGGGCTGTGTGTTTGTGCCCTTCCCAGGTCCAAGCCACTCAGGTGAGTGGGTGCTTGGCCAGCATACTCTCCCAGGTGGGCCACGCATCTTATGCACCTCCCTAGTCCTGGCCACTCCGTTTCCTGAGTGTGCTGCGAAGGCACAATCCCAGGTGTACCGTGTGTCTCCTCTGAGGAGCTGATCTCAGGCTGTGACACTCCTGGTAGATGTGAACCATCCAGGATCCCAGGAAGATGTGATTAGCAACTGGCAGCCTTCTCACAGTTTGGTGGAAACTGTGGTCTAAGGGGCTGAGATCTTAGCGGCCACTTGCCTTTCGGCTCTGTCTGTGGCACACCTGCCTCTCTGCCTCCAGGAAGGGAGGGCCCTAAATGGCATACAGCTACTCTCCTTTGGTATTCACCAGGGCACAATCCTTTGTTCTATGAGCACACCAGGGGTCACCATGCAGCCTTAGAGTCTTTCAATGGAAAGGGGCTTGTTTGTTTGCTTATTTGTTTTTTATTTTTATTTTTGTCTCTCTGGCCATCCCATGATTTGGGTTGCTATGTCACCTTAGCCCCCTCAGATTTTCCTCAGGGCACTCAAGGCCAGTCCTTACCCTAAGGACCATCAATGCAGCCCACGTCTCCCTGCCCAGCCCCCAGTTGCTGCTGGTGGATGTGAGTGGCTGAGCCACTTCTCTGCTAATAGTTGCAGCTGGCACATATTCTGTGCATTTTTTTTTCTCATTATGTTGCCCTCTGAGATTTCAATGTACCCCACAGACACACCTGTGAGAGTGTTTCCTATTGTGTGGAAACTTCTCCTCCATGACTCCCTCCCCAGGATGGGTCTCCACCCCTAAATCCCTTATCTCTGTTTTCATCTTTTATAATTTGTCCTACCTCCTTTTGAAGAGATTGGGCTGCATTTCTGGGTACCTGATGTCCTCCACCAGTGTTCAGAAGTTGTTTTGTAAAAGTTGCTCAACATTCAAAAGATCTTTTGTTGAATTTGTGGGGGATAAAGTGGTCTTCCCATCCTATTCCTCCACCATCTTGGGACCACCTTCCCTCTCTGCCTTTTCTAAATCCAGCCTGAACATCTGGTAGTTCTTGGTTCATGTACTGTTGAAGCCCAGTTTGGAGAATTTTCAGTATTACTTTGCTAGCATGTGAGATGAGTGCAATTGTGTGGTAGTTTGAACATTCTTTAGCATTGCCTTTCTTTGGGATTGGAATGAAAACTGATCTTTACCAGTCCTGTGGCCACTGGTGACTTTTCCAAATTTGCTGGTATATTGAGTGCAGCACTTTCAAAGCGTCATCTTCCAGGATTTGGGATAGCTCAGCTATAATTCCATCACCTCCACTAGCTTTGTTCATAGTGATGCTTCCTAAAGCCCACTTTACTTCACATTCCAGGCTGTCGGGCTCTAGGTGAGTGATCACACCATCGAGGTTGTCTGGGTCATGAATATCTTTTTTGTATAGTTCTTCTGTGTATTCTTGCCACCTCTTCTTAATATTTTCTGCTTCTATTATGTCCATACCATTTCTCTCCTTTATTGTGTCCATCTTTGCATGAAATGTTCCCTTCGTGTCTTTAATTTTCTTGAAGATATCTCTAGTCTTACACATTCTATTTTTTTTCTCTATTTCTTTGCATTGATCATTGAGGAGGGCTTTCTTATCTCTCCTTGCTATTCGTTGGAACTCTGCATTCAGATGGGTGTATCTTTCCTTTTCTCCTTTGCCTTTCACTTTTCTTTTCTCAGCTATTTGTAAGGCCTCCTCAGATAACCATTTTTCCTTTTTGCATTTCTTTTTTTTGGGGAATGGTCTTGACCATTACCTCCTGTAGAATGTTACAAACCCCCTTCCATGGTTCTTCAGGCACTCTATCAGATCTAATCCCTTAAATCTATTTGTCACTTTCACTGTACAATCATAAGGGATTTGATTTAGGTCTTACTGAATGGTCTAGTGGTTTTCCCTACTTTCTTCAATTTAAGTCTGAATATGGCAATAAAGTGTTAATGATCTAAGCCACAGTCAGCTCCCAGTCTTGTTTTTGCTGACTGTATAGAGCTTCTCCATCTTCAGCTGCAAAGAGTATAATCAATCTGATTTTGGTATTGACCAATTGGCAATGTCCTTGTGTAGAGCTGTCTGTTGTGTTGTTGGAAAAGGATGTTTGCTATGACCAGTGCATTCTATTGGCAAAACTCTGTTAGCCTTTGCCCTGCTTCATTTTGTACATCTATAGGTACCTGCACTTTATAACATTAAACATTTTCCAACCTCCATGAAGATCACCTCACTTTCACAGTTGTAATTAAAGATAAAAACTATACCTGCCCCAAAATTTGGCTTCAAAAGCAATAAGATGCCTAATAAGAGGTGCATTACATAGTCAGTCTTAAGGACATATGAGTGCCCATATATCTGAAAGATGTTAAATTCCAAAATATATAAGAAACTTCTACAACATAGTAGCACATTTTTTAACAACCTTAGTTTTAGATAGGCAAGGGACATGAGTAAAGTTCTCTTTAAAGAAGACATATAAATAACCACAGGTACATGAAAAGGAGTTTAATATCACTACTGGTCAACAGGAAAATGCAAATCAAAAACACAATGACATATCACTTCACGCCTGTTAGAATGACTACTAAAAAAAAAATACTAACAAACTTTGGTGAGGTTGTGAAGATATAAAGAACCCTTGTACCTGTGAGTGGGATGGCAAAATGGTTCAACCATTATGAAAAATATGAAGTCTACTCAAAAATTGAAAATAAAAAACATTGAATTATCATATGATTTACCCATTTCACATTTTGTATTTATCCAACATAATCTAAATCAGGATCTTGAAAACATTAGCTCTTCCAACTTCATTTCAGCAGTACTCACAGTAGCCATGATGTGATAACAACCCAAGTGTCCATCAGCAGATGAAATGATATATAAAATATAGTGTACACACACACACACACACACACACACACACACACACAATGGATTATTATCCCTCCTTAAAAAGAGAGAAATTCTGCCGTATGAGACAACATGAAGCAACCTGGAAGATATGCCAAGGGAGATAAGCCAGACAAAGGAGGACAAATACTGCCTGAATCCCCTTATATGAGGTATCAAAACCAGTCAAACTCATTGAAGTAAAGAACAGAATAGTAGTTGCCAGAAACTTTGAGGAAAGGAAAACAGGGTTTTGCTAATCAGTAGGTATAATATTTCAGTCTTGTGAGGTGAACCAGTTTGAGAGATCTGCTTACTATATAAAGCTTGTATAGAAAAACACTATATACACTTAAAATATTAAGAGAATACATCTCATGTTAAAATGTTCTTAACACAATCAGTTCAGTTCAGTTGCTCAGTTGTTTTTGACTCTTTGCAGTCCCATGGCCTGCAGCACGCCAGGCCTCCTGTCCATCACCAACTCCCAGAGTTTACTCAAACTCTTGTCCATTGAGTTGGTGGTGCCATCCAACCATATCATCCTCTGTAATCCCCTTATCCTCCTGCCTTCAGTCTTTCCCAGCATCAGGGTTTTTTCCAATGAGGCAGCTGTTTGCATCAGGTGGCCAAAGTATTGGAGTTTCAGCTTCAGCGTCAGTCCTTCCAAAGAATATTCAGGACTGATCTCCTTTAGGATGGACTGGTTGGATCTCCTTGCAGTCCAAGGGACTTGCAAGAGTCTTCTCCAACACCACAGTTCAAAAGCATCAATTCTTCAGAGCTCAGCTTTATTTATAGTCCAACTCTCACACCCATAGATGATGACTGGAAAAACCATAGCTTTGACTAGACAGACCTTTGTTGGCAAAGTAATGCCTCTGCTTTTTAATATGCTGTCTAGTTTGGTCATAACTTTTCTTGCAAGGAGCAAGTGTCTTTCAATTTCATGGCTGCAGTCACCATCTGCAGGGATTTTGGAGCCCAAGAAAATACAGTCTCTCACTGTTTCCAGTGTTTCTCCATCTATCTGCCATGAAGTGATGGGACCAGATGCCATGATCTTAGTTTTCTGAATGTTGAGTATTAAGCCAACTTCTTCACTCTCCTCTTTCACTTTCATCAAGAGGCTCTTTAGTTCTTCTTCGTTTTCTGCCTTAAGAGTGGTATCATTTGCATATCTGAGGTTATTGACATTTCTTGACACAATAAAACTTTTTAAAAAGGAAATTGATAAAGCCTCTAGGGAGAACAGTACAAAGATTCTCTAGAAAACTAGGACTAAAGCTAACATATGAACCAGAAATTCCACTTTTGGGCATAGGCTCTGATAAAACCATAATTCAAAACACATGTACCCAGTGTTCGTTACATAACTATTTCCAATTGCAACCTAGATATCCATCAACACATTAATGGATAAAGAAGTTACATATATTTACAATGCAATATTACTCAGCCATAAAAAAGAATAAATCTGAGTCAATTGAACCTAAGTGGACAAATCTAGAACCTGTTGTACAGGGTGAAGTAAGTCAGAAAAACAGATAGCCTCTATTAAAGCATATACATGGAATCTAGAAGAACGGTACTGATGAACCTCTTTTCAAGGCAGGAATAGAAATGCAGACTTATGGAATGGACTTGTGAACACAGCAGGAGAAACAATTTATCGGGCATATTGAGAAGGTAGGATTAAAATACATGCATTGCCATGTATAGGATACATGACTGATGGGAAACTGATGTAGAGCATATGGGGCTCAGCATTGTGCTCTGTGACCATCTAAAGAAGTGGGGGGCAGTGTGGTGGAAGTGAGGCACAGGAGGAGGGGTTATATGTGTACTTAAAGCTGATCCACATTGTTGTATGGTAGAAACCAACAGAATATCATATAGCAATTACCCTCCAATTAATAAGAAATTTTAAGAAAAGAAATGTGAGCTTGAAAAGGTAGAAAAACTAATGAGAATTATGAATAACTACTCACAATTACTATATAATGTTAAATGTACCTCAAAATGTGATTACAATAGTATTATTTAGAATAAAGCCCCCCCCCCCCCCCAATTCCTCTGTCTTCCACTCTCTACCAGAGTTTGCTGAAAAACATGTCCATTGATTTGGTGATGATACCCAACCATCTCATCCTTTCCCACTCTCTTTTCCTTTTGCTTTCCAGCTTTCCCAGCTTCAGGGCCTTTTCTAATGAGTCAGTTCTTTGCATTAGGTAGCCAAAGTATTGGAGTTTCAGCTTCAGCAACAGTTTTTCTGGTGACTATTCAGCTTGATTCCCTTAGGATTGAGGGTTTGATCTTATGCAGTCCCAGAGACTCTCAAGAGTTTTCTCCAGCACCACAATTCAAAAGCATCAATTCTTCAGTGCTCAGCCTTCTTTTTGGAACAATTCTCACATCTGTTCAGTTCAGTTCAGTTCAGTTCACTTGCTCAGTCGTGTCCGACTCTTTGCGACCCCATGAATTGCAGCATGCCAGGCCTCCCTGTCCATCACCAACTCCTGGAGTTCACTCACATTCAAGTCCATCGAGTCAGTGATGCCATCCAGCCATCTCATCCTCTGTCATCCCCCTTCTCCTCCTGCCCCCAATCCCTCCCAGCATCAGAGTCTTTTCCAATGAGTCAACTCTTTGCATGAGGTGGCCAAAGTACTGGAGTTTCAGCTTTAGCATCATTCCTTCCAAAGAAATCCCAGGGTTAATCTCCTTCAGAATGGACAGGTTGGATCTCCTTGCAGTCCAAGACACTCTCAAGAATCTTCTCCAATACCACAGTTCAAAACATCAATTCTTCGGCTCTCAGCCTTCTTCACAGTCCAACTTTCACATCCATACATGACTACTGGAAAAGCCATAGCCTTGGCTAGATGGACCTTAGTTGGCAAAGCAATGTCTCTGCTTTTGAATATGCTATCTAGGTTGGTCATAACTTTCCTTCCAAGGAGTAAGGATCTTTTAATTTCATGGCTGCAGTCACCATCTGCAGTGATTTTGGAGCCCCCCAAAATAAAGTCAGCCACTGTTTCCACTGTTTCCCCATCTATTTCCCATGAATTGATGGGACCAGATGCCATGATCTTCGTTTTCTGAATGTTGAGCTTTAAGCCAACTTTTCACTCTCCTCTTTCACTTTCATCAAGAGGCTTTTGAGTTCCTCTTCACTTTCTGCCATAAGGGTGGTGTCATCTGCATATCTGAGGTTATTCATATTTCTCCTGGCAGTCTTCATCCCAGCTTGTGTTTCTTCCAGTCCGGCGTTTCTCATGATGTACTCTGCATAGAAGTTAAATAAGCAGGGTGACAATATACAGCCTTGACGTACTCCTTTTCCTATTTGGAACCAGTCTGTTGCTCCATGTCCAGTTCTAACTGTTGCTTCCTGGCCTGCATACAGATTTCTCAAGAAGCAGGTCAGGTGGTCTGGTATTCCCGTCTCTTGAAGTATTTTCCACAGTTGATTGTGATCCACAGTCAAAAGCTTTGGCATGGTCAATAAAGCAGAAATAGATGTTTTTTCTGGAACTCTCTTGCTTTCTCGATGATCCAGCGGATGTTGGCAATTTGATCTCTGGTTCCTCTACCTTTTCTAAAACCAGCTTGAATATCAGGAAGTTCATGGTTCACGTATTGTTGAAGCCTGGCTTGGAGAATTTTGAGCATTACTTTATTAGCATGTGAGATGAGTGCAATTGTGCGGTAGTTTGAGCATTCTTTGGCATAGCTTTGACTATACAAATCTTTGTGGGCAAAGTGATATCTCTGGTATTTAATAACATTGTCTAGGTTTGTCATTGCTTTCCTTTCAAGGAACACGTATCTTTTAATTTCATGACTGTAGTGACAGTCTGCAGTGATTTTGGAGCACAAGAAAATAAAATCTGTTACTGCTTCAAATTTTTCTCCTATTTACCATTAAATGTCATTAGATGCTGTGACCTTAGTTTTTTTTTTTTTTTATGTTGAGTTCCAAGCCACTCTCCTCTATCACCCTCATCAAAATTACTTCTACTTCAAATTCTGCCATTATAGTGGTATCAGCTGCATATCCAAGGTTGTTATTTTTCCCAGGAATCTTGGTCCAACTTGTGATTCTTCCAGCCTGGAATTTTCCATGATATACTCTGCATGTAATTTAAATATACAGCCTTGTCATACTCCTTTCCCAATTTTGAACCAGTCCTTTCTTCCATGTCCTGTTCTAACTGTTGTTCTTGACTTGCACACAAGTTTCTCAGGAGACAGGTAAGGTGGTCTGGTACTCCAGTCTCATGAAGAATTTTCCAGTCTGTTGTGATCCACACAATCAAAGGCTTTAGCATAGTGAATGAAGCAGAAGGAGATATATTTCTGGAATTCCCTTGATCTATCCATGATTCAACAATGGTTGGCAATTTGATATCTGGTTCCTCTGCCTTTTTCAACTCAGCTTATATATTTTGAAGATTTTGGTTCACATACTACTGAGGCCTAGCTTGAAGGATTTTGAGCATAATCTTGCTAGCATGTGAAATGAGTACAATTGTATGGTAGTTTGAACATTCTTTGGGATTGGAATGAAAACTAAACTTTTCTAGCCCGGTGACCTCTGCTGTGCTTTCCAAATTTGCTGACATATTGAGTGCAGCACTTTAACAGCATTACGGTTTTAAATAGCTCAGCTGGAACTTGCATCACCTCCACTAGCTTTGTTTGTGTTCTTTGGAAGGAATGATACTGAAGGTGAAACTCTAATACTTGGGCCACCTCATGAGAAGAGTTGACTCATTGGAAAAGACCCTGATGCTGGGAGGGGTTGGGGGCAGGAGAAGGGGATGACAGAGGATGAGATGGCTGGATGGCATCACCAACTCGATGGATGTGAGTTTGAGTGAACTCTGGGAGTTGGTGATGGACAGGGAAGCCTGGTGTGCAGCAATTCATGGGTCGCAAAGAGTTGGATATGACTGAGCAACTGAACTGAATCAAACTGAAGTTCCACTTGACTTCACACTCCATGATGTCTGGTGCTATGTGAACAATCACACCACTGTGGTTATCTGCACTATTATGACCTTTTGTGTGTAGTTCTTCTTGCCACCTCTCCTTAATTTCTTCTGCTTCTGTTAGGTTCTTTTCATTTCTGTTCTTAACTGTGTGCATCCTTGTAGGAAATATCCCCTTAGTATCACCAATTTTCTTCAAGGAATCTCTGGTCTTTCCCATTCTATTGTTTACCTCTTTTTTTTTTTCATTGTTCATTGAAGAAGGGTGTTTACAATGATCAGTATATTCTCCTGACAAAATTCTATTAGCCATAGCCCTGCTTCATTTTGTACTCCAAGGCCAAACTTGCCTGTTATTCCGGGTATCTCTTAACTTCCTACTTTTGCATTCCAATCCCCTATGATGAAAAGGATATCTTTCTTCGGTGCTAGTTCCAGAAGGAGTAGAGTATGTCTTCATCAAGCTGCTCAACTTCATTCCCTGGATCAGTGGTTGGGGCACATACTTGGATTACTGTGATGTCGAATTGTTTTCCTTGGGAATGAACTGAGATCATAATGTTTTTGAGGTTGCATCCGAGTACTGCTTTTGGACTGTTTTGTTAACTTATGAGGGCTACTCCATTTCTTCTATGGGTTCTTGCCCACGGTAGTAGATATAACGGTCATCTGAATGATATTCACCACTTCCCCTCCATTTTAGTTCACTAATTCCTAAGATGTTGATGCTCAATCTTCCTATCTCTGCCTTGACCACTTCCAATTTTCCTTGATTTATGGACCTAACATTCCAGATTCTTATGCAGTATTTACAGCATCTAATAAGACAGTTGAAATTTTATCCACTGCCTCTAATTTTATTGAGAAGCGAAATGGGCTGAAAATGAAGCCATCATAAAAATTATGGGATTTTCAATGACCCCTTCCTTGGGCTAAATTACTTACCAAGAGCAGCTCACAGCCCATGGAAATAGTTTACATACACTCACTGCTTTATTATAAAATGATAGGATAACAGATACAGATGAGAATCCAAACAGCTGGAGTTGCAGTGAGAGTGGCACACCTGGAGAGGGCGAGGAAGCTCGGTGCCCCGGCCGCATATTTCCTCTGTGCATTTCTTCTGTTTGGATGCTCATCTGTATCCAAGGAAGGAGTCATCGAACCTCTGGTCTGTAATTAGTTGGTTGGAAGCACAGGAGACGACCTGGACTTTGTACTGGTGTCAGAAGTGGGATAAGGGGTTAGTGTTGAAGGATTGAACACTTAATCTATGGAATTTGAGGCTATCTGCAAATAACAGTGGCAGAATTAAGTTGAATTGTAGGATACCCAATTAGTGTTCAAGAATTGTTTGGTAGTTTTGGGAAACCCTCCATACCTCTGGGTGGGAATTTGGTGCAGATTTTTTATGTTTACAACTAGAAATTGCTCTAAATTAGGAAAGATGAAAGATTGATTTAATATTTAAGAAATATATTAATTTACCAGTCTAATAAGAGATTTCACTTTCAATTTCTTAATTTTGGTAGAAAAGGAATGTAACAAATAAGAATAAATATAAACAGTTTTAAAAACTTCAATCTTTGGGGCCTGTATTAAATTGTGCATTCAAAAAAGAGCATATAATTGTTGACATGAAGGAAAAATGTCAAAGAAATTTTGTAAATTAAAGATTTCTGACAGAAGATTCAGTCTTTCACAGATGCAAATATCCTTCCAGCTTGATTCAGTGAGTGGTCAAAGAACAAAAACATCTAAGTGGTATATGTTATCATTTCTAAGAGAAAAATATTTCCAAATATTATTCCTCATATTATGCACTTATGATTATGCTCTATGTTTTTTGGTGGAAAATGAAAGATGCTTATTCAGAAACCTTGAAAGATGGTAGATTATCACTCCCACAAACCATTTCCTAAATGCCCTACATTTTATAGCTGTCATTTCATAAAGGTGTTTTTTAAAATAATAAAAAACAAAAAGCCTCCAAATTATAGTGTAAATATTTTAATCAAGCAAGTACGGAATGCTCAGAAGATCTACTGACATACTGGGAAAAATAAAATATCAATAAATTTGAAGGAATAATGTCATGAAAACCATATTGATAATCAATGCACAGTTAAATTAGAAGTAAAATTTTAAAGTATTTATAGTCATTTATTTTAATGTTTAAATACTTTAAAAAATTTTTATTTTTATTTGGAGGATAATTACTTTTCAATATTTTGATGATTTCTGCATATTTCAACATGAATCATAGGTACACATATGTCCCTTCTCTCTTAACCTCCCCTCCCCCCTCCCTCTTAATCCTACCTCTAGGTTTTCACAGAGCACTGGCTTAGGATTTCTTGTTTCATACAGCAAATGCCCACTGGTTGCCTACTTTACATATGGTAATGTACCTGTTTCATTGCCACTCCCCCAGGTTTTACCACCTGTCTTTCTCCTTCACTGTGTCCAAACTTCTGTTCTGTAGATCTGCATCTCCATTGCTGCTCCAGACAGGTTTATGAATATCATTTTTCTAGATTCCATATACATGTATTAATATTCCCTGTATGTCTTCCTCTTTCTGACTTACTTCACTTTGTGTAATAAGCTCTAGGTTTATCCACCTCATCAGAACTGACTCAAATACATTACTTTTTATAGCTGAGTAATATTTGACTGTGTATCTTTTCATCTTTTGATGGACATCTAGGTTGCTTGCATGTCCTAGTTATTGTAAATATTGCTGCAATGAACACTGAGGCACTTGTATCTTTTCCAATTATGACTTCCTCAAGATAGTGGGATTCCTGGGTCATGAGGCAGTTTTATTCCTAGTTTTTTTAAGGAATTTCCATACTTTTTTCCATAGTGGTTGTATCAATTTAAATTCCTACCAACAGTGCAAGAGGGTTCCCTTTGCTCCACATCCTCTCCAGTATTTATTGTTTATAGACATTTTAATAATGGCCATTCTGACTGGTGTGAGATGAGACCTTATTGCAGTTTTGATTTGCATCTCTCTAATAATGAGCAATGTTCAGCATCTTTTCAGGTGTTTATTAGCCATCTGCATGTCTTCTTTGGAGAGATGTCTGTTTAGGTCTTCTGCCCACCTTTTGATTGGGTTGTGGTCCCAAACTCATTTTAAGAGGCAACCATTACCCTGATACCAAAACCTGACAAGAATACCATGAAAAAGAAAATTGCACAGTAATATCACTGATGAATATAGATGCAAAGATCCTGAATAAAATTGTAGCAAGCAGAATCCAACAACACATTAAAAAGACCATATGTCATGACCAAGTGGTCTTTATCCCAGGGATGCAAATATTCTTTAATACAGGAAATTTAAAAAAGAAATAAAAAGAATCCTAGTTAGAAAGAAGACTTAAAACTATCACTGTTTTCAGATGACTTCATTCTTATTTAGAAAACCCTAAAGTAGCCATCAAAATATTACTATGGCTGATCAATGATTTTAATAAAATTTCAGGTTATAAAATTAAGTCACAGAAGTCTTTCCCACTCCTGTAAATTAACAATGAAAAGTTATAAAGAGCAATTAAATAAACAATCCAATTCACCAATGCCACAAGAGCAATAATACACTTAGGAATAAAATCACCTAAAGAGACAAAAGAGCTGTATGTAAAAAACTGCAAGATGCTGACAAAAGATGTCAAAAATGACATAAACAGATGTAGAGATAAACCATTTTTTTTGGATTGAAGAATCGATATTGTGAAAATGACTATACTAACCAAAGTAATCTATAAATTCATACAATCCTTGTCAAATTTCCAATTGTATTATTCACAGAACTATAACAAATAGTTTCATGATTTGTATAAAAATGTGAAAGAACCTGAATAGCCAAAGCAATTTTGAGAATGAAAAAAGGAGTTGGAAGAATCCACTTTCCTGACTTCAGACTTACTACAAAGTTACATTCATCAAGACAGTATAGTACTGGCACAAAAACAGAAATATAGACTGATGGAACAAGATATAAAGCCCGGAGATAAACCCATGCACCTATAGGCACCTTATCTTTGGCAAAGGAGGTGAGAATATAGAGTACAGAAAAGACAGTCTCTTCAATAAGTGGTGCTGGGTAAACTGGACAGCTATGGGTAAAAGAATGAGATTGGAACACTTCCTAACACAATACAGAAAGATAAATTCAAAACTGATTAATGACTTAAATGTAAGATAAGAAAGTATAAAACTTTTAAAGGGAAACTTAGGCTGAACACTCTGACATTAAACACAGCAAGATCCTCTGTGACCCACCTCCTAGAGTAATGAAAATAAAACAAAAATAAAGAAATGGGACCTAATTAAAATTAAAAGCTTTGACACAACAAAGGAAACTGTTACAGGATGAAAAGACAACCCTGAGAATGAAAGAAACTAATTGCAAATGAAGCAACTGACAAAGAATTATACCCCCAAATATACAAGCATCTCATACAGCTCAATATTAGAAAAACAAACAACGCAATAAAAAAGTGGACAGAAGACTGAAATACATTTTCCCAAAGAAGACCTACAGATGATTAGCACATGAAAAAATGTTCAACATTGCTTATCATTAGACAAATGCAAGTCAAAACCACAGTGAGATATCACCTCCCATTGGTAAGAATGACCACTATCAAAATATCTACAAACAATAAATACTGGAGAGGATGTGGAGAAGAGTGAAGCCTCTTGGATTGTTGGTGGGGATGTAAATTGATGCAGCCACTATGGAGAACTATATGGAGATTTCTTAAAAAAGAAAACAAAAATCTAGGATTAAAACTATCATATGACCCATGAATTCTAATATTGGGCATATCCATCGAAGAAACCATAATTGAAAAAAGCACATGTACCCCAATGTTCATTGCAGCAATACTAAAAATAACCAGGACATGGAAGCAAGCTAGATGTCAATTTACAGATAAATGGGTGAAGAAGTTGTGGTTCATATACACAATGAAATGTTATTCAGACATGCAAAGGAATAAATGTGAGTTAGTCCTGGTGAGTTGGATGAACCTAGAGTCTGTTATACAGACTGAAGTAAGTCAGAAAGAGAGAAACAAATATCATATTAATGCATATATAGGGTGTCTAGAAAAATGGCACTGATGAACCTATTTGCATGGCAAAAACTGAGATGCAGACAGAGAGGACAGATTTGTGGACAGTGCGAGAAGGAGAGGGCAGGACGGATTGAGAAATAGCCTAGAAACATATACACTGGCATATGTAAAACAGAAGGCCAGCAGGACTTCACTGTTTGAAGGCAGGGAGCTCAATCCAATGCTCTGTGACCATCTAGGGAGTGAGATGGGATGGGGATTGGGAGAGAGGCTCAAGAGGGAGGGAACGTATGTATGCCTACCTCGGATTCATGTTGATATATGGCAGAAAATGACACAACAATGTTAAGCATTTTCCTTCAATTAAAAAAAGTGAAAGTGAAAGTCACTCAGTTGTGTCTGACTCTTTGTGACCCCCATGGACTACATAGTCCATGGAATCCTCCAGGCCAGAATACTGCAGTGGATAGCTGTCCCTTCTACAGGGGATCTTCCCAACCCAGGAATCTAACCCAGGTTTCCCACACTGCAGGTGGATTCTTTACCCGCTGATCCATAAGGGAAGCCTAAGAATGCTGGAGTGGGTAGCCTATCCCTTCTCCAGTGGATCTTCCTGACTCAGGAATTTAACTGGGATCTTCTGCTTTGCGGGCAGATTCTTTACCGATTGAACTATCAGGGAAGCCCAAATAAGTGTCACCCTACAGCTCTCATTCTCCTAATTACTCTCAATTATTTGTGTAATTTTTTGCCTTTTGAGTATTTCTCATTTTGGGTTTTTACCTTTGTTTTGTGGTAGCAAAAGCTCAGAAAGATAAACTCAGAATTTTGTATTTGTGGGAATTATGCATATTTGATGAATAGTTTGTCTCCGTGTAAAATTGTAGATTCAAAAAAAATTTCCCTTGGAATTTTAAAGGCATTGTTCTTTACTCTTCAAGCATATTTGCTGATGATTTCTTCTTTGCCTCATGGCTTACTTAGTCTCTCTTCTACTCATCCCCCACACAGTCAGTTTCTCTCCTAGTTAACCACTATTTCCAGTTTTTAATAAAATCTAGCAAATTCTCAAGTAGATATTACATGATTATCATAGATTCAATTTGCTACAATGCTTCAGTTATCCATTATTTGAAAAATGTGAGGACCACCTATCCTTTAATCACTTTCCCTGTTTATCAGGAAGTAATTTTCCCTCTTTCTATGTCAGCAACCTCATTAGAACTGTTTTCTTAAGAAAGCCCAATCCTCCTTTAATTTGTCAAATGTAAGTGACAACCCACAGCTGTCCTCATTTTGGTTCTCTGAGATACTGAGAAAGATCAGGACCAGGGCTCAATCTACAGAATTTCCAACCGCTTTAAACCCCCAGGTTGTGCCTCTGATTTTTTTCTGTAACACAACAAACCAATGAAGATAAAAAGACTATAGACACTACACAGCATATTCCAAGAAAGAGCACTAAGTCGTGAGCTCCTCCCTCAGGCAGTGGGGAGGACCTTTCTTACTAGTAAAATGATGTGAACTCTGATGGTGCCTTCAGATGACACACTCTAGTTAACAGTGATGCCAGTTAGAAGAAAGTGGAGCTGGGCAAGGATCATAGTGAAGGAGTCCTTACTCCACATAATGATAGTCTTTACCACATTTGGGGGCACGTTTCACATTATTGACTAGCCATTGTGAGTAGTTATTCATAATTCTTATTTCTTTACCTTTAGAGCTCACATTTCTTTACTTTTGAAGAACTTATTTATAATTGGAGGATAATTGCTTCACAACATTCTGTTGGTTTCTGCCCTACAACAACATGGATCAGCTTTAAGTGCACATTTGAGCTCTCTTCCTAGAGCCCCACCCCCACACCCATCTTCCACTGCATCACTCTATGTCATCACAGAGCACCAGCCTGAGCTCCCTGTGCTATACAGGAACTTCCAATCAGCCTTCTATACAGGGCAAGGTATATATGTTAACATGCCACTCTCAGTTCATCCCAGCTTCTCCTTCCCCTTCTGGTTCACATATTTTTTCCTATGTCTGAATTTCTATTCTTGCCATGCAAATACTGTCCGTTGGTAATATTTTTTCTAGACTCCATATATATGTGTTAATATGTGATACTTGTTTTTTTTTTCTGTCTTTCTTCACTCTATGTAATAGGCTCTAGGGTTGTTCATTTCAGTTCAAGTGACTCGGATTTGCTTCTTTTTATGGCTGAGTAATATTCCACTACATACAAGTACCACTAGTTTTTTATTCTTTCATCTGTCAATGGACCTTTAGGTAGCCTCCATGTCTTGGCTATTGTAAATAGTGCTGCAGTGAACATTGGGGTACATGCATTTTTTGAATTATGATTTTCTCAGGGCATATGCTCAGTAGTGGGATTGCTGGGTCATATGGTAGTTTTATTCTTAGTTTTTTAAGGAACCTCCATACTGTTCTCCATAGTGGCTGTATCAGTTTATCTTTAAAAAGTTTTTATTGTATTAAGAACACTTAACATGAGGTGTATCTTCTTAACAGTATTTTAACTATATAATGCAGTGTTGTTATATACAAGCATGATGTTGTAAGCAGATCTGTAGAACTGATCACCATGCAGGGCTGAAATCTTATACCTATTGATTAGTAATACCCTGTTTAACTTTCCTTCTAGTTACTGGCAACTACTATTCTATTCTTTCCTTCCACTAGCTTGTTTTTGACACCTCATATAAGGGGATTCTTGCAGTATTTATCTGTCTGTGTGGCTTATTTCTCTTGGCATAACATCTTTCAGATTGTCTCATGTTTCTTATATGGCAGGATTTCCTTCTTTTTAATGTGGGATAATTATCTGGTGATCATATATACTGCATTTATTTATCTGTTCATCTCTAATGAACATTGAGGTTGTTTCCATATTTTCAATACTGTGAGTACTGCTGAAGTGAACTTGAAAATGCTAATATCTCTTTCAGATCTTGATTTAAGTTTTCTTGGGAAACTATATTGCAAATGTGGAATGGTTGAAATATATGATAGTTCTACTATTTAATTTTTGAGTAACTTTCAAATTTTTATGATGGATGCAATTTTAAAGATAATGAAAGGAGAAGAATTTGAGTTTCTAGTAGACCACTGTGACTCATGGTCATAGGGCTATAGAGCCTAGATCAGTGTATAAATCTGAAAACTTAGAGCTTCACAAAGGGGCCAGAGCCTGTGGTTTATGACCTAGAAAACTGAAGGATCATGTTTTCCGGCTCAAGCCCATGTATGGATTCAGGTTAAACACACTCAGCGTGGGATTGGTAGCACTGGAAAATCAAGATAGACTTTATGGCTGTGTTTAAGCCATTTAATTTTCAAGAAAAGCCAGACACAAGTAGGACTTGTGAAACTATATTAAGATATGTGTGGTTAGTAAATCCTTGTCTCTGTCATCAGCAGAAACAAGCTGGGTACTGGCAGGTGAAACAGAATGGGGTAGTTCAACTTACATACCAGATGCTTGGGGAGCTGGGCAGTGAGGGAAGCACCACCTCTCATTATAGAGGAGCAACACCATTCTCAAAGAATTCCTCAATTTCCTAAGTGGTGCATGACAATGCTAAGGGAGTGTGAGACAAAGTATTGTGTGAATAACTATACTTCCTCAGTGAAGGGTGAGGAAGATGGTGGACAAGCGAGCTATGTGATATCAGCACGAGTGCAGCCAGTTACTTTTGAGTTGCAAGCACATGATATTTGGGGTGGGGAAAAAAGTGCACCATGCTTGTCCTGGGCTGTTCCCCTAGGTGGAACTGCTTGGTCCTTATAAAAGGAATCTCCATCACAGGGCTGTTATCTTCGTGACACTCCGTCATAGGTCTTCCCTGGAGCCTCTGGTGAGTACAGCACCTAGAGGTCTTTTAGGCACGTGGCTGGCAGAGTTTCATCTGAGGGTAGAAGTGACTGTATTTTAACGGATTAGTGCTCTCTATGGGGAAGAGAAGACAATAAGATTTAGCGGTAAATTTAGATACTTGGTCTTGAAGTCTTGATTGTGACTTTTAATGTGATGAGAGAATTCAGGGACAGTAAGGGAGAGGAGACACTGTGCTATAGCACACTCCACATTAGTTGCAAACGCACTCTTCTCAGCAGTCAGCCCCACTGAGTGCTGAGTTTGGGCCTTTGCATTTCTCCTTGCAAACAAGCAGTTAGATCAGTTAGACCAGAAACTAGGAACCTGTGGGAGAAACAAGTAGAGATTTGTTTGGAGGTTTGTTATAATTTTATTATCTAGATTCTTCTTCTTCAGTGTATGTTTGTACTCACACAACAACTGTGTAAGTAATTTTGTCTTTAGAAAGTGGTGGAATGAGAGATTAACAAGAAAAGATTGAAGGTCTGAGAGTAAGAGTTGCTAAAGAAAAAGGGTGAAGTACCTATAAAAGTCCATAAAGACTATATTAGGGATCAATAGGAGTCCTTAGAGATGGGACAATTGTTGGCATGACTATTTATTCTAACAATAGGACTCTCTCTTATGAGGAATGTTGTCTGTTTGTATTTCAGATTCTTTGAGACCCAGGAAGGATGTCTTACCATCTGCATCCTCATCCCCATCAGCATCCACATCCACATCATATCAACAAAACCATCAGTGAAAGCCCTGCCATCCACCTCCAATAGTGCGCCCACTGAAGTGCCATGAGCCTTGCCCACCTCCAAAAGGTGTGGAGCCATGTCCACCTCATCTATGCCCACCTGTGTATGGCCCACCTCCAGTGAGCCAGCAGAAATGCCCCCCTGAGCCACCATGCCCACTCAGCGATCATAAGAGTCCCTCCAAGTGCAAGTAACAGACCAGATTTCATCTGGACTTTGGAACAATAAGATCCAGGCTCTTCTATTGTCCTCGCTTCAAGCCATGTGATGGATTGCATCTTCCTTAACCTCCCTCCTGGACTCGCAGCTGACAGAGAAAAGGCTTGGTTGCTGATGCTGACACCATGCTGTTGGAAGAAGGGCAGCAGCATCATCTCCTGATTGCTCTTTGCATGCGCCAGTCTGTAATCTGCGCTGTGATCTCCACCCCATGAGCACTTAGTATGTCTATTCCTTTGCTTCTCCAATAAAGCACATCCGTACTTGAACCCATACTTCTTTCTTTCTTTTTTTTGCATATTTTTGTTTTAAATCTCTTCTGTCAACTACAAGTATTCTTCTGAGAGTTCCTTTTTATTCCCATTGGATTATCAGAGTTAGACTTTTCCATCACTGAGTTCAATTTTGCCTCAAATATGTATTTTGGACTGGGTTCATCAAAGAATTCTTTTATTTATTCAAACTCATTTCTATCTTTTTTTTACCTTAAAGACCCTGAAAAGAATTGAATTCTCTCAGCCTCAGTTTCCTTATCTGTAAAAAATTAGAATGAATATATTCAACTCAGTTTATTCATGAATGTTTCCTAATTATGAACACATTCTAGGCAGTCTCTTGTGTACTAGGGGCATGAGGAGGGTGACCAAATCCTTTTTCACCTAAATTCTTGAGGGGATTTTGCACACACATGCTTACATATAAGACAAATAATAGTCAAGCATGGCTATATGTTAGAGACAATTGTGTAGAAAAGCTCTTTTGAAGTGGCTTTTGGGGCAAAGACCTCGGTGAAGAGAAGAGTGAGCTTTGAGTGTATCTGTGGTACACTGATGATGAGAAGAGATGGCGAGCGCTAAGGCAGAGGAAAGGAACCACAGAGAGAACAGTGATCAAGGAGATACTGTCTCCAATGGGGTCAGCGAAGTTAGATCTCAAAGGTTTAGTAAAAATTTTGATAATTTATACAAAGTTTGACAGTCATACTGTGCTGGAGATCAAAGGCTTCAAATTTTATATCCATGTAATTCTCAACTATCACATATAATTTCTTTTAACTTGGAGCACATACGTCTTTTTATAAGGATATTCAAATAAAGTTGAAAAGAACTGAAGAATAAATTAAAGCTCCTTTGCATAATGAAAATTTATTTTGTGAGAGTGACTATATGAAAATCGGGCCTATTATTAACAGTTTTTCCACCTTCAGGGAAGTCAACTACATTAATTTCCATCACCTGTTGTTATTGTTGTTCAGTTGTTCAGTCATGTCTGACTCCTTGACCCCATGACCTGTAGCACACCAGGCTTCCCTGCCCTTTGCCATCTACCAAAGTTTGTTCAAATTCACGTCCATTGAGCCAGTGATGTCATTCATCTATCTCATCCTCTATTGCCACTTCTCCTCCTGCCTTCAATCTTTCCCAACATCAGGATATTTTCCAATGAGTCTACAATTCACATCAAGCAGTCAAAGGATTGGAGCTTTGACTTTAGCATCAGTCCTTCCAATGAATATTCAGGATTGATTTCCTTTAGGATTGATTGGTTTGATCTCCTTGCTGTCCAAGGGATTCTCAAGAGTCTTCTCCAACACCACAATTGTTTGATTGAAAGCATCATTTCATCAGCACTCAGCCTTCTTTATGATCCAACTCTCACATCTGTACTTGATTACTGGAAAAACTATAGCTTAGACTAGATGGCCCATTGTTGGCAAAGTGATGTCTCTGCTTTTCCATATACTCTCCATATACTGTCTACTTTTGTCATAGCTTTTCTTCCAAGAAGCAGTGGTCTTTTAATTTTGTGACTGCAGTTACTGTCTGCAGTGATTTTGGAGCTCAAGAAAATGAAATCTGACACTGTTTTCATTTTTGCTCTATCTATTTGCCATGAAGCGATGGGGCCATATGCCATTATTTTTCTTTTTTGAATGTTGAGTTTTAAGCCAGCTTTTCCACTCTCTTCTTTCACCTTCATCAAGAGGCTCTTTAGATCCTCTTCACTTTCTGCCTTTAAAGTGGTAACATTTGTATATCTGCAGTTGTTGATATTTCTCTTGGCAATCTTGATTCCAGCCTGCGAGTCATCCAGGCCAGCATTTCATATGATGTACTCTGCATATGGGGCTTCCCTTGTAGCTCAGTTGGTAAAGAATCTGCCTGCAGTGCAGGAGACCCGGGTTCGATCCCTGGGTTGGGAAGATCCCCTGGAGAAGGAAATGGCAACCCACTCCAGTATCCTTGCCTGGAAAATCTCATGGACAGAGGAACCTGGTGGATTGCAGTCCATGGGTTCGCAAAGAGTCGGGCACAACTGAGTGACTAACACACACTCTGCATATATGTTAAATAAGCAGAGTGACAATATACAAGCCTTGATATACAATTTTGAACCAATCTGTTGTTCCATGTGCTGTTCTAACTGTTGCTTCTTGTCCTGCACACAGGTTCCTCAGGAGGCAGGTAAGGTGCTCTGGTATTCCCATCTCTTCAAGAATAGTCCATAGTTTGTTGTGATCCACACAGTCTAAGGCTTTAGCATAGTCAGTGAAGCAGAAATAGATGTTTTTCTGGAATTCTCTTGCTTTTTGATGATCCATTGGATGTTGGCAATTTGATCTCTGGTGTCTCTGCACTTTCTAAATCCAGCTTGTACATCTGGAAGTTCTCAGTTCATGTACTGCTGAAGCCTAGCTTGAATGTATGTATGATGTTGCTAGCATGTGAAATGAGTGCAACTGTACAGTAATTTGACCATCATTTGACATTTCCTTTCTTTGAGATTGGAATCAAAACTGACTTTTTCCAGTCCTGTGGCCACTGCTGTATTTTCCAAATTTGCTGGCATATTGAGTGCAGTACTTTAACAGCATCATCTTTTAGGATTTGAAACAGCTTTGCTGGAATTCCATCACCTCCATTAGTTTTGTTCATAGCAATGCTTCCTAAGGCCCACTTGACTACATATTTCAGGATGTCTGGCTCTAGGTGTGTGATCACACCATTGAAGTTATCTGGGTCATAAGGGCTTTACTGTACAGCTCTTCTGTGTATTTTAATCATCTCTTCTTAATCTCTTCCTATTTCATTAGTTCTTTGTCATTTTTGTCCTTTATTGTGCCTATCTTGATGTAGTGTTCCCTTGGTATCTCCAATTTTCTTAAAGAGATCTCTAGTCTTTTCTATTCTATTGCTTTCATTTATTTCTTTGCATTGTTTACATAAGAAGACTTTCTTATCTCTCCTTGCTATTCTCTGAAACTCTGCATTCAGTTGGGTGTATTGTTCCCTTTCTCCTTTGCTTTTCACTTCTCCTCTTTCCTCAGCTGTTTGTAAGGTGCCCTCAGACAATCACTTTGCTTTCTTGCATTTTTTTTTCTTGGGTCTGGTTTTGGTCACCACTTACTGTTATGTACCTGTGTCCATAGTACTTCAGGCATTCTGTCTACCAGATCTGGTCCCTTGAATCTATTTGTCACCTCCACTGTATAATCATAAGAGATTAGATTTGTCATACATGAATGGCTTAGTGGTTTCCCTACTTTCTTCAATTAAATTCTGAATTTTGCAATAAGGAGCTGATAATCCAAGATTGCTGGGAGAAATATCAATAACCTTAGATATGCAGATGACACCACGCTTATGGTAAAAAGTGAAAAACTAAAGAGCCTCTTGATGAAAGTGAAAGAGCAGAGTGAAAAAGCTGGCTTAAAATTCAACATTTAGAAAACTAAGATCATGGCATCTGGTCCCATCACTTCATGGCAAATAGATGGGGACACAGTAGAAGCAGTGGCTGAATTTATTTTTGGGGGGCTCCAAAATCACTGCAGATGGTGATTGCAGCCATGAAATTAAAAGAAGAAAAGTTATGACTAACCTAGACAGCATATTAAAAAGCAGAGACATTATTTGGTCAACAAAGGTCCATCTAGTCAAGGCTATGCTTTTTCCAGTAGTCATATATGGATGTGAGAGTTGAACTATAAAGAAAGCTGAGGTCTGAAGAATTGATGCTCTTGAACTGTGATGTTAGAGAAGACTGTTGAGAGTCCCTTGGACTGCAAGGAGATCCAACCAGTCCATTCTAAAGGAGATCAGTCTTGAGTGTTCATTGTAAGGACTGATGTTGAAGCTGAAACTCCAATACTTTGGCCACCTGATGTTAAGAACTGACTCTGACTCATTTGAAAAGACCCTGATGCTGGGAAAGATTGAGGGCAGGAGGAGAAGAGGATGACAGAGGATAAAATGGTTGGATGCCATCACCAACTCAATGGACATGAGTTTGAGTAAACTCTAGGAGATGGTGATAGACAGGGAGGCCTGGCATGCTGCGGTTCATGGGGTCGTAAAGAGTTGGACATGACTGAGTGACTGAACTGAACTGAAGCTGAGCCACAGTGAGCTCCCAGTCTTGTTTTTTCTGACTGTATAGATTTCTCTATCTTTGACTGCATAAAATGTAATCAATCTGATTTTGGTTTTGACCCTCTGGCAATGTCCATGTGTAGAGTCATCTCTTGTGTTGTTTGAAGAGGGTATTTAGGATGACCAATGTGTTCCCTTGGCGAAGCTCTGTTAGCCTTTGCCCTGCTCCATTTTGTATTCAAGGCCAAGCTGTCTCTTACTCCGGTATCTCTTGACTTCCTACTTCTACATTCCAATCCCCTATGATGGAAAGGACATGTGTGTCTGTGTGTGTGTTAGTTTTAGGAGGTCCTGCAGGTCTTCATAGCATCTTCATTCTATCTTCATAGACTCAACTTCATCTTCTTCAGCATTAGTAGTTGGGGCATAGACTTGGATTACTGTGATGTTGAATGATTTGCTAGAAGAAAAACAAGAGAAAACACGTGAATATGTTCACTAGCAGGCATGAAGAAAATGTCATCTGTTCCTAAATCTCCAAATAGGAAATGATAAAGGTCAACCAAGAGTACAACAAAGAGAAATAAAGTGTTATACAGCATAACAAAAAGATGGTATGCAGTATAATTCCCTTTATATGAAGAAATATCTCAAAATATTATAGCTAAATTACACATTTTTAAGCTTTATATAAAAGGAGTTATACTGCATACCATCTTCTTGACTCTCTTCTTTAAGTTGACACTATGTAGTTTTAGTTTAGTCACTAGTGTATTTTGCATATAATTGCATCCTATGTAATACTTAACTTCTCTCTTTGTTGTACTCTTGGTTGAGCTTAAGGTGGTTTCCTATTGGAGATATAGGAACACTATGACATTATCTTCATGCCTGCTAGTGAACATATTCACACATTTTCTAGGGTATGTTCCCAGAAGCACATACATCTTTACATGCTACCCTAAGGTTTCATTCTCTTAATTACCATCAATTATTTCAAAAGCTTTTGCCTTTAGATCTTTCTCATCTTGAGTCATTACTTTTGTTGGAGCAGAACCTGAAGAAGCTACATCAGAAAACATAAGCCTAGACTTTTTTGTATTTGTGGAAAATATATTATTTTATTCATATTTGATGAATAGTTTGGCTAGATGTAAAATTGTAGGTTCAAAAATTATTCCCCCCTTGAAATTTAAAGGCTTTGCTCTTTAATCTTTGAGCATGAATATTTGCTGATGATTTCTTCTTTCCCTCATGGCTTACTTAGTCTCTCTTCTACTCATCCCCAAGATAGTCGTCCCCAAGATATCTCTCCTAGATAAACACTATTACTAGTTTCTAAGTAACATCCAGCAAATGATCATGCAGATATACAAGATTTTCAGAGATTCAATTTGCTACAAATGCTTCAATTATTCATCATTGAAAACAGTAAGTATCACCAGTCCTTTAGTCATTTTTCCTGTGTATCAAGAAGTAATTATTTTTCTTTCTAAGTCAGTAACCTCATTAAGCACTCTTTTCTTAAGAAAACCCAATTATCCTTCAATTTATCAAACATAAGTGATAACCCATATAATTTATTGGTAAAAAAAATAACTTTGGAATCCATTAGCAATTCATCAGGCAAGAAAAGCAAGTTTAAAGTTATGTTGGTAGAGCTGTTCTAAGTCACATGTTCCTTAGATAATTCTTTTGCTCCAGCAGGCCCCACCTAGTTCTCGGACTTCAAAATGAAAAGAATGTCACAAAAGCACTTGACCCATCCCAAGACATGCCTGTTCCTTCTGGAATCAGTGAAGAATGTCTGTTTCCTAATAATGATCTTGGTTACTCCATTGTGGAATCTCAGAGGACTAGGCGGGAACAGCTGTCTTCATTTTGGTTCTCTGAGATACTGAGAAACAGATCAGGAACAAGGCTCAATCTATAGAATTCCCTACCTCTTTAAATACCCAGGTTATGTCACTGATTTTTTTCATGTATGACAGCAACCCAGTCAAGAGAGAAACATGTCAGATGCCACACATTAATGTCAGCTAGAACAAAGCAGGGAGCAGGGCAACGGTCTTAGCAAGGGAGCCCTTACTCTACATAATGCTATTATTTACCACATTTTGGGACATGTTTGACATTAAGAGTAGCTATTCATAATTATTAGTTTTTCATTACTTTTTTCTACCTTTTAGAGTTCACATATATTTTTTAAAATTTATTTTTAATTGAAAAATAGTTGCTTTACCATATCCTGTTGATTTCTACCATACAATAATGTGGATCAGGTTTAAGTACACATATATTTCCTCTCCCCTGTGTCTCCCTCTCACCCCACTCCTCCAACTCACCTCTCTAGGCCATCACAGAGCACCAAGCTGAGCTCTTGTACTATATAGCAACTTTTCATCAACCATCTATTCTACACATGGCAATGTATATATTTCAATGGAACTCTCTCAGTTCATCCTATTCTCTCCTTCCTCTGCTGTGTTCACAGATATGTTCTCTATGTTTTTGTTTCTATTCTTACCATGCAAATAGGTTCATCATTGTCATTTTTATAGATTCCATTTATATGTGTTAATATATGATCTTTATTTTACACTTTCTGACACACTTCACTATGTATAACAGCTCTGAGTTTACCCAACTCAGTTCAACTGACTTAGATTCTTTTCTTTATATGGGTGAATGATATTCCATTGTATATATGTACCACAACTCCTTTATCCATTCATCTGTCAATGGATATCTAGGTTGCTTCCATGTCCTGCTATTGTATATAGTGCTGCAATGAACACTGGGGTACATGTGTCTTTTCTTTTTAAATTTTACTTTATAATACTGTATTGGTTTCTCCAGGCATATGCAGGCTTCCCTGGTGGCTCAGACAGTAAAGTGTCTATCTGCAGTGCAGGGGACCCAAGTTCGATCCCTGGGTTGGGAAGATCCCCTGGAGAAGGAAATGGCAGCCCACTCCAGTACTCTTACCTGGAAAATGCCATGTATGGAGGAGCCTGGAAGGCTACAGGCCATGGGGTAGCAAAGAGTCAGACACGACTGAGTGACTGCACTTTCACTTTCACTTTCAGGGCATATGCTCAGTAGTGGAATTACTGGGTCATATGGTAGCTTTATTCTTACTTTTTAAAGGAATCTCCATATGGTTCTCCATAGTGGCAATTCATCTTCTTAAAAAATTTTATTGTGTTAAAAACACTTACCATGAGGTGTATTCTCTTAACCATATTTTAAGTATATAATACAGTGTTTTTATATACACGCTTGATGTGGTAAGCAGATCTCTCAAACTGATTGACCTTGCAGGACTGAAACTTTATACCTATTGCTTAGCAACACCTTGTTTTCTTTCCCCTCAGTTCCTGGCAACTATTCTACTATTCTACTCTTCACTTCCATGAGTTTGACTGTTTCCAGTCTCCTTCATATAAGATTCATGCAGTATTTGTCCTTCTGCGTCTGGTTTATTTCCCTTGGCACAATGTCTTTCAGGTTGATCTACGTTGCCTCATAGGGCAGGATTTCCTTCTTTTTAAGGAGGAATAATGATACATTGAATGTATATGGTAGAGGATATTTATCCATTCATCTATTGATGGACGTTTAAGTTGTAACCACATTTTGGCTACAGTGAGTACTGCTGCAGGGAACTTATATGTCTATTATCCTGTATAAATACACAGATTTGAAATGGGTGAATCATATGACAGCACTTTTTTCTCTTTTTAAATTTTTGATTAACCTTCATATTTTTCATAGCGGTCACACCATTTTGCCATCCCACTAACAGGTTCAAGGATTATTTTTTTCTCCACAGCGACACCAATATTGTTATTTGTGTGTGTGTGTGTTTGATTATAGTCACTCTAACAGGTGTGAAGTGACATGTCATTGTGGTTTTGATTTGCATTTCCCTGTTGATCAGTAATGATATAAGCTCCTTTTCATGTACCTGTGGTTATTTATAGGTCATTTTTAAAGAGAATTAAAGTTGTTGTTAAATTTTCTTTGTTATTATGTTGTAGAAGTTTCTTATGTAGTTTGGAAATTAACCCCTTATTAAATACATGGTAGCTCATACTTACTTAAGACTGACCATGCAATGTGCCTTATATTAGGCATTTTGTTGCATTCATAGGAAAATTTTGAGATAGGTATAGTTTTATCCCTAATTAACAGCTGTATAATATGCTGATCTTCAAGGAGGTTGGGAAATATTTAATGCCACAGAGTACTGGTGTGTATGGATGTCTGCACAGCCAAGGCACTCAAGCTTTCCCCTGGAAGGAACAGTGAATAATATTAGCTGAAATGCTACTGTAGTTCTACAAATTATACTAATAAATTATCAATGGGTTCTTTTTTTTTTTTTTTCGGCGGCGATGACGGTGCAGCGGGCCTGCAGGGAGGTGACGATGCCGGCCTTGGAGATGGAGATGCTCTGCTGCTCCATGACCTCGTGGATGCTGGTCCTGTCCTGGTCGTTCATCTTGTCAAATTCGTCAATGAGGCACACTCCTTGGTCAGCCAGCACCAGGGCGCCAGCCTCCAGGGTCCACTCCTGGCTGACCGGGTGGCGCTGAACATATGCAGTGAGGCCCACGGCCGAGGCACCCTGGCCGGTGGTGAAGATGGCCCGGCTGGACACCTTCTCCACGTACTTGAGGAACTGCGACTTGGCTGTGCCGGGGTCCCACACACAGCAACATGTTGATGTCGCCTCGCACCTTGTGCTTGCTGCCAGGGTTCTTGGGCTCCCCTCCAAACAGGGCCAGCGCCAGGCCTCGCTTGATGTCCTCGTGCCCGTAGATGGAAGGAGCGATGCTGGCAAAGATCTTCTCCCTGATCTGCTGGTCCTTGGAGAGGCTGGTGATCATCCTCACGTCCTCGTCGGTCAGCTCGCCCACGGCCACCTTGGTGTCCTTCTTGGCCACGTGGTTGGCAAGGATGACGGTGGCAAAGACCGGGAAGCCGCTGGCGGTGTTGAGAGACCCATCGTAGTTGTTGTGGTAGATGCCGGTCAGCTCAATCTCGTCACCCGGCTTGCAGCTGTCCACCAGGTCCGCGAGGAGGATGGCGTCCTTGGAGCGGGGCAGGCGGCCCGCTGCCACTTTGCTGGGACTCTCCTGAATTTGGATGCGCTGGTAATTCTGGTAGATGGTCTCCTCCATGTTGACCTCAAAGGGGCCGGCTGACTGGCACTCGAGGCAGGAGCCCGGCTTCACCTCCTGGTTCTGGGACTGGCAGAAGGGCCCCAGCACGAAGCCGCACTTGTCGCAGTTGTACTTGACCATGCTGAGCTGTGGCAGGACGCCCGTGCAGCTGGTCACCACGCCGCTCGTGCGGATCAGCTGGTTCAGGTGCAGCTGCCGGAGCGAGCGCAGCTCCTCCACCAGCGGCAGGTGGGAGATGCGCACGTGAATGCGGCTGGCGATGCGGTCGTACTTGGGGTACATGGCCAGCACCACCTCCAGGGCCGCCTCGTCAAAGATCTGCAGCAGCTCGGCGGGCGCCTCGGGCAGGAAGTAGGCCAGCACGTGCTCCCGGGCCGCCAGGTCCTCGTAATTCACCACCAGGCTCTCGCGGTTCTCTTTGCACATGTCCTTGATGCGCTCTTTGAAGACGTTGTGCCCGCGGCCATCCACGTGGGTGCGCAGGAAGTTCTTGAAGCGGTGGCGGATCTCCAGGCGCAGGCCGGCCATGCTCACCCACTCGTGCACGGAGTGGCCCTTGAGGTCCTCCAGGTTCTCCACGCTCTCGATCATGTCCTCCTCCTCGCCGTCCTCCGTGGCCCGCTCCACCTGCCGCCGCTTCCAGCTGGGGCGCTCCTCCTGGTCGTCGTCGCTGTCGTACAGGAGCCCGCAGCGCATGTGGCCCAGGCCGCGGCCCGCCTGCCGGTCGCGCTGCCGCATGACCCGCTCAGCCGCCTCCCTCTGACTGGCAGTCAGCTCCTCCACGTCCTCGTCGTCCAGGGCCAGGCCCTCAGCCTCATAGACATCCAGCTCCGGGATGACGCGGTAGTCCCTCTCCATGCCATCTCCAATAAGCTCCTCTCCGTCCTCCTCCAGGGGCCCCTCGGTGCCCAGCAGTCCCTCCGACTCATCCTCAAAGGGAGGAAGGTCCTGGCCAGGGCTGGAGGTCAGGGCATCCATGCGCCGGGAGCTGCTCCGCCCGGGGCTGGAGGTGAGGGGCTCGTTGGCGCGCCGCTGCGGGCCCGGGCTGGACGCCACCGTGAAGGACTCGGAGGATTCCGCCATCTCCGCGCCGCTCTCCTCTCCCGCTCCGCCCGCCGCGACCAGTTTTCGCTATCAATGGGTTCTATGTCACCCATATTTTATTTATTTAAGAAAAAATACCCATGGATTGAATGGCTGAATCAGTGATTCATTGAGGTTCATTCTCTGAGTGTATTAAGAATGTTTGAAAACCCACTAAATATTATTTAAAATAAAGGGCCTGATAGAGTCAATTGAATTACTGTTGTAGGGGAAAGAAGCACAAGGTATTTAGGAATCAATAGTGGAAAAACTTCTAAAAAGGATATAGCCCAGACACTGAGTCCATTTTGAAGATAATGCTGCTGCTAAGTTGCTTCAGTCATGTCCGACTTTGTGCGACCCCATAGACAGCAGCTGACAAGGTTCCCCCGTCCCTGGGATTCTCAAGGCAAGAACACTGGAGTGGGTTGCCATTTCCTTCTCCAGTGCATGAAAGTGAAAAGTGAAAGTGAAGTCGCTCAGTCTTGTCGACTCTTAGTGACCCCATGGACTGCAGCCTATCAGGCTTCTCCGTCCATGGGATTTTCCAGGCAAGAGTACTGGAGTGGGGTGCCATTGCCTTTTCCGTTGAAGATAATGAGAGGAGAGGATTTGGGTTCCTAGTAGACCACAAGTGACACACATCATGGGACTGCAGAGATCAGATCAGTGTATAAATCTGCAAAAGTAGGGCTTCACGAAAGGGCCAGAGCCTTATTTATGATTTATGACCTCGAAAACTGAGGGATCATGTTGTTCTGTTCAACTCACGTATGGAGCCATGTGAAAACAGACCTGGCATGAGACTATTTGCACTGGATAATCAAGATAGACTTTGTGGTTGGGTTTAAGTCACTTAATTGTCAAGTAAAGCCCAGAGACCAGTAGGATATAGTACAAGGGGAAATTAGAAAAAAATGTGTGCATTGGTTAAGGTATATCCTGTTAGCAAACTCTGGTTTCTACCATCAAAGGAAACAAAGGCGAGTGCTGGCAGGTGAAATGGAATGGTGTGATGAATTTTACATACCAGATGCTTGGAGAGCTGGGGAGTGGGGGAAGTACCAAGTCTGACAATGGAAGAGGAGCACCATTGTCAAAGAATTCCTCATATTTCCTGACTGGTGCATGACATTGGCCAAGGGAGTATGTGACAAAGTATTGAATAAATCACTCTATACTTCCTCAGTGAAGGGTAAGGAAGTCCATGGACAAGGGAGCTATGTGATATCAGCATGAGTGTGGCAAGTTACTTTTGAGATTGGAAGCACGTGGTATTTGGGGTGGGAAACAAGTGCATCATGAGAGTGCTAGGCTGTTCCCCTGGGTGGAGCTGTCTGATCCTGATAAAAGGAGTTTCCCTCACAGTGCTGCTAGCTTCGTGATACTCAGTCATAGGTCTTCTTTGGAGCCTCTGGTGAGTACAACTCTTAGAGGTCTTTTTGGCACTTGCCTGGCAGAGTTTCATCTGAAGGTAGAAGTAACTTTAACCATTTAGTGCTCTCTATGGGAAAAAGAAGATGATGTGTTTTAGGAGTATATTTTGTTATTTGGTCTTGAATGTCATGTTGAATGTGATGAGAGACTTGGAATCAGAGACACAATCTTCACCTGAGGGAGAGTACTGAGACGAGATGCTGCTCTGTAGCATATCCTATATTAGTTCCTAATGCGTCAGTCTCAGCATTCAATCCCACTGAATGCCAGATGTGGCCCTTTGCATTTCTCCTCAGAAACCAACAGTCAAGTCAGTTAGACCAGCAACCAAGACCTCATGGGAGATATAAGTAGAGATTTATTTTGAGATTGGCTACAATTTTAATATCCAAATTCTTTTTCTTCAGACTACATTTGTACTGACACTAGACCTGTGTAGGTAATTTTGTCTTTAGAAAGTGGTAGGATGAGAGATTAATCAGCAAAGACTGAAGGTCTGAGGGCAAGAGGTGCTAAAAAGGAAGGGTAAAGAAGCTACAAAAAACCACAAGGACTATATTAGGGATCACAAAGGATTCTTGGAAATGGGAGGGTTGTTGGCTCAGCTAATTGTTCTACTTACTGGTAGGACTCTCTGTTATGAATGATGTTGTCTGTTTGTATTTCAGATTCCTTGAGACCCAGGAAGGATGTCTCACCACCAGCATCTGCCTCCACATCCACATCCACAGCAGCATCAGCATCACCATCACCATCAGTGCAAGGAGCCCTGCCATCCACCTCCAATAGTGTGCCCACCAAAGTGCCATGAGCCTTGCCCACCCCCTCCATGCCCACCTCCAGTGAGCCAGCAGAAATGCCCTCCTGTGCCACCATGCCCACCATGCAAGCAGAAGTGTCCACCCAAGTGGAAGTAACAGCACCAGATTTCATCTGGACCAAGAAACAAGATCCAGGCTCTTCCATTGTCCTCCCTTCGGCCATGGTGACGGACTGCATCTTCCTTAACCTCCCTCCTCAACAGACAGCTGAGAGAGAAAAGGCTTGCTTCCTGAGGCTGACACCACGTTGTTGGAAGAAGAGCAGCAGGATCATCGCCTGATCTCTCTTTGCCACCTGCCTGTCTGTTATCTGCGATGTGATCTCTACCTCGTGAGCAATTAGTGTGTCTATTCCTTTGCTTCTCCAATAAAGCATATTCATACTTGAACCCATATTTCTTTCTTTTTTGTGTGTGTATAATGTTTTTAATCTCTTATGTCAGCTACAAGTATTCTTCTGAGTGTTCCTTTCCATTCACATTGGATTATCAGAATTAGACTTTTCCATCTCTGAGTTCAGCTTTGTCTGAAATATGTCTTTTGGACCAGCTACATCAAAGAATTCTTTTATTGGTTTCAAACCCATGTCTCTCTCTTCCTACCTTGTAAGACCTTGAAAAGAATTTAATTCATTCAGCCTCAGTGTCCTTATCTGTAAAAAATTAGGAAAGAATATATTCAACTTAGTGTACTCATAGAAATTAATTTATTTGCAAATGTTTCCTAATTATTAACACACGTCAGGCAGTCTCTCATGTGCTAGGGACATGATGATGGTGACCAAAGTTTTTGTCTAAATTCTTGAGTGGATTTTACAAGCACACACATACACATAAGCAAATAATAGTGATGCATGGGTATATGTTAGAGACAGTTGTTTAGAAAATCTCTTCTAAAGTGGTTTTATGTGCAAAGCATTGAGTGAAGAGAAGAGGAAGCTGTGAGTGTATCTGGGGTACATTGTACAGTGAGAGGAGATGGCGAGTGTTAAGGCAGAGGAAAGGAACGGCAGCAGAATGGTGATCAAGGAGACACTGTCCCCAGTGGGGTCAGACACATTGGATCTCAAAGATGTAGTAAAGGTTTTGAAAATTTGTTTACAGTTTGACAGCCATATTATGCTGATGGCCAAAGGAATCAAAATTTATATTTATATGTGTGCATGCTAAGTTGCTTCAGTCATATTTGACACTTTGCAACGCTATGGACTATAGCCCACCAGGCTTTTCTACCATGGGGTTCTCCAGGCAAGAATACAATTGGTAGTGGGATGCTGTGCCCCGCTTCAGGGACTCATCCTGAACTAGAGATCGAACCTGCATCTCTTACGGCTCTCGCACTATCAGATGGGTTCTTTACCACTAGTGCCATCTGGGAAGCCCTTTTTATCTATATAATTCTCAACTATCCCATATAATTTCTTTTAACTAAAAGTATATATGATCTTAAAGACATTTTCCAAAAGATCAAAACTATTGAAGGATAAATTTAAAACTCCTTTGCCAAATGAAAATTTATTTTGTGGGCATGACTATATGATAAATAAATCTATTATTAATAGTTTTCCCATCCTATAGTGAATTTGACTCCATTAATTTTTATCATCTTATCAGTTCAGTTCAGTTGCTCAGTCGTGTCCGACTCTTTGTGACCCCATGAATCGCAGCATGCCAGGCCTCCCTGTCCATCACCAACTCCTGGAGTTCACTCAGACTCAACAAAAATGTGTAGAGAATTTTACTCTTGTGCCTCCAACACTAAAAAGAATTGATTCTCTTTTTAAGAGGGTTGACTTTGCACTCTTGGAAAGGGCTCTGGACTACTATTATTATTGACAGATTCTCTCTCCATTTTTGTCTTGAAGTAAAACAAAAATATAAGCCTTTTGATTTTAGGAGAACAGGACTGACACACTCAGAAAGTTCATAAACTTTTGTTGTATAAAGTGGATAATTATAAATTGATCACTCTCTTATAGTCAAGAAACTCAACATCAAGAAAAATAACATTATCAACCCTTCAAAAGACCCAGGTTTCCTTATTAGATTATATCCCATATGTTCTCCACTACAAATAACTACAATCTTCACTCCTAATAATCACTTTCCGGTTTTTCTTTGTGTTTTTTATCCACCGGCATAGAAATATCTCTAAAACTTATAGTTAAGTTACTAGCTTTTTTGCTTTGTATAAATGGGATTATACTGCATTCCATATTTTTTTCTCTCTTCTTTCAACTGACGGTATATAGTTTTGGTTTGCTCACTAGTTTGTTTTAGTATATTGTTGTGTGGCTATATCACACTTCATTTCTCACTTTGTTCTACTCTTACTGACCTTTAAGTTGTTTCCTGTTTGGACTTGTTAGGAACACTATGATGTCTTCTTCATGCCCGCTGCACATGTTCACACATTTCTCTAGGGTACGTTCCCTAAAGTACATGCATCTTCTGCTTTGATAGATAATTAATGTTCAACTGTTTTCCAACATTGTTGAACCAATTTAAACCCTCTGACAGGAGTGTAATGTATTTCCTGCTTATTCTATCTCTTTAAATTAGTTGATTATTTCCATACTTCTGAAAGTTTTGCCCATCTGTTGAACAGTAGTTGTAGTCATCTTTCCTTGCATTTTGAATAAAGTCTTTACTAAATACTAATAACTTTCAGAAGCTCTAAAATACTTTCATTGGCTGTTTGGAGGCATCCTTTTTTATGAAGTGACTGTTACACATTTTTCTATTGAGCTGTCTTTTCATGATTGATTTTATGACTTATTTATGTATTTTGGATACTGATTTTTAATAACAATTTTCCTGACCCACGGTAACTAATTTTGTCCCATGTTTTCTCCCAGAAATTATAGAGTCTTAGATCTTATGTTTCAGTGTGTGATATAGCTGAGTTAATTTTTAATATGATGTGAAGTGAAGGCCAAGCTTTGTTTATTTTTTTGTCCATTGAATTACTTTGACACCTTTATTGAAAATCAGTTGGCTATATATGTTTTGGAGCTAATTTTTCAGCTTCTCATAGCAAAATTTAGGCTTAAACTAAAGAAAGCAGAGAAAACTACTAAGCCAGTCAGGTACGACTCAAATCAAATCCCCTATGGATATTCAATGGAGGTGATGAATAGATTCAAGAGATTAGATCTAGTAAACAGTGTGCCTAAACAACTGTTATGATATTGTACAGGAGGCAGAGAACAAAACCATCCCAAAGGACAAAAATAAATAAATAAATAAAAGCAAGAAGATAAACTAGTTATCTGAGGAGGCTTTACAAATAGCTGAATAAAGGAGAGAAGCTAAAAACAAAGGAAAAAGGGAAAGGTATTCTGACTAAATGCAGAATTCTAAAGAATAGCAAGGAGAGACAAAAAGACCTTCTTCAATGAACAGTGCATAAAAATAGAGGCAAACAGCAAAAAGGGAAAGACTATCTCTTTCCCCTTCTTCAAGAAAATTAGAAATACAAAGGAATATTTCACCCAAATATGGGCACAATAAAAGACAAAAATAAGAGACCTAGTAGACACAGAAGAGATCAAGAAGAGATGGAAAGATTACACAGAAGAACTATAGAAAAATGATCTTAATGAACAGGATAACTACAATGGTGTGGTCAGTCACCCAGAGCCAGACATTCTGGAGTGTGAAGTCAAGTGAGCCTTAGGAAACATTGCTGTCAATAAAGCTATTGGGTGTCATGGAATTCTAGTAGAGCTACTCAAAACCCTAAAAGATGATGCTATCAAAGTGTTGTGCTCAGTATTTCAGGAAATCTGGAAGACCCTGCAGTGGCCACAGGACTGGAAAAGGTCAATCTTTACCCCAATTCCCAAGAAGGGTAGCACTAAAGAATGTTCAAAAACATCAGACAGTTACACTCATTTCCCAAGCTAGAAAGGTAATTAATGCTTAAAACTTTGTATGCTAGGCTTCAGTATTACGTGAACCAAGAAATTTCAGACATCCAAGGTGGGTTTAGAAAAGGCAGAGGAACCAGAGATGAAATTGTCAACATTCCCTGGATCATAGAGGAAGCAAGGGAATTCCAGAAAAACATTTACCTCCGACTCGACTATCCTAAAGCCTTTGACTGTGTAGAATATAACTGTGGAAAGCTCTTAAAGAAATGGGAATACTAGACTATCTGTCTTTCCTGTCTCCTGAGAAACCTGGATATGGGTCCAGAAGCAACAGTTAGAACCCTGTATGGAACAACTGACTGGTTCAGGATTGAGAGAGGAGCATGACAAGGCTATCTCCTGTCACCCTGGTTTTTAGCCTCTATGCTGAACACATCATGAGAAATGCTGGGGTGGATGAGTTACAAGCTGGAACCAAGTTAGATGCAAGGAACATAACAACCTCAGATATGCAGATGATACCACTCTAATGGCAGAAAGCGAAGAAGAACTAAAGAGCCTTTTGATGGGAGTGAAGGAAAAGAGTGAAAGAGCTGGCTTAAAACTAAATATTAAATATGCCCTATATTTTTTTAGTTGGAATTTCATAAAGATGTTTTTAAAATAATTTAAAACACCCCGAATTAGAGTGTAAACATTTTTATCCAACAAATCCAAAATACTCAGAAAACCTATAGACATGCTAGGCCACAAAGCAAGTGTCAATAGATTTCAAGGAATAAAATCATACAAAGCATATTCACTAATCAAAACACAGTTAATTTAGAAGTAAAATTAAAAAGTTAAACACAAGTCATTTACTTAAAAGTTTAAATAATTTTTTATATGGAAAACACCTTAGAATCGAGTAATACTTAAAACATGGCATTATCAGTTAGGGAAATACAGAGAAAGCTGTGTTTCTAGGCAAATTTACAGAAATAGATGCTTTTTATTATATTTATTTAATATATTTCTTATGAAATAAAAAATTAGAAAAAGTTATAAATGTTCAGAGTACATCATGCAAAATGGGCTGGATGAATCACAAGCTAGAATCTAGAGTGCTGGGAGAAAGATCAACAACCTCAGATATGCAGATAATACCACTCTAATTGCAGAAAGTGAAGAGGGACTAAAGTGCCTCTTGATGAGGGTGAAAGAGTTAAAAAGCTGGATTGAAACTCAATATGAAAAAAAACTAAGATCATGGCACTGGGTTCCATTACTTCATAGCAAATAGAAGGGGAAATAGTGGAAGCTGTGGCAGATTTTGTTTCCTTGGACTCAAAAATCACTGCAGATGGTGACTGCAGCCATGAAATTAAAAGATGCTTGCTCCTTGGAAGGAAAGCTATGACAAACCTAGACAGCATATTAAAGAGCAGACCCATCACTTTGCTGACAAGTTCTATATAGTTAAAGCTATGATTTTTCTAGTAGTCATGTACATATGTAACAGTTGGACCATAAAGAAGGCTAGCCCCAAAGAATTGATGCTTCTGAATTATGGTGCTGGAGAAGACTCATGAGGGTCCCTTCGACTGCAAGATCAAACTAGTCAATCCTAAAGGAAATTAACCCTGAATATTCACTGAAAAGACTTGCTGAAACTGAAGCTCCAACACTTTTGGAACCTAGTGTGTAGAGTCAGCTACATTGGAAGAGACCTTGGTGCTGGGAAAGATTGAAGGCAAAAGGAGAAGGGTAGCAGCAGAAGATGAAATGGCTAGATAGTATCACTGATTCAATGGACATGAATTTGAGCAAAGTCCCAGAGATAGGGGCTTCCCTTATGGCTCAGCTGGTAAAGAATCCACCTGCCATGTGGGAGACCTGGGTTCCATCCCTGGGTTGGGAAGATCCCCTGGAGAAGGGAAAGGGTACCCACTCCAGTATTCTGGCCTGGAGAATTACATGGACATATAGTCCCTGGGGTCACACAGAGTTGTCCAAGACTGAGCGACTTTCACTTTCACTTTCCAGAGACAGTGGAGAACAGAGGAGCCTGGTATGCTACAGTCCATGGGGTTGCAAAAAGTTGGACATGACTCAGCAACTCAACAACAATAAATTAAGTATCTATCAAAGCATTATTTTTGAAAAGTACAACATAAAAAAGGGAGGAATGAGATAATTAAAATATGATCAGGAATTGATAATATGGAAAAGAAAGATACAATTTTGAGAAAAATCAAGACAATCAAAAACTAGATTTTTGAAAAAGCAATAAAAATGATGGATATCTGGTAAGATAAAAAACAGAAAATAAATTGCATATATCATATATATGTGTGTGTGTGATATATATACACACAGGCATGTGTGTGTGTGTGTGTGTGTGTGTGTGTGTGCTGAGACTCTTCAGTCATGTCCACTGTAGCCCCCCGGCTCCTCTGTCCTTGGGGTTCTCCAGGCAAGAGTACTGGAGTGGGTTGCCATGCCCTCCTCCAGGGGATCTTCCTGATCCAGGGATCCAGCTTGCATCTATTATGTCTCTGGCTAGTAACACCTGGGAAGCCCCCTATATATTTATATATAGAGAGAATTTTATTCTAGCCAACCTGAGGATTGTAACCAGGGAGATAGTCTTTCAGAATACTCCGAAGACTCTTCTTCTTGTTAGAAACTGAAGACATAGTCATACGCGTTTTTGAGAAAAAGATTATACATCAAAATGACACACCGAAATTTTATGTAAAGTTCACTAATATACGTAGCCCAGATCTGCAAGAGGAAGACATGCAGTAGGTCCTGATGACCACATGCAGAATTAGGAAAGAAAAATTAATCTCCTCAGGAGTTACAATGCTGGCATTAGAATAAAGAAAAACAACATTGATCTTTATGGTCAAGCAGGCTTTCCCACCTTTGCGGAGATCTGGTTAATATATAACACAGATGTATACTGCACATTAGGGAGGGCTCAATAGGGGCAGGAAGTATGTTATGCTTAACTTTGCTTGTCTTGCCTTCAAACATAAATTTTGTTCCATCAGATAATATTCTTTATAACACAGTTAAACTTTCTGCAAAGAACTGGCTAGTAAATACTGTATTTTTGGAGTGTAATGTAATCTCTGTTGCAACTATTTAATTCTGTTACGAAGAAAGCAGCCATAAAGAATAGATAAATGAGTCAATGCAGCTGTGTCCCATTGGAACTTTGTTCACAAATTTGAAAAACAGGGTGGCAGGCCAGATTCAGCACAAGCTGTATATTATCTTCTTTATATTACTAACACCTGTTTTAATTTCATTCCTACTATTGACAATGTGTGGTTTCTCCTGTTTTTACTTATTAGCTTCCATAGAAGTCTATCAATTACTTTGGCCTTTTCAAAAAACCGATTTGTGTCTTTGTTAATTTTCTGTGTTCTTCTTCCTTGAGATTTAACTTGCTGTTCTTTTACCAGCTTCAGAAGGTGCTGGGTTATTGCTTAGTTTGTCCAAGCTTAGGTTATTGATTTTGATGTCTGTCTAAAGTATGCACTTATTGCTATACATTTCCTCTAATCAGTTCTTAGCCATATTTAATAAATTTTGATAATTTTAATTTTACTATGATTCAACTATAATTAAAACAAGCAATTCCATTGTTATTCCCTCTTTGACTCAAGGGTTATTTAGAAGTGTAATGTTGCACTTTCAAGCACTTGAGGCTTTTCTTGTTACATTTTATTTTTTAATTTCTAGCTTTATTTTACATGATTTGTAATATTCTTAATGATTGAAACTAACAATTTTGAAAGCTGTTTTATGCCAGTTGTGGTCATTAAAACATGTATTTTAGAAGAATGTGCATTCTTCAGGTATGTGTGTGATGTTTTTGACCTGTCAATTAGGTCAAGTGTACTAATTATGTTTTTCAAATCTTTTCTGTCCTTACTGATTTGTACCTATTTATCATATCAATTATTGCAAAAGGTGTGTGAAACTCTCTCACTGTGATTATGGATTTATCTATTTCTTCATTTATTTCTGTCAGTTATTATTTACATATTTTAAGTTATGTTACGTGGGTCATGAAAATTTAGAATTGCTATACTTATTGATTGACCTTTTCTTACTTTTGAAATGCCCTTTTTCATGCCTGAGGTGAATAATTTTATGTCTAGATAATGACAGGCCTCTCTTTCAGGGCTGTTAGTATGGGAATTGGGTAAACCTGCTAAGGAGTGGAGGTGAATCTGGGATTCTTCGGTTGCTGTGGTTATGTCTGGCAACTCAGATTTCAAATTCTTCTAGTATTAGCTCGTGCCTAGGGTGGAGGCTGGGGCAATGGAAGGCTTTTCTGTTTTCCTGCTCCACCCTCAGCTCTGAGTTTTCCTGGTACGCTTATACTACAGAATTGGTCTCTTTCTACACTCTTTCCTCCCCTCCACTGGGAGACTGTTACTGCTTGCTTCGTTGTTGTTCAGTCCCTAAGTTGTGTCCAACTCTTTGCGACTCCATGGACTTCGGCACACCAGGCTCTTCTGTCCTCCACTATCTCCCAGAGTTTGCTCAAACACATCCACTGAGTTGGTGATGCCATCCAACCATCTTATTTCCTGTTGCCCCCTTCTCCTCCTACCCTCAACCTTTCATTACTTGATGCTTATGAGCCTGGTAAGGGGACTAGGGCATTATCTATCATCCTGGTCCATCTCAGTCTTAGGCAGGACCCCAGTGCTTGTGTCTTCAGTATGGGGCTTTCTCAGTGGTCTTGTGTCTGCTTCCTCTAGCAACCAAATTCTTCTTTGTATTGTTGGAAGATCTATATGAGAGAAAGTTTCTGCCATCTCCTAGTATAAAAAATCTCAAATGATATTTGTACACGAATCTGGGACCAAGACGTTCCCTTCTACCACCCCTAAGAATATAAGAAATTTCTTTGCTTCTACTTTTCCCCTAGTCAATCATGATGGATCTTTATCTGTGCCATGGGGGCAATAGAGTTTGAAACTTCCCCCTCCAAACAGATAGGAAAGGTTTTAGTTGGGCTTTGTGCCTTTTTTACAATAATGATTGCTCCCTCCCTTATGTCAGCACCATTGAAGGTATTTGCCTGTTCCCAGAATTTCTCCTTCTTGGAGAAGGAAATGGCAACCCACTCCAGTGTTCTTGCCTGGAGAATCCCAGGGAAGAGGGAGCCTGTTGGGCTGCCATCTATGGGGTTGCACAGAGTCGGACAGGACTGAAGCGACTTAGCAGCAGCAGCAGAATTTCTCATGAGCACCAAATGGAGAATCAAGCAGAATCTTCAAGTGGGTACAAAGTCCCCTGTTTCTGTGATACCTGGGCATGCTAGCTCATACTCAGGTTTTGGCAATTTTTTAGACACTATCTGTGTTCACTTTGTTTGATTTACAGCACTTAATCTCTGTTTCTCCAGTGTCTGACATAGGTAGTCAGTGCTCGCCTTCTGCCTCCTTGTGAGTCTCAAGATCTTTGATTATTTTGAAACTTCTGCCCTGGTGACTTTGAGAAAGTTTGGCTGTTGTAGTTTATGTGATGTTTGTCTTTTGTTGAGGTGAACGTGAAGCTCTCTCCAACTTTTTTCATCCTCGCTGGAACTGGAACTCTTCTCCCATCACTTTAACATCCCCTCATGTCCCTGCTCTTGCTTCCTTTTATTGTTTTACTTCTCTTTTTTATGCTTTGTTTTTAGCCACGAAGTATGTGGGATCTTAGCTCCCTGACCAGGGATCGAACCCACACCCCCTGCATTGGGAGGTGAAGTCTTAACCACTGGACCACCATGGAAGTCCCTTGTCTCATTTTAGATTGAGTAAACGTTCTGGATTATACCTCCCTCCCCCTACATTTTTCAGGTTTTTTTTTGAACTCATGTACACCCATGGTGGATTCATGTCAATGTATGGCAAAACCAATACAGTATAGTAAAGTAAAAAAGAATAACAAATAAAGAGCAAAATAAATAAATAAAATAACATTGCTTGGCAGAATAAAAAAAAAAATTCTTTTAGAGGGTTCTCCAGAGATTATCGGGTTTGATCCCTGGGTTGGGAAGATTCCCTTGGAGGAGGGCATGGTGACCCACTCCAGTATTCTTGCCTGGAGAATCCCATGGACAGAGAAGCCTGGTGGAAGAGCTGGACACAACTGAAGCAACTTAGCACACACATACACACCAGAGATTATAACATACATCTTTGATTTATAATCTAATAAATATGAATGCTACACTCTTTCTCAGAAAAATCTAGGAAACTTAGAATGTTTTAAATTTGCTAACTTCCCGGCTCATGTGTTATTGTTGTCATGCAATTTAATTATACATAAACTTTAAAACTTGGACATCATTATTATTAACACATTGTATTTATTTACATTGAGAGACATCTAGATTTCTTTTGCCCTGTATTTTTTCCACTCCATGTGTTGAGTTTCACATCACTCTTGTGTTTTAGGTCAAACTTGGACTGAGGCTGAAGCGATGAAGTAGTTCATTTTTGGCTTTTGCCTACTCACTGAGCTAGTCATCCATGAATCAAATCTGGGCTTTTTCTCCCTGTCAGCTGGTTTCAGGGACTCCATATTAGTCAAGGAGGTGTTGGTGGCCAGCTGACCTCACAGGTTAACACTGACCGAGTGGCCGGAGGAGCTGTCATGCACTCTTCACTTAAAGGCAGCTGCAGTGATTGCAGCCATGAAATTAAAAGATGCTTACTTCTTGGAAGGAAAGGTGTGACACACCTAGACAATGTATTAAAAAACAGAAACATCACTTTGGAGTCAAAGCTCCATATAGTCAAAGCTATGGTTTTTCCCGAAGTTATGTATGGGTGTGAGGTGGACAATAAAAAGTCTGAGGGTCAAAGAACTGGTGCTGGAGAAGACTCTTGAGAGTCCCTTGGACAGAAAGATCAAACCAGTCAATCCTAAAGGAGATCAGCCCTGAATATTGATTGGAAGGACTGATGCTGAGGCTGAAGCTCCAACACTTTGGCCAACTAATGCAAAGAACCAACTCATTGGAAAAGACCTTGATGCTGGGAAAAATTAAGGGCAGGAGGAGAAGGGGATGACAGAGGGTGAGTTGGTTGGATGGTATCATCAACTAAATGAACATAAGTTTGAAGGAACTCTTGGAGATAGTGAAGGACAGGGAAGCCTGGCACCCTGCAGTCCACAGGGTTGCAAAGAGTTGAACATGACTCAGCGACTGAACCACAACAACCTGTGGCTGACTCAGTGCCTGAGGAGAAGTTTGTAGATCCAAGGGGCCAAGCTTGTAATAGACTTTTTCTTTGAGGGGTCTGGGGATACCAAAGCTGAAGAAACATCAGTGTCTTCACCCTTATGGACAGCAGCCACCTTTTGGCAGGTGTGCCCTCAGAGACTCATGTTCCTGTCATTGTGACCCAGATTTAAGCAAATGATTCACAAATTCTGGATGGTAGAAGTCAGGCATGATTTTAAGGAATTATGTTTTGGGTGTGTTTCTAGGATACAAGGAGTCGCTTTCTGTTAGGGAAAGTCCCTTGGCGTATCCAAGAGTGTGTCCCAGTAATCCCAAGATTACTGACAGTGCTGGTGACTCAGTTTGTAGATACCTGTTCTTAAGCTATTGAGGGTGGAGGCTTTATGCCTGGTAGTTATGACCAAGACTCACCTCACACAAAACTCCTGTTTCCTATGAGGTCAGATACCTGCTTCCCTGAGTGGGAGCTTAGATTGTTTCTGCCCTGTCCTGAGATCATCTGGGGAGCAAAAACCACATCATAGGAAAGATTTTTGATGATCTCACTAGATAAAGTAAATTCAAATAAGGTCACTTCTGAGATTGAGGAGAGAAAAAAAAGAGAATAATAGAATCAATTCACTAAACCTTTCTTCATAGTCTACTATTTGCTAGACTCTATTCTGGATCACGCGGATATACTTATAAGAGGTCTCAGCTCTGTCCTTTCGAATTTTACACTTGGAAGTGGTGTAAGAGGGTCTGTGTATATGATTGGTGGAGCGTATAAAGATAAGACCAATATTAAACAAGTAGATAATACTAAGCATGAAATTCCTTGCTTTGAAGGACTTAGAGCCTAGGTTTGGAAAGAGAAAGCACATATACTAGTCCTACAGACCTTAAGCCTCTTGTATTTTTCTGTACTCACTCCTCCTTTAAATATACATTCAGTCATGTATGTGTTTATGTGCAAACTTAAAACACTATCATACACTTTTCTTAGGTTTGTGCATGTGGAACCTTGTTTTATCGCTGGAGTTTAGGATGTATAGGGCATGGAGTATGCAGAAGTTGTCCTGAGATTCAGAGATAGAAGTGACCCTCTTTCTGTACCTTCATAAATGAGCAAAGGGTCCTTAAGCATTCAGGTCAAAAATGAACAGCCTTGCTGAAGGACACATAGAAGAAAAGCAACAGCGGTGAGTTCTGAGTAGGTTAAGGAAAAGGAAACTACCAAGGGGTTTTTGTGGCAAGTAAATCTCTGTCTAGGCAGCAATAAGGTTATTTTGGAAGGACCTGAAGATATTTTAGGAAGGTGTTTTCCAAACCTCAATAAATTCCATGCTGCTTTTCTTATTTCTGCATATTGCCAACATTATTACATATATATTTAACTGAAATTCCCTTCAAATCAACAGACCTTAAAAACTTAATACCAAGTTGAGGCAGTACTATATATTACATAAATCTGAAATTCAACTTATGAACTTTTCAAGACAGATTAAGCTTGATAATACTTAAGGTATAAAACATTGTTTGCCATGTGGGATTGTCTTCTGTAACAAGTCACATCGTGGCAAACATTGGAAAATGCTGCAACAGGAATTCCTGTTCACAAATGGGTGGCTATAATATGAACAAAATAAAATTAAAATGAAGCATTACCTTCCTAGGAGACCCTTCCCTTTCTAAAAAAACTTTCATTCAGTTCTTTGATCCTTCCTCATGAGGGTAGAAATGAAAGGCAGGGGAAAGCACATTTCAAGTGGGCACCAGAAGAGGGGTGGGTAGGGCCTTGATCGTCCCTGATTAAATTTCAGGCTGAAGATATATGAGGAGGGTAGGAAAGAGGAAGGGACAGTAAGAGTTATTGGAGGCTAAGGGAATACCAGACCACTTTACTTGCCTCCTGAGAAATCTGTATGCAGGTCAAGAAGCAAGAGCTAGAACTGGACATGGAACAACAGACTGGTTCCAAATCAGGAAAGGAGTACGTCCATGCTGTGTATTGTCATCCTGCTTACTTAACTTATATGCAGAGTACATCATGAGAAATGCTGAGCTGGAAGAAGTACAAGCTGGAATCAAGATTGCTGGGAGAAATATCAATAACCTCAGATATGCAGATGACACCACCCTTATGGCAGAAAGCATAGAAGAACTAAAGAGTCTCTTGATGAAAGTGAAAGAAAACAGTGAAAAAGTTGGCTTTAAACAACATTCAAAAAACTAATATCACGGCATCTGGTTCCATCATTTCATGGCAAATAGACAGGGAAACAATGCAAACAGTGATAGACTTTATTTTGGGGGGGCTCCAAAATCACTGCAGATGGTGACTTCAGCCATGAAATTAAAAGAAACTTGCTCCTTGGAAGAAAAGCTATGACCAATCTCAACAGCATATTAAAAAGCAGAGACATTACTTTGCCAACAAAAGTCCATCTAGTCAAAGCTATGGTTTTTACAGTAGTCATGTATGGATGTGAGAGTTGGATATAAAGAAAGCTGAGCACTGAAGAGTTGATGCTTCTGACCTGTGGTGTTGAAGAAAAGTCTTGAGAGTCCCTTGGACTGCAAAGAGATAAAACCAGTCCATCTTAAAGGAAATCTGTCCTGAATATCCACTGGAAAGACTGATGCTGAAGCTGAAGCTCCAATACTTTGGCTACCTGATGCGAAGAACTGACTTATTGGAAAAGACCCTGATGCTGGGAAAGACTGAAGGTGGGAGGTGAAGGGGAAGACAGATCAGATGGTTGGATGGCATCACCGACTCAATGGACCTGAGTTTGAATAAACTCCGGGAGTTGGTGATGGACAGGGAGGCCTGGTGTGCTGCAGTCCATGGGATCGCAGAGTCGGACACGACTGAACGACTTAACTGAACTGAAGCGAAGGGAGGGTGGGAGAAGGGCTTCTGGCTACTGTCTCAGTCTCACAGGGCACACCAGAAACATTGTACCAGACAGCCTAGCTTGTTGTCTGCCACTCCACTAGCCTGTAATTGTTGGAAGGCAGGTTCTGTTCCCAATAAGGTATGCATTCACGTTTCTATAAATAATTATTATTAAATAAATATTTAAAATAGTCCTTCAGTTCAGTTCAGTTCTGTCACTCAGTCGTGTCCAACTCTTTGCAACCCCATGAATCATAGCACGCCAGGCCTCCCTGTCCATCACTAACTTCTGGAGTTAACTCAAACTCATGTCCATTGAGTTGGTGATGCCATCCAGCCATCTCATCCTCTGTTATCCCCTTCTCCTGCCCTTCATCTTTCCCAGCATCAGGGTCTTTTCCAATGAGTCAACTCTTTGCATGAGTTGGCCAAAGTATTGGAGTTTCACCTTCAACATCAGTCCTTCCAATGAACACTCAAGACTGATCTCCCTTAGAATGGACTGGTTGGATCTCCTTGCAGTCCAAGGGACTCTCAAGAGCCTTCTCCAACACCACAGTTCAAAAGCATCAATTCTTTGCTGCTCAGCTTTCTTCACAGTGCAACTCTCACATCCATACATCACCACTGGAAAAACCATAGCCTTGACTAGACAGACTTTGTTGGCAAAGTAATATCTCGGATTTTAAATATGCTATCTAGGTTGGTCATAACTTTCCTTATAAAGAGTAAGCATCTTTTAATTTCATGGCTGCAACCATCATCTGCAGTGATTTTGGAGCCCCCCAAAATAAAGTCTGACACTGTTTCCACTGTTTCCCCATCTATTTCCCATGAAGTGATGGGACCAGATGCCATGATCTTAATATAAACAGTAAAGTTACTAAAAGGAATAGACCTAAGTAGTCTTTCTGGAGGAAAGTAGAGATGGAGCAAGCTGAGGAGCTGGAGTACCATAGGCAGGCAGTTCTAGAGAGACACAAACCTCCAGGGGTGAGATTGGAAACAGCATCCCTAAAGGAGCATCCAGTATCCGTCAGCAGGCAAGCAGACCCAGGAGGCAGTTAGGATCTGAGCTGTGTCAAAGGAAAACTCAATGTGATCTCACCCCAGGGGTCTTATCTCCTAGCCACACTGCCAGAGTATATGAAAAAGTGGAACTAGAAACTCATGGTGGTAAGTCTCTTTGAGGAATATGATCACTAGGAACAGTGTTATTCATAGCTAAGATATTCTCAAATAAAATAACAGTTAATAATAATGACCAAATTTTTAGTAACCTGACATGAACATTTTCCTGAATTTATGCCTGGCTTCCCTGACAATCACATTGTCATTTAAATACATAGATCAATTAGAGTAACAAATATATTTGTCCTTTGAGTGGCTGACTTATGAGGATATTTGGAGATTCCGTTTTTCAGAAATGGAACAGGGGGTCAAAATGTATGTTTGCTCTTCAAATATTGAAGAAGTGAAAGGAGGTCATCTGGTAGTAATTCTATAGGACAAAAAAAAAAAAAAAAAGGAACATGATGGGCGAACTATGAGGAGAACTTATTCCTGTGCCAGTCCGGAAGCTGTGACTTGGAGACCTGAAATGCTAAAAGTCTTGGAGTTATTGGCAAATTTCAAATGTCCACAGTGGTGCAGGCTTTATTAAATCATCAAAGGCAAGCTCTGAGCATGTCTATGTTCTATTCAGAGTAATGTAACATGTGAAAATATGGCCCCAGTAATCACTGTTGGGGGCTTCCCTGATAACTCAGTGTAAAGAATCTGCCTGCTAATGCAGAAGACATGGGAGATGTGGGTTCGATATCTGGGTCAGGAAGATTCTCTGGAGAAGGTGATGGCAACCCATTCCAGTATTCTTGCCTGGAAAACCCCATGGACAGAGAGCCTGGCAGGCTACTATCCATGGAGTCACAAAGAATTGGACCAGACTTATCAACTGAACAACAATGAAATCACTCTTGAGGAATATTCATATGCCTCTAATTGTAAAAAAAAAAAATTAAGAATATTTTCCACATCACATAAGTTCTTTAGTGATCATTAAATAAGCATTGAGATGAAAAGGGAGTAGACTGGAGAGGAATGTTACAAGTATGACTTGGAGAAATGTCTAGGGTGGGGCCAGCTGCTCAATTACATTGGCAAGGAGAGCTAAGAAGAGTGGCCAGGCTCATGATGCAGAAAATCTGAGATGATGTGACGTGGGTACTAACCCCATCATTCAGATACTCCATTAGTTGTCAGTGAGAATTTGTCCTCAAACTTGGACAAGGTCCTGAAGATGCCAGGTAAGGCAGGGCTCTAGTTTAAGCAAACTCACCAAGCATATGCCCCAGGAAACAGAATCGTGGTGCAGAATGCTCCCAGTAACAGGGTCCATGTCAGGCCCTTTTTAGAGTTCCAGGTAAACTGAACTGAGTTGTGTTGTATTTAGGGATTCTCCATTGGCTCAGCAGTAAAGAATCCACTTGTGGTGCAGGAGACACAGGTTCAATCCCTGGGTCGGGAAGAGCCCCTGGAGAAGAGCATGACAGCCCACTCCAGTATTCTTGCCTAGAAAATCCCATGGACTGAGGAGTCTGGGTGGGCTACAGTTCATGGGGTCGCAGAGGGTCGGACAGGACTGGAATGCCTGAGCATGATGACAGTGCAGTGTTTTGAGCTGCTCAGGCTTGGGCTGTTCTATTTTTAGTTAGGGTTCTCTGCAATATAGTCTGCATCTCAGGTCCCTGCCAGCTTTGGGGAATCTACAGAGTCTGACTGGGGGTAGGGTGGAGGGATCATATGTGCTCCAGGTGCACCAAAATGTTTTATTTGATATGGAAGCCCAAATTGTGTTTAACGTCATCCATTTAGTCACTGGAAGTTTCAAATGATGATATGGGTTTTTCTGCCTTCCTTCCACTCCCCTGCCCCTCTGCCAGGTCTTTTATGAGAATTGTATTAAAAATCACAGGAGAACATAAAAGTATGGGAAATAAAAATGAATGACAGGCAGAGGACTCTCCCCTTTCCCTGATTCTTTTAAAAGTATCTAGAGATATGATTTTAAAAAACAAGTTGGGCTGGCTCTTGCACTCAAGGAATCACATGAAGCTGACATTGTCTTCTCTTAACACAACCTCCCTCAAATCAGTAGAACTTTTCTTCTCATATATGCCCAATGGAAACTCTTAAAGAAAAACTGATTGCATCAGTTGCAGAGAAAGAGCCAACAGTCCCAAATAATAAGATGACTTAAAGGGACACTCCTATAAGTATACAAGCCAAAGCTCCTGTAAAGGACTGTATAATTATCCCTTTAGTTTTCAAGGATCTGCTTTGATTTCTTAATGCCTTCTTGGTGACTGTCTGGATTCCACACCCTTTCCCTGAGACATAGCAGCCATGAGAACCACCTCCTGTTTCCTCCTCAAGCGTCCTGAACCATGTCTACTTGCAAATGTCCACGGGTGCAGTGCCAGCAGAAGGGCCCTTCTGGGCAATAACTCTCATCCTGCTAGAAGAAAGGTGTACCAAGGTCATTTTCAGCTGCCAAACTTTCAGGACCACGAAACAAAAGCAAATGTGGCATTATAATCCATGGGTTCTAAATCCAACCACGATGCCTTTTTTTTTTTTTTTTTTTGCAGGGGGTGGTGGGGTGTATCCTTACTCACCTTTGCCTCTGCTCTGCCTGAAATAAATATTTGACAAACAACTGGCTTTTCTGAAGTGGATGTTCTCTCTGAACAAGGACCACCCTTGATTTTAAAACCTCAGAAAAAGAGCAAGATCAAACCCTATTGTGTGCCTTCTGCCCACGAAAAAGGTGGGATTCCATTCCTCCAACAACACACACTCATTTCAGCATGAACAAAGAATAAAAGATACAGTTCATAGTCAAATGTAAATTTAGTCCGTTTCTCTATTTCTTGGTCATTTTTAAAACTTGTTTTTGGTAACTATAGTTGATAAGTATTTTAGTTGTGGTGGTAGGAAAGATGGTAGTGGTCTGTGTGTGTGTAAAACTTTTATCTTTTTTCCATTGATCTGGAATTCTAGCCTCTTGCAATAAAAGTTTTATGAATCCTATTTAAACTTTTGTGTGTAGTTGTCCAGTTTCCCCAGCACCACTTGTTGAAGGGACTGTCTTTTACCCACTGCATATTTTTCATTTTTTTTTTGTAGATTAATAGACTGTATGTGCATGGGTTTGGGGTTTCCCAGGTGGTACTAGTGGTAAAAAACTCATCTGCCAATGCAGGAAACCTAAGGGACTCAGGTTCAATCCCTGTTTTGGGACAATCCCTTGGAGGAGGGTGCCACTCCAGTATTATTGCCTTGAGAATCCCATGGACAGAGGAGCCTGGTAAGCCAATATCTATAGGGTTGCAAAGAGTTGGACACCACTGAGCAACTTAGCATGCATGCATAGGCTTATTTCTGGGCCCTCTATTCTGGTCCATTGATCTATGTGTCTGTTTTTGTCCCAGTATCAGTTGTAGATTTTTAGTATAGTCTACAATCAGGGGGTACAATACTCCTAGGGTTTTTTTTTTTTTTTCTCTCCAGATTGCTTTGGCTATTTAATGTCTTTTATGACTCAAAATTCTCCAAGCCAGGCTTCAGCAATACATGAACCATGAACTTCCTGATGTTCAAGCTGGTTTTAGAAAAGGCAGAGGAACCAGAGATCAAATTGCCAACATCTGCTGGATCATTAGAAAAGCAAAAGAGTTCCAGAAAAAACATCTATTTCTGCTTTATTGACTGTGCCAAAGCCTTTGACTGTGTGAATCACAATAAACTGTGGAAAATTCTGAAAGAGATGGGAATACCAGACCACCTGACCTGCCTCTTGAGAAACCTGTATGCAGGTCAGGGAGCAACAGTTAGAACTGGACATGGAACAACAGACTGGTTCCAAATAGGAAAAAGAGTACGTCAAGGCTGTATATTGTCACCCTGCTTACTTAACTTATATGCAGAGTACATCATGAGAAATGCTGGGCTAGAAGAAGCACAAGCTGGAATCAAGATTGCCAGGAGAAATATCGATAACCTCAGATATGCAGATGACACCACTCTTATGGCAGAAAGTGAAGAGGAACTAAAAAGCCTCTTGATGAAAGTGAAAGAGGAGAGTGAAAAAGTTGGCTTAAAGCTCAACATTCAGAAAACGAAGATCATGGCATCTTGTCCCATCATTTCATGGGAAATAGATGGGGAAACAGTGGAAACAGTGTCAGACTTTACTTTTTTGGGCTCCAAAATCACTGCAGATGGTGACTGCAGACATGAAATTAAAAGACACTTACTCCTTGGAAGAAAAGTTATGACCTTAAATAGCATATTGAAAAGCAGAGACATTACTTTGCCAACAAAGGTCCATCTAGTCAAGGTTATGATTTTTCCAGTGGTCATGTACGGATGTGAGAGTTGGACTATGAAGAAAGCTGAGTACTGAAGAATTGAGGCTTTGAACTGTGGTGTTGGAGAAGACTCTTGAGATTCCCTTGGACTGCAAGGAGATCCAACCAGTCCATTCTGAAGGAGATCAGCCCTGGGATTTCTTTGGAAGGAATGATGCTAAAGCTGAAACTCCAGTACTTTGGCCACCTTATGAGGAGTTGACTCATTGGAAAAGACTCTGATGCTGGGAGGGATTGGGGGCAGGAGGAGAAGGGGACGACCGAGGATGAGATGGCTGGATGGCATCACTGACTCAATGGACGTGAGTCTGAATGAACTCCAGAAGTTGGTGATGGACAGGGAGGCCTGGCGTGTGGCAATTCATGGGTTGCAAAGAGTCGGACATGACTGAGCGACTGAACTGAACTGAACCGATGGTTCAATACAAAAATTCAACATTCAAAAAATGATGATCATGGCAGCCAGTCCCATCACTTCATAGAAGTGGGAAAATAGAAGGGGACAAAGTAGAAGCAGGGACAGATTTTATTTTCTTGGGCTCCAAAATAATTTCAGATGGTGATGGCAGCCATGAAATTAAAAGACACTTGCTCCTTGGAAGGAAAGCTGTGACAAATGTAGATGGTGTATACAGCAACAAAGCCATCACTTTGGTGAGAAAGGTCCGTATAGTCAAAGTTATGGTTTTGCCAGTAGTCGCTTAGGAATGTGAGTGCTGGACCATAAAGAAGACTGAGCACCAAAGAATTGATGATTTTGGTATATGATGCTGGAGAAGACTCTTGGGAGAGTTCCTTGGGCTACCAGAAGATCAAATCAGTCAATCCTAAAGGAAACCAACCGTGAATATTCATTGGAAGGACTGGTACTGAAACTGAAACTCCAATACTTTGGCTACCTGAGGTGAAGAGCCAACTCACTGAAAAAGACCCTGATGCTGGGAAAGATTGAGGGCAGGAGGAGAAGAGTGCAGGAGAGGATGAGATGGTTAGGTAGTATCACCAACTCAGTAGACATGAATTTGTGCAAACTCTGAGATATAGTGAAGGACTGGGAAGTCTGGTACGAGGCAGTCCAAGGGGTTTCAAAAAGTTGGACAAGACATAGTGACGGAACAACAAATGGTTTGATACAAATTTTAGGGTAATTTGTTCTAGTTCTGTGAAAAATGTCAATGGTATCATTAAATCTGAAGATTGCTTTGGATAGTATGGACACTTTAAGACAATGAATATTTTTAATCCATGAACATCTTTTCATTTCTTTGTATTAACTTCAATTTCTTTCATCAACCTATTATAGCTTTCAGAGTATGTATATATGCTTTTCACCACCTTAGTTAATTTTGTCCTGAGGCATTTTATTCTTTTTGATGTGATTTTAAACAGCATTGTTTTCTTGCTTTATCTTTTATAGCCCATTATTAGTGTATAGAAAACTGCAGATTTCTATCCATTAATCTTGAATCTTGTAACTCTTTGTGTATGTGTGCTTAGTTGCTTAGTTGTGTCCAGCTCTTTGTGACCCCATGGATTATAGCTTCCCAGGCTCCTCTGTCCATGGGATTATCCCAGCAAGAATACTGGAATGGCTTGCCATTTTATTCTGCAAGGGATCTTGCTGACTCAGGGATTGAATGTGCATCTCCAGCACTGGCAGGTGTGCGGCCTGGGAAGCCCTACTGAACCCATTTATTATTTTCAATCGTTTTTGGTGAAAACATTAGGTTTCTAAATTTGTTTTCATATTATTTTATACTGTCATGACATCTGTAAGTAGTAACAGTTTTGTACTAATTACTATGGCTAATACTTCAAATCGGAGAAGGCAATGGCAACCCGCTCCAGTACTCTTGCCTGGAAAATCCCATGGACGGAGGAGCCTGGTAGGCTGCAGTCTATGGGGTTGCTAAGAGTCGGACACGACTGAGCGACTTCTCTTTCACTTTTCACTTTCATGCATTGGAGAAGGAAATGGCAACCCACTCCAGTGTTCTTGCCTGGAGAATCCCAGGGACAAGGGAGCCTGGTGGGCTGCCATTTGTGGTGTCACACAGAGTCGGACACGACTGAAGCGACTTAGCAGCAGCAACACTTCAAATACTCTAATTAGAAATGGTGAGAGTAGGTATCCTTGCCTTGTTGCTAATTTTAGAGGAAAAGCTTTTAGTTTTTCACCACTGAGTATGATGTTAATGGTGATTTTGTCATTATATTGATATATGTTCTCTCCATATCTACTTTGTTGAGCATCTTTATTATGAGTGGGTTTTGAATTTTGTCAAATGCTTTCTCTGCATCTTTTCCAGCCTGTGGTTTTCATTTCTTGTAGTGTCTTTGTCTGGCTTTTAGTGTATGACAAAACCAATACAATACTGTAAAGTAATTAGCCTCCAATTAAAATAAATAAATTTATATTAAAAAAGAGTAATGCTGGCCTCATAAAACAAGCTAGGAAGTGTTCCCCACTTTTCAATTTTTTGAAGATTTTGAGGATTGGTGCATATTCCATACGTATTTACCTTATGGTTACAATGGTGATTATATCCTAAAGTTAAAACAACCTAGTTTGGACTGATGCCAACTTAACTCCAATTGCATTTTAAAAGATTACTACTATAAAGCTCTATCCCATTTTTATGCTACTCATATTACAAATTATGTATTTATATTTTTTTGTCACAAATATAGTTTTGAAATTATTTTAAAATAAATTTGTATTTTAAATTAGTAGAAATTATAAAGTGAAGTTGCAAAATAAAATTACCATAATACTGGCTGTATTCATAACATTGTACAAAAGGCAGTGACTAAAACTATCCTAAAGGAAAAGAAATGCAAGAAGGCAAAGTGATTGTTTGAAGAGGCTTTACAAAAAGCTATGGAAAAAAGAGAAACAAAAGGCAAGGGAGAAAGGGAAAGATATACCTGACTGAATGCACTGTTCCAGAGAATAGCAAGGAGTGATTAAAAAAACAGCCTTCTTAAATGAACAATGCAAAGAAAGAAAGGGAAGCAATAAGATGGGGAAGACCAGAGATGTCGTCAAGAAAATTGGAGATATCAAGGGAAAATTTCATGCAACGATGGGCCTGATAAAGGACAAAAATGCTAAGGATCTAACAAATGCATAAGAGATTAAGAAGAGATGGCAAGAATAGACAGAAGAACTGTACCAAAAATATCTTGTTGCAGATAATCACAATGGTCACTCGCCTAGAGACAGACATACTGGAGTGTGAAGTCAAGTGGGTCTAAGGAAGCATTACTACAAGTAAAGCCAGTGGAGGTGATGAAATTCCAGCTGAGCTATTTAAAATCCTAAAATACAGAGCTGTTCAAGTGCTGCACTCAGTATATCAGCAAACCTGGAAAACTCAGCAGAGGCCACAGGGCAGAAAAATGTCAGTTTCCATTCCAATCCCAAAGAAGGACAATGCCAAAGAATGTTCTGACTACTGTACAATTGCACTTGTTTCATATGCTAACAAAGTAATGCTCAAAATCCTTCAAGCTAGGCTTCAGCAGTACATGAACCAAGAACTTCCAGACGTATAATCTATGTTTAGAAAAGGCAGAGAAACCAGAGGTCAAAATGCCAACATTCATTGGATTATAGAGAAAGCAAGGGAATTCCAGAATAACATCTACTTTTGCTTCATTGAGTATGATAAAGCCTTTGATACTGTGGATCACAACAAACTATGGCAAAATTCTTAAAGAGATGGGAATACCAAATCACTTTCCCTGTCTCCTAAGAAACCTGTATGTAGGTAAAGAAGCATTAGTTAGAATCCCAGACATGGAATAACGAACTGGTTCAAAATTGCGGAAGAAGTGTGTCAAGGCTGTATATTGTCACACTGAATATTTAACTTATATGCAGAGTACATTATGTGAAATGCCAGGCTGGATCATTCACAAGCTGGAATTAAGATTGCCAAGAGAAATATCAACAACCTCAGATATACAGATGATGCCACTCTAATGGCAGAAAGTGAAGAGGAACTAAAGAGCCTCTTGATTAGGATGAAAGAGGAGAGTGAGAGAGCTGGCTTAAAACTCAACATTCAAAAAACTAAGATCATGGCATCCAATCCCATCACTTCATGGCAAATAGAAGGGGAACAGGTAAATGTAGTGACAGATTTTATTTTCTTGGTCTCCAAAATCACTGTGGACGGTGACTGCAGCCATGAAATTAAAAGATACTTGTTCCTTAGAAGGAAAGCTGTGACAAACCTAGATAGCACAGGAAAAATCAGAGACATCTTTGCTGACAAAGGTTCCTATCGTCAAAGCTGGTTTTTCCAGTAGTTATGAGAGTTGGACAATAAAGAAAGCTGAGCACCGAAGAACTGGTGCTTTTGAACTGTGGTGCTGGAGAACACACTTGAGAGTCCCTTGGACAATAAGGAGATCAAACCAGTTAATCCTAAAGGAAATCAACCCTGAATATTCATTGGAAAGACTGATGCTGAAGCTCCAATACTTTGGCCACCTGAAGCGAAGAACCAACTCACTGGAAAAGACCCTGATGCTGGGAAAGACTGAAGGCAGGAGCAGAAGGAGTGGACAGAGGATAAGATTGTTGGATGGCATCACCGACTCAATGGAAATGAATTTGAGCAAACTCGGGGAGATAGTGAAGGACAGGGAAGCCTGGTGTGCTATAGTCCATGGGGTTGCAAAGAGTTGGACACGACTTAGAGACTGAACAACAACAAATATTTTCCCACCTTTACTGGAAATTTTTATATATTCAAATGATTTCAAGTTTCTTTTTAACATCCATTCATTATCAATCTGAAAGTCTCCCTTGAGCATTTCTTGTAGGGTAAATCAGGTGATATTGAATTACCTCAGGTTTTGTTTATCTATAATATTATAATTTCCCCCTCATTTTTAAAGGACAGTTTTGTCAGATTTAGAATTCTAGGTTGATAGAGTTTTTCTCTCAGTGTTTTAAATATATTATGCCCCACTTCCTCCTAGCCTCTAAACTTCTGATGAGAAATTTGTTGACAGTATTACTGAGGATCCTTTATACATTAGTCTTCATTTCTTGCTGCTTTCAAGTTTCTACATTTTTGCTGTTTAATTATAATGTGATTTTCTCTGTAGTTAACCTACTTGGATTTTTTGAGCTTCTTGGAAGTGTAATTTTTTTTTTCCAGAAGTCTTATAAATATAATCATACAGGATATAGCCTTTCAGACTGACTTCTTTTATTTAGCAATTTGCATTTAGTAATCAATGATATCTTTCCGTGGATTGATAGTTACTTCCTTTCTGTTACTGAATGGTATTCCATTCTTTAGGTCTGCTACAATTTATTTATCTGTAAATCTATTGTGGTACAACTTGGTTTTTGCCAGTTCTTGGCAAAATAAAGCTGCTATAAACATTACTTTGCCAATTTTTGTGTGGATACATTTTGAAAGTAGGTAAATTTCTAAGAGGGCTATTACTAATCATATGGTAAAATTATATTTAGCTCTGTAAGTTCTTGAGTCACTGTTTTATAACTTATCCTTTTATAGTTCTTTTAGCTCTGTCAGTCCTGTCTAGGCAACAGTTATCTACTCCTCCATGCTAGAGTTTAAAGAGTTTTTCTTCCCAGAATTTTCCACAGCTTAATCTAAGTTTCTTTATTTTCCTTTATGACTTTTTGTGGAGAGACCTAATGGCCTGTGTAATTTCACTGTCTTGGAAGACTGTTATAAGTGTCTGATTCATTCAATTTTTTTACCTCATTGTTCTTAATCTCACTAGCACATACCACACAAGATCAGTTCATATTTTCGTTAGCTCTTGAAATCACTCCCTTAAATATTCTGATCCCATATTTAAGGAATACAAAATCAGAATTCATAAAGTCTGTTTGCAATTGAAAAGTTAGTGCTGATAGCTAGCATTTTCTTATAAGGACTTAGCCTGACATTTGGATAAAATGCCACCAGGAGCAATGTGATATTTAAACTATAGATTTTCTTATTGTCTTAAATTGTCTAAAATTGAGATGATATAAAAACTCTTTTAAAATGAGGCAAATAACTTCCTCAACCATCAAACCCAACTTTAACTTTATGTTTTGTCTCTATTTATTTAACAATTTATTATTTAACTACTTGTATACTTTCTACAGCCTGTGTTAAATGCTTTATATAATTTATTATTTTATTTCTCATAAGAGTTAAAAGTAGGTACTGTTATAATTGCTGTGCTATTATAATTACTACCTGTTTTACTAACATCCGCTTTTACCTAATTATCATAGTCTGACCAATTTTAGGATTTCTATCTGTCTGACATTTGCAATCTGGACAAACTCTTTCCTCACTATATATTTTTTCTTTTTTTAAAATTGGAATATCATTGCTTTGCAGTATTGTGCTGGTTTCTCTCATACATCAACATGCATCAGCCACAGGTATGCATATACCCCCTCCCTCTTGAACCTCCTCTGAGTCTCCCACCCCATCCCAGCCCTCTAGGTTATCACAGAGCACTGGGTTGAGCTCCCGGTGTCACACAGCAAATTTCCACTGGCTATCTGTTTTGCATATGCTAATGTATGTTTTCATGCTACTCTCTCAAGTCACCTCACCTACTCCCTCCTCCCAATATTTTAAGCTAAGTATGATCTCCCATTTTTATTTGAACTGTTTCATAGGTACATATGACTGTTAGGGGCATGTGGCTTTTTTGTGTATATGTCAATGCTGGGAAATGGTGAATTATCATTGTGACTTTTCTTCAGGAAAGATATATATTGAAACGCGATCAAATATGGAGAGAATAACAGAAAACATCTACCACCTCCAGGCCCAACTGTGATGACTGGCCGGAAATACTGGTGTAGAACCTCAGATCTGGAAAGGAGAAAGACTATTTTACCTCTGATTGGGGAATAGAGAAACTTGACTCATGTAACCTTTTCAAGTAACATTTTAAGATCCTTTACTTGTTGACAAAGATTCTTTGGAGAATCTTTTGAAAATAAAAACACAAAAGTAAAAATTATCTGTAACTACATCAGCTCAAGGTAAACACTCTTTGCAAATTATTATATGTACTTCCTGTCTTTTCTTAAATATATGTTAATCAAAATCTCATCATGCTTTACAAATGATTTTTAAATTATAATTTGAATATTTCTGATGGTATTAACTTTAATGATCTTAAGAATACATATATGCATGTATTGTAACTTATCCAGTTAAGCAAGATTATGGAGAAGGCAATGGCACCCCACTCCAGCACTCTTGCCTGGAAAATCCCATGGATGGAGGAACCTGGTGGGCTGCAGTCCATGGGATCGTGAAGAGTCGGACACGACTGAGCGACTTCATTTTCACTTTTTGCTTTCATGCATTGGAGAAGGAAATGGCAACCCACTCCAGTGTTCTTGCCTGGAGAGTCCCAGGGACGGGGGAGCCTGGTGGGCTGCCGTCTATGGGGTCGCACAGAGTTGGACACGACTGAAGCGATTTAGTAGCATGGAAGGATGGCGAAGAGTGAGCCTTACCCTCAGAAATAAAAGCAAAAAGGAAGAAATTCAAGGACACTTGTAGTTACTTCTCTACAAGTGTTTGGAACATTTCACCATAATTCTTATTTACTTATTTTTACTTCTGTATTTTATTATAGAATCTTAATTATCAGAAATTCTTTTGTTCAATAGTAAATAACATAAAGTAGTAAGATGTGGGATAAAATGTTAAACAAAAATTGGAGAAAAAGTTTTAAAAATGTTCTTTCCTTTCATTTTTTCTTATGATAACAGTTCACAGTGAAGCCCTCAGAAAGCTAGAGAATGGAGACAGTAGCCTTGTAGCAGCGCTTCGTGTGGCTGATCTTGAGGAACTCTTGACTATCCAAGTCACCACTGTAACCTATAATGTGACTGTGGCTGACATGTTGGGGGCACCATGTCTGTTGTGACTTTGGCGCTTTGTAATGATTTGTTCTCTTTTTAGGAGAGGTGTCCACCATGGAATGTCTCCAGATGTGACCAAAGCTGGAGCACCTGGCGCTGAAATCCCATTTGACCAGTTAAGTCTCAAAATTTGTGATGACAGAAACCAGACATTTCTTTAAGGATTTATGTCTTGGATGTGATGTGAAATTAAGGAAAGTAGTAACTGATCTGTTGAGTAGAGTTCCTTCTCTTTGTGCTCTGAAATACTCTATATGTTCCATTCAGTGGTGGCATTGCTTGCAGAGATCTGTTCTGAAGGTGCTGTAGTTGATGCCTCTGTCCCGGCATGGTCAGGGTCAATGGTTAAAAGCTCTTCCTCAGTGATAGGAGGAAAACAGTTCAGGAGCCCCAACCTGTTCAACAGACGGGATGTGATGCTGTGTTGATTCAGTGATTCTTTACTTTCTGGAGCTTAGCTAGGGACTGTTTCAGAGATTTTGAGTGCTTCCTCTTTCTCCTCCTCTTCTCCTCATTCTCATCTTCTTCCTCCTTTCCCATTTACAAAACCACATTCTTGAAAAGCTTCTTGATTATTTGATCAAAAGGAGGAAGGAGACTTAAGTAACATCACTTTAAATGTTTAATTTGCAATTAGTCAGCTCTACTGACTGCAGGCAGAATTTTTTTTTTTAATATGAAAGGACTAATCAGTAAATGTATTGCCAACATGTCAAAATACCAAATTGGAGAGCAAAAGGTAATATGGCAAACTGAGAGGACTGGAGGACTGAAAGAAAAGGCAGAATGAGCATGAAAATACATTTTAAGATTTACTGTCTTTTAAAGACGTAGAATAAAGTAAATATATCAGATCAGCCCTAAGTTCATGTTTTACCTAGATTTCAGACTTTTAGTGCTCTGAACCTCTCTCCCCTCCCCAAACCTACTCTCAGTCACTTATTTGTGATGACGTAAGTCTTAAATGATATTGGGGAGGGGGGTTGTGGGGGGTTCATGTTTGGGAACGCATGTACACCCGTGGTGGATTCATGTCAATGTATGGCAAAACCAATACAGAATTGTAAAGTAAAATAAAAAATAAATTAAAAAAAAGTAAATGATATTGGATATTGACTTTTGGTTTCATACAATTTAAACTTGCTATTTGCTTATAGAATATAAAGGACTTATTTCCTGAGAAAGGAATTTTCAGCACATGACAGCAGTCGAGGGGAGTGTTGGGGTCAGGTGAGATGGAACATCCTGATTCTATTAAAAATATGCTCCCACATTCTACAGTAACATAGCCAGCATCGTAACTTTTTTTGTAAACAAGACAGGGCCCCTCAGCGGCCAAGGCCCATAACAAAAAGCTTCAAGCCCAAGGGGACAGAGGATAGTTTATATCCAAGACTAAAAAGGCAGAAATGAAATATTTTGATAGAACTTAAGAACATAATAAGACATTGCTTCTCAAATATTAGTCACTTTCTAAAGGCTCATTATATTTCTTATAATTACACATCACATGTATCATAATATTAAAACTTTATTTTAAATTCACTTGAAACTAACTTTTAAATTTTTTAATTTAATAGGTCATAGACAATACTGTGCATGAAATGGCAGATTCAGCATATATATGTATATATATACCCACACGTGCATGCAGGCTAAGTTGCTTCTGTCCGGTCTGACTCTTTGTGACCCTATGGACTGTAGCCCGCTAGGCTCCTCTTGTCCATGGGATTCTGCAGGTAAGGATACTAGACTGCAGTGATAACCATTTCCTTCTCCAGGTTGAACCCTGAGTCGGGACCCCTCTTATGTCTCCTGCATTAGCAGATGGGTTTTTTTTAATCACTAGCATTACCTGGGAAGCCCATACTTCCCAGAAAGAGAGAGAGAGAGGGAAAAAGAGAGAGAGATGATGAAGACTGGCAACTTCAAAATCTGCAGGTCCAAAAACCCTGGTGGAAGTCCATCAAGCAGGGGAATTGTCTCTTACCTGCAGGAGGGTCAGATGTTGTTCTATTTAGGCTTTCAGTGGATGTTTGAGGCTTATCCACTTTACAGAGGCAACTTCCTTTACTCAGTCCACTGATGAATATTAATCTCATTCAAAAACATCCTTAGAGTAACACTCAGGATAATATTTGACTAAATATCTGGGCATAGGAATCTGCTTGGTTGATGTTCATTATTTGAAGGAGCAAAGCAGTGAAAGGAGGACCCTAGATGTCCTCACTTTACGGAATGTGTCTAAGTATCAGGATGGGAAGGTTGGTGAGATGACCTGCAACCTGCACTCAGTCAATTTAGAAGAAAGGAAACTTAGATTAGCAGGTCATGGATCAAGGGGGAAAGCACTATAAGAACTTGAAGTAAAGAGAAAGGTGTCACCAAGTAGCTAGGCTCTTTGCAACCCACTATGTACTGCAAAATGGCAACCAGCTCAAGTGGAACAATGCAAGCAATTTTATAATTCATAGAACATGAAAGATATCAAAAGGTCTTCATCCCCGAACAAGAAAGAGAGGCTTTGATTACAAGTTAGAGAACTCCGCAAATCCTTCCACTGCCCTAAACCGCTGTAACTGAGAGCTAAGGTAGGGACTCTGTGAGTCATGAGAACATAATCCAGTGAGGAGATCCTGGAGCAGGACATTTCCTGATTTTGTAGTCCCTACCAAGCCAGTTATGGATAGATTTGCATTTTGGTTGGGAAATGATTGGATCAGCAAGTTTTGGCAGCTCCACTCCCCCCTGGGAGGGGCAGCGAGCCCCAATAAAGAGGCCCTCTGCGGCACCACCACCATTCTGCTACTCAAATCCCGATAGACTGTGGAGAACCTGGTGAGTCTGATTCTTCAGTTCTGCTTTGTTCTTGGGCTCCTGGATGTTGAACTTATGCTGGACACAGCAAATTTCATGGGTTCAAAGTTAAAATCATAGGTTTAATAGTACTTACCAAATGGGAACTTGGAACGTGGGCAAAACCGTATGCTGTATTTATTAGGTTTCTGGTACAGAGATTGAATTCTTCTATTGAAAAAGACATTAATAAGAAATCTTTGACATTAAGAGGTAAAGAAGAAAGTATTTTTTCCTTTTTTTGATATCATTTTGGTGTCCCTCTGTTGTGATTTCGGAGGCATTTATCCTAGAAAGTATGAGGCCCTTTTATCCTTCCTGGTGGCCCTTTGCTCTGTACCCAAGTCATACTACTGGGACCTCATGAAAGATAATGAAGACAGGAATTGCTTGTGCGCTTGCCCAGGATTTTAGAACGTGTGATGGCCTTTTTTGAAGATGTTGTTTTCATAAAACAAACAAAAGCCATTGCTTGGTTCTTTAAAAACCAAGATATTTCCTTTGGAAAAATTATGAGAAAAGGGAAGGTTTTCTCTGGGCTGATGATACAATTTCCTAAAAGGGAGAGAGAAGCCAGAAACTCATTAAAAGGGATTAAAGAGATTAAAGCACATTCTTAGCGTCTGGATACTATCAGATGATATTACACAATTTTTGCCACGTCCTTCTGCAGCAGTTCTTTCTTGTGAACACAGTCATGTAATTTCTTTCAGATTCTAAGACTCCAGAAAGATGTCTCAGTGGCAGCAGCAGTGCAAGCAGCCCTGCCAGCCACCTCCAGTAGTGTGCCCCCCCAAGTGCCCTGAGCCCTGCCCACCTCCAAAGTGCCCTGAGCCCTGCCCACCTCCAAAGTGCCCTGAGCCTTGCCCACCTCCAAAGTGCCAGCAAAAATGCCCTCCTGTGCCACCTCCACAGCAATGCCAAGAGAAGTGCCCACCCAAGTGCAAGTAAAAGCTTCAGCTTTTATCTGGATCAGGAAAGGATGAGGACAGTTGATTCACCCAGCTCCACAGCTCCACCTTCATCTTCTCTTCAAATCCCATCATGAATACAGAAGAATCTTCTCCATCCTTCAGCCAGCAGTATGCCTGTGGCGATTTCTGACGGCCAGAGGTTTCCTTCCTGAGGCTGCTACACCACTTCCCTCTGGGAGGACAGCTGAGAAATCATCACAGCTCTTCAGAGGAAAGAGCAACAGCTCTCCTCCTGGGTGTCATCAGGGAATTCCCTCACTGTCTTCTGTGTCTCTCTGTCACCTGGGCAGGGGTTTCTACCAGCTGGGCAATTGTCACTTATCTTCCACCCCTGAATAAACTACAGTTCCTTTGTGTGATGTTAAAAAATGTTTTCTTTCTTTTAAAACCTGCTTTTAGTAATACCATATCATCATCTTGGTTTGTTCCTATCCTTCTTTGATGCCAAGGTTTAGGCTCTCATAAACAGAGTTGTCTAAATTTTGAGTCATATAAAAGATTATTTCTATATAATTTAAAATCTCACCCTATTTTCTTAACTATCACTTCTTGATTGATTTGAGGACCAATTTATGCAATTCCTCTGGATTTCAGTCCCTTTGCTAAAATGTGAGGAAAATCATACTTACGTTGCAAAGTTCTCTGAGGCATAAAACTTACATGACTGTTGTAATTTAGTTGGCACAATGCCAACTAAATAAACACATACATAGCACTTGGTGAAGCAGCAGATCAGCAGTGTGTCCATCAGCTCCGCTGGCACCACCAGCACCAGCCTCACCACCAGCACCAGGGTGACCACAGCAGCAAAGTGGCACACACAGAGCTAGAAAGCAGGAAGCTTCTTAAACTCTATTACCCTTTCATATTCTCTTCTTTTCCTTTTATAATTTAACCTTATTTTAAAGTGATATAGACAAAAAGCCTTTGCAAATTAGTAAAATGTTCTGCATAAAATTAAAGTAGTTCTGAAAACGTGGGTAGTACAGGAGAATGGAAAATTAAAAAGGTCCTTACCAGACAAGGTGCCACCTCATCTCCATGTGTAAAATCAGCTCCTCTTAATCTAAAAACTTAGTTTTATATTTTTTTCACCTCTGAAATTACTTTCCTGACTGTTTTGACCCCACCTTTAAAGAACATTGAGGTTGCAATATTTGCTTAGATTTACAAAGTTACTGTCGCTAAGTACCTTGCTTTCTAAGTGCTTAGCTTACTAGTCAATAAGCTGTGTAAAGGGATATGCTCTTTAAGCATTTTGGTCGTAAGTGTCCAACAACAGAAGAGTTAATTCAGCTCATATGCACACACATAAACATACAACAGGTACACACAAAACCCAGTATTATTCTTAAGAACAGTATTATTTTTAAAAGTTTTCATATTAAATTGTATTGTACCTAAACATATACAAAATCGAAAGGATCTTTGTCTTGTACATTCTTCACTTACAAATCTAAAAGTAAATGACTCCAAGATGATAGAGCTGCAGATGGAAAAAGATTCCCAGATTCCTGCTCAGTCCTCATCAGACTATGACATGTGTGAGAAATAAACACTGATATTTTGAACCTGTCTCTACTGTAGCTAGTGTAATTTGACCTGACACAGAAATCCGTTCTCTGAGGTGGGACGCTCCTGTAATAAATCTTAAAATTATGGCATTGACTTAGAGACAGGGATGGTTGGCAAGGTAACTGGTATTGGAACCCACAAACATGGTGATGCATGTTATTCAATGGCAAAACATTTGAAATAATGGTTGTCCATGGTAATTTAAGTGGTTAAGCATACGTTGGTTACTTGTTGAATTTACCAGGGTGTTTTGATAGACATACGTTCAGGAAATAATTGACTGATTTGCAGACCAGAATAAAAAAAAAAAGGAAAAAAATTATATCTTAGATATTCAAAAACTTGTTGAATTAGAAAGCTCACCACTTGTAAAGCCCAAAGACAAAAAGATGAGATTAGAAGCAGTTTTGAATTTTACATCCACCTCCAATTGACTATAATAACAGAGAAAAGAGAAAGAAGTTGTAGTCTTTCTTCCTGTGTATCAGGGAACTGTGAACAGTAGACTAAAGAGTTTAAAACAGACAAATTACAGCTCAGTTACAGCTTATGCAAACATCTTTTATTAAACAGAGACTCCCAAGACATGGGAGCAGACCCACTCCAAAAGAGTTATCATAACTATTCCTCTTGGCTTCCCCCTTTTTGTACTTCCTGTCTTTTCCTTTCTGGTTGTGCCCTGTGCAAAGTGGGCCTTGTACCGGCTACCAATTAAGAAAGGGAATGTAAATAGACATACACTCAAGGTCTATAGACAGTTTCAAGTTAGATAACAACAGGCTCTGTTGTGTGTGTCTTCCCATAATTCAGTCAGTTATAATCAGATGTATATATGCATAGAATATTTATGAATCCTTAATAGGCTCCTAGCTGCCTAAGGTTACTTGAGCAAGGCCCTGTGGTTAGTTTGTATCCACTGTGTGCCTAGGGCACATATGCAGGAGTTGGTAAAATCTCTGTGGTTATTTTGTAGCATATCTGTGAGCTCCTTTGAGCGTGTCTGGGATGGGGTTTAGAGATCAGCTTTCCTCCTTTTACCCTAGGCCACCCCTAGTTGTTCATGCTTAACTTCCTACCTAACAGCTCTACTATGTTCAGGTGAAAAGGCAGCAAAATAAATGAAGCTGCAAAGTTACTTCTATGAAGGGAGCTGAGTGTGGTCCCTAGAACATAGAATGACTGGAGAAATGAAATATATCCAATGTTTAATAACTTTTTGAGGAAACTGATGACTAAATAAACTATGCCCCAAAACTAAAAAGACTGATTTTTCAGGAACAGAAACCACTTTCTAGCTCTCCTTTCTCTACTTGCCACACTACCCATTTCAGATGTGGTCAGTACAGCGACTGAAAGGAAATAACCGCTGAGATGGATACAAGGTCCATAGAGAATAATGGATGAGGGAAGTTCTCTCAGAGACTAGCATCAGAGCCTAATAGAGCAAGGAGGAAAAGGGACACTGCTGCTGCTGCTGCTGCTGCTAAGTCGCTTCAGTCGTGTCCGACTCTGTGCGACCCCATAGACGGCAGCCCACCGGGCTCCCCCGTCCCTGGGATTCTCCAGGCAAGAACACTGGAGTGGGTTGCCATTTCCTTCTCCAAATGCATGAAAGTGAAAAGTGAAAGTGAATTCGCTCAGTCGTGTCCGACTCTTTGCGGCCCCATGGACTGCAGCCCACCAGGCAAGAGTACTGGAGTGGGTACCATTGAGGAGGAAAAGGAACACAGAGATTCCCAAACTTTGTTACTCTGTTGTCTGGTTGTTATTCTTTCACCTCCCTTGCCCTCATTTTTATTAAGGCATAACTAAGATATTACATTGTATATCTTCACCATGTATAGAGACCATGGCAACTCACTCTACTATTCTTGCCTGGAGAATTCCAAGGACAGAGGAGCCTGGTGGGCCACAGTCCTTGGGGCTGCAAAGAGTCGGACACAACTGAGTGACTTTCACTTCACTTCACCGTGTATAATATGGTGATTTGGCATATGCACATTTTGTGTGTTTACCATCATTGGGTTACTTAACACATTAATCACCTCAATAATAACCATTAAGAATGTGGGTGTGTGGGTGTGTGGTGAGAATGCTTAAGGTTTACTGTTTTAGCAAGTTGCAAGTACAAAACACAGTGTTATTAACTAGAGTCACCTTGCTGTACATTAGATTTCAGAGCTTATTCATCCTATGACTGAAGGTATGTTGCCATTCCCTAGAATCTCCACTTTTGCCCCACCCCTCAGTGCCTGCTAACCACCATTTTGCCCTTTGTTTCTGTGAGTTCTTTGAGTTTGGTAACACATTTCTAAAAAACCAATGGGTTGAACAAGAAATAATAAATAAAATTAGAACATACTTTAGGAGAAATTAAAACAGCATACAATAACTTTAATGATACATGTAACACAAAATAAAAACAGAAATTTATGGCTGGAAACATCCATATTACAAAAGAGGAAAGATCTCAAATCGATAACCTTTATAGACATACATGCATGTGTGTGGGTTTATGAAAAATAAAAAAATTCTAACACTAAATACAGCAAAAATATAAGCAGTTATTATTTCTTGGAGTTTAATAATGGTACTCTTTTTTTTGAACAGCTTTATGCTTTCCTGATTATATATATTGTGATGTAATTTCATTTTTACAACTATTCATCATTATATTTAAAAAGTATATGGCAGTCAGTGAAGATGTTGCTGAGCTAGAGGAATATGCTGTGTCCCAGCTTCTGGAACATAATTTCTGGTGACTGTTTCAGATGTTTCCAGTGTCTTTCCTCTTCTTCCTCATTCTCCACTTCTTCCTTGTTTCACATTACAAAGTCACGTTCTTGTAAATCTTCCTGATTATTTGACCAAGGCAAGTTAGTTGACAAATTCTTCCTACTGATTGCAAGAATAATTTAAAAGTTTTTTAAAAAGGAATATAAAAAGTTATTTTTAAAAGTATTGACAACATATCAATGTACCATGTTGGACAGTTAAGAGGTATACATTGGGAGTGAAGGGTAATATAGCCAGATAAGGGGTCTAGAGGGTTGAAGGAGAAGACAGAATAAACAAATTGAAACAGAATTTTATTTATTTATTTATTTTTATTTATTTAATTAATTTTTTTTACTTTACAATACTGTATTGGTTTTGCCATACATTGACATGAATCCACCACAGGTATATACGAGTTCCCAACCCTGAACCCCCCTCCCACCACCCTCCCCATATCATCTCTCTGGATCATCCCAGTGCACCAGCCCCAAGCATCCTGTATCGAACCTAGACTAGCGATTTGTTTCTTACATGATAGTATACATGTTTCAATGCCATTCTCCCAAATCATCCCACCCTCTCCCTCTCCCGCAGAGTCCAAAAGTCTGTTCTTTACATCTGTGTCTCTTTTGCTGTCTCGCATACAGGGTTATCATTACCATCTTTCTAAATTCCATATATATGTGTTAGTATACTGTATTGGTGTTCGTCTTTTAAAGATCAAAAGCATGTTTGGAAAGAGTTGATGAAAGCAAATGTATCAGATCAGTCCTAAGTTCATATTTCACCTAGATTTCAGACTTTTAGTGCTCTGACCCTCTTATCCCTCCCAAACCTAAGTCTCTATTACTTATATCTTAAATGGTACTTTATATTTATTTTTCCTCTCACAGAATTTAAACCTGATACTTATGGAATAAAAGAGTTTTAATTCCTGACAAAAGAATTTTAAGAACATGATAGCAGTCTAGGGAAGTGTTTGGGTCAGATGAAATGGGACATCCTGATTCATTAAGAATATATTTCTACATTCTACAGTAACATAAAGCTAGCATTGTAAATTTATTCCTAAATCAGACAGGGCCCCTTCACCAGCCATGACCCATAAGATGCAGCTTCAGTGCCCAAGGGGACAGCACAGAAAAAAGTATAACTCATGTCCAGGATAGAAGATAGGACCTATAGAAGAACTGTTGACTGCTAAATCTGTGAAAAGGCACAAATAAAATCTTTGCCAGGGTTGGAGAACATACTAGGGTATTATTTTCTGAACTTCAGTTATTCCCTAAAAGTTCATTATATTTGTCCTAATTACACATCACAAGTATCATATGATATTTTTAAATTTTAAATTTTCTTTATGCTAACTTTTGGAATTTTTAATTGGCCATAGTCAGTCATGTACATAAAATGGCAGATGAAATATTCAAATTATATATATATAATATATATTTTATATATATATTATACATATATATATATAGAGAGAGAGATTATGAATTCTGGGAAATTTGAAGTTTTTAGAGTTGAAAACTTGCTGGAAGTCCATTAGACAGGGGAATTATCTCTTACCTGGAGGAGGGTCAGCCTTGTTCTACTCAGGTTTTCAGTGAGGACTACCCACATTTTAGAAGGCAACCTCCTTTACTCAGGCCACTGATAAATATTAACCCCAACCAAAAGCATCCTTTGAGAAAAATCCAGAATAATGTTTGACCAAATATCTGGATATCCTGTGCCAGCCAAGTTGATCTATGGAATTAACCATCAAACTTTCTTCCCAGCACACTGGCAAATTGTACAAAAAAAAATAGAGCTGATCAATGTTATGTGGCGGCTTGGAAGGGTGAGTTTGGGGGAGAATGGATACTTGTATATATACAGCTGGGTCTCTTTGCTGTCCACCTGAAACTGTCACAACACTTGTTAACTGGTTATACTTTAGCATAAAATAAAAGTTGAAAAAAATAGAAAAAATGTAAAAACAGGCAAAAAAAGAAAGAGTGAAAAATAAGTTTATTTCACATATATTCCACTGTGACCAATATGGAAAATGTAAAGGTTAAAATTATCATAAAATTATTATTAATAATTAAAAGTTTTATATGAATGACAATGAACTTAATCACTGAATTATTAATAAAGTGATTTCAACTTTCTCTTAAATCTACCACTAGATTTGATGTCAAGAAACATGTGTTTTAATAATTAATAAATGGTAAATATATAAAAAAGTAGCCATTTGAATAGCATTGCATTTTAGATTGGGTTTTTCAATAATTTCGAAGAGGCAGGAAAATTTGAATAATCCTTGGAAATTTCTCAAAAGTTGAAATAAAAAGAAATCAGTTGGAGAAATTATGTAGGAGCAGGTGGTGGGTCATGGTGAGGAGTTATGAGCAAAAAGCTTGCTTTCTATCATAGGTCTAAGGTCTGAGCTGCCACAATATCTGAATTACACAAGATGATGCCACACTTGTAGTAAATTTCCTGTGATTCAAGATGAGACAGATTTATAAAGGTCACAGAAATCTTCTTGATGTCCTGTATTCCATGGAGCAAAGCAGTGAAAGGAGGACCCTAGAGGGTTACCACTTTACTGAAGGTGTCTGTCTATCATGATGGGAAGGCTGGTGAGATGACGTGCAACCTGCCCTCAGTTTATTTTAGAAGCAAGCAGACTTTAGATTAGCAGGCCAGGGATCAAAGGGAAATGCATCATAAGAAGAGTCTGAGGTAGAGAGAAAGGTGTCCCAGGTAGCCAGGCCCTTTGCAACCGAGTATGTAGAATAGAATGGCAACAAGTTCAAGTGGACAAAACAAACAGTTTTATAATTCAAGGACGGTGAAAGAGAGAAGAGCATATCCTCTGATCAAGAAAAGGAGCCCTTGATGACAAGTTAGAGAACAACCCCCAACAACCCCTGCTAATCCTTCTGTCATAAATTCCTGAAATTAAGAGCTAAGCAGAGACTCTGTGAGTCATGAGAACATAATCCAGTGAGGAGATCCTGGAGCAGGGCATTTCCTCTTTTCAGAGTCCCTGTCAAGCCAGTTATGGATGGATTTGCATTTTGGTTGGGAAATGACTGAACCAGGCCCATTTTGGCAGCTCAACTTCCCCCTGGGTGGGGCAGCAAGCCCCAATAAAAAGGCCCTCTGCTGCATCACTGCCATCCTCCTGCTACTCAAGTCCTGATAGACTTTGGAGAAACTGGTGAGTCTGATTCTTCTGTTCTACTTTGTTCTTGGGCTTCCAAATATTGAATTTATGCTGGAGGCAGCAAATTTGGTGGGTCCAAAGTTATGATCAAGTGTTTAATGCTCCTTAGTGGATGGGAACTTAGAATTTGTATGCTATATTTATTAGGTTTCTGGTAGAGAGTTTGAATTTCCCTATTGAAAAAGAAGTTAATAGGAAATCTTTGACATTGAGATAAAGAAGAAAGTATTTTTCCTTTTTTGATACCATTTTGGTGTCCCTCTGTTCTGATTTCAGAGGCATTTATTATCCTAGAAACTATGAGGCCCTTGTATCCTTCCTGGTGGCCCTTTGCTCTGTACACAAGTCATACTGCTGGGACCTCATGAGAGATAATGAAGATAGGAATTGCTTGTGAGCTTGCCCAGGATTTTAGAACTTGTGATGAACTTTTTTTGAAGATGTTGTTTTAATTTAAAAAAAGCTACTGCTTTGTTCTTTCAAACAAAAATATTTTCTTTAGAAAATTTGTATGAACAAAGAGGTTTTCTCTGGGCTGATGAAACAATTTCCTAAGAGAGCACGAGAAGCCAGAAATTCATTAAAAGGGATTAAAGAAATTAAAGCACATTCTTAGAGATTGGCTCCTAGCTGATGGTATTACATAATTTTTCCATGTCCTCCTTTAGGAATTCCTTCTTGTGAACACTATCATGTAATTTCTTTCAGATTCTAAGATTCCAGAAAGATGTCTCAGCAGCAGCAGCAGTGCAAGCAGCCCTGCCAGCCACCTCCAGTAGTGTGCCCCCCCAAGTGCCCTGAGCCCTGCCCACCCAAGTGCCCGGAGCCCTGCCCACCTCCCAAGTGCGTGGAGCCCTGCCCACCTCCAAAGTGCCCTGAGCCCTGCCCACCTCCTCAGTGCCAGCAGAAATGCCCTCCTGTGCCACCTCCCCAACAATGCCAAGAGAAGTGCCCACCCAAGTGCAAGTAACAGCATCAGCTTTTATCTGGATCAGGAAAGGATAAGGACAGTTGACTCACCTAGCTCCACAGCTCTACCTTTGCCTTCTCTTCAAATCCCATCATGGATACCGAAGGAACTTCTCCACCCTTCAGCCAGCAATATGCCTGTGGCGATTTCAGACAGCTAGAGGTTTCCTTTCTGATGTTGCTATACTGCTTTGCTCTTGGATGTGCCCAAGAAAGCATCACAAAGCTTCAGAAGGAAGAACAGCAGCTCTTCTCCTTGGTCCCATCAGAGGATTCTCTCACTGTCTTCTGTGTCTGTCACCTGGGCTGGGGTTTCTACAGGCTGGGAAATTGTTACTTATCCTCTACATCCTGAATAAAGTAGAATTCCTTTGATGTTAAAAATGCTTTCTTTGTTTTAAAAGTTGTGTTTAACAATACTATATAATTGTTATGGTTTATTTGTATTCTTCTTTGATATCAAGGTTCACGATCTCACAATCATTGTTGCCTGAATTTTGAGTGACATAACAGGTTATTTTTATATAATTTCTAATCCATATTATTTATTTAATTGAAGATTGACTGATCTGAGAAATTTTAAACTCTTCAGGATTTTTGCTTCTTTACTAAAAAGTAGGGAAAATCTTAGATATATTGCCCACTCGTTTGGGACATACAAATTAAATGAATGTGTTTAGTTTAGTTGGCACATTGCTAGATGCAGAGTTAGCACTTAGCGAGGCAGCAAATCATCATTGTCTTAGTCATTACCAGCATCACTACTGTCATCAGCATCACCACCTTACTTGTTCCAGCAGGAAAGTGGCTCAAACATAACTAGTATAGCAAACAGAAAGATTCTTAAACTTTGTTACTCTTTCCTAATTTGTTGTTCTTTTTCTTCTTCATTAACTTTATTTTTAATGTGATATTGCAAATATAGAATTTGGGGTAATTACTGGAATATTTTTGCATAAGATTATAGTGGTTTCTAAAACATAGATAGTAGAGAAGAAAGAGAAATTAAAAAAAAAAAAAGATCCTTACCAGGCAAAGTGCTGTCTCCTCTCCATGTGTACCACCTGCTCTTCTTTCTCCAACAACTAATCCATGGTCAGTCTATATTTTTTCACCTCTGAGATTACTTTTTTATTGAAGAACACATTGGTTTTGCAATGCTTAGATTGGTAAAATTACTGTTGCTATGTACCTTTCTTTTCTAAGTGCTTAGCCTACTATCAAGTAAGCTGGGAAATGAGGGATATTTTCTTTAAATATATCTTTTTTGTGTGGTTCTAAACTTCCACTTAAAGAACAGTTAAGTCAGACCACACACTCACACACAAAGTCAGACCACACACTCACACACACAGTGATGAATAGGATGCTATTTTTAAAAGTGATGAAGTCTTTGTGTTAAATCATATTATGCCTAAATATACTTAAGATTAAAAGGACTTTTCTTTATCTACATTCTTCACTCATAAAGCTAGAATTAAAGGATTCTATGATAATAGAACTGAAGATGGAGAAAGAGTCCATTACTGCTCAACCCTCATCAGACTATGACTTGTGTGGGTGTGGTAGAGGAAGCACTAATGTCTGGGAGTTGTCTCTTCTGTAGCTAGTGTTATTTGACCTGACACAGAAATTAGTTCCTAGAGGTAAGGTGTTACTGTAACAAATCTTAAATATGTGGCCATGGCTTAAGAGTCTGGAGTAGGTTGGCAAGAAAACTGACACTCAAAAACATAAATGCAGTGACACATGATATTCAATGGCAAATTCTTTGCTATATAGGTAACTTGGGAGGCAAACTGAATGTTGGTAGCTTGTTGTGTTCACCAGGGTATTTCAGTGAACTCATGTTCAGAAAATAATTGTTTAGTTTTCAGGTCAGAAATGAAAAGGAAGAAACATAGCCCAGAAATTCAAAACTTTGTTGAATTAGAAAAATGAACCACTTGTAAGCTCCAAAGAAGAAGAGATGAGATTGGAAGTGGTTGTGAACTTTAGATCTACTTTCAGTTGACTGTAACAGAGAAAAGAGAAATAAGTTGTAGTCTTTCCATCTGTGTGCCAGGGAGCCTCATCATAGCTCTATTATGTTCAGAAGGAAAGAATGAAAAATAAATCAAACCACAAAATTACTTATAGGAAAGGACCTAAGTGTAGTCCTTAAAACATAGAAATGATTGAAGGAGTGAAACCTATTGGGTGTCTAATAAGTTTTTGAGGGAATTGATAGCTAAATATACTATGTACCAAAACTAAAATGACTTTGACTTTTCAAGAATAGAAATAACTTTTCCAGGCCTCCTTTCCCTACCTTCCACACTACCCATTTCAGATGTGGTCAGTACAGATAAATAAAAGGATACAACTGCTATGAGATGGACACTAGGCCCACAGGGAATAATAGATGAAGGAAGCTCTCTCAAAGAATAGTATCAGAGCCTAACAGAGGTAAGGAGGAGAAGGAACACAGAAAGGTTCAAACTTTGTTACTCTATAGCATGGTGGTTATTCTTTCATTTTTCCCCCTCTAGCTTAATTGAGATATAATTGACAGTTTAAATTGTATATACTTACTGACTTCAGGCTATACTACAAAGCCACAAGACAGTATGGTACTGGCACAAAGACAGAAACATAGATCAATGGAACAAAATAGAAAGCCCATAGGTAAATCCGTGCACCTATGGACACCTTATCTTTGACAAAGGAGGCAGGAATATACAATGGAGAAAAGACAATCTCTTTAACAAGTGGTGCTGGGAAAACTGGTCAATCACTTGTAAAAGAATGAAACTAGAACACTTTCTAACACCATACACAAAAATAAACTCAAAATGGATTAAAGATCTAAATGTAAGACCAGAAACTATAAAACTCCTAGAGGAAAACATAGGCAAAACTCTCTGACATAAATCATAGCAGGATTCACTATGATCCACCTCCCAGAGTAATGGAAATAAAGGTAAAAATGAACAAATGGGAACTAATTAAACTTAAAAGCTTTTGCACAACAAAGGAAACTATAAGCAAGGTGAAAAGACAGCCTTCAGAATGGGAGAAAATAATAGCAAATGAAGCAACTGACAAACAACTAATCTCAAAAATATATAAGCAACTCCTGTAGCTCAATTCCTAAAAAAATAAGCAACCCAATAAAAAAAAAATGGGCCAAATAACTAAACAGACATTTCTCCAAAGAAGACATACAAATAGCTAACAAACACATGAAAAAATGCTCAACATCACTCATTATCAGAGAAATGCAAATAAAAACCACAATGAGGTACCATCTCATGCCGGTCAGAATGGCTGCGATCCAAAAGTCTACATGCAAAAAAAAAAAAAAAAAAACAACAAAAGTCTACATGCAATAAATGCTGGAGAGGGTGTGGAGAAAAGGGAACCCTCTTACACTGTTGGTGGGAATGCAAACTAGTACAGCCACTATGGAGAACAGTGTGGAGATTCCTTAAAAAAAAAACTGGAAATAGAGCTGCCATACAACCCAGCAATCCCACTGCTGGGCATACACACCAAGGAAACCAGAATTGAAAGAGACACGTGTACCCCAATGTTCATCGCAGCACTGTTTATAATAGCCAGGACATGGAAGCAACCTAGATGTTCATCAGCAGACAAATGAATAAGAAAGCTGTGGTACATATACAGAATGGAGTATTACTCAGCCATTAAAAAGAATATATTTGAATGAGTTCTAATGAGGTGGATGAAATTGGAGACTATTATACAGAGTGAAGTAAGTCAGAAAGAAAAACACCAATACAGTATATTAACATATATATATATGGAATTTAGAAAGATGGTAACAATGGGATTCTCCATGCAAGAATACTGGAGTAGGTTGCCATTTCCTTCTCCAGGGGATCTTCCCCACCCAGGGATCAAACCCAGGTCTCCCGCATTGCAGGCAGACGCTTTAACCTCTGAGCCACCAGGGAAGCCCTATAACCCTATATGCGAGACAGCAAAAGAGACACAGATATAAAGAACAGACTGTTGGACTCTGTGGGAGAAGGCGAGGGTGGGATGATTTGAGAGAATAGCATTGAAACATGTATATTATCATATGTGAAATAGATCGCCAGTCCAGGTTCGATGCATGAGGTAGGGTTCTCAGGGTGGGTGCACTGGGATGACCCAGAGGGATGGGATGGGGAAGGAAGTGGGAGGGGGGTTTAGGATGGGGAACACATGTATACCCATGGATGATTCATGTGAAAACCACCACAATATTGTAAAGTAATTAGCCTCCAATTAAAATAAAAAATTTAAAAAATGGAAAAAAATTGTGTATATTTATAGTATATAATGTGATGATTTGACCTATACATATTTTGTGCAATGATTGTCACTATCAATTTACTTATAAGTCACCTCAATAATAACCATTTAAGAGAATGTGTGTGTTTGTGTGTATGTGTGTGCTTATGTATATGGTCAGAATGCTTAGGGTCTTCTTTATCAGAAGTTTCAAGTGCATAACACTGTATATTAGACTCTCAGGGCTTCTTCATCTTATAACTGAAGACTTATTCTCTTTGCCAAGCATCTCCACTTTTGCCGCATCCCTCAGTCCCTGTTAATCACAGTTCTACTCTGTTTCTGTGAGTTCCATAGGTTCAGCAACACATTCCAAACAATCAATTGGTCAAAGAAGAAATGACAAGTAAAATTAGAACATGATTTGGCAGAAATAAAAATGAAAATACAACATACAAAATCTTGTGTGATACACATAATGTTGTGCATAAAGAGATATTTATGGCTAGAAATATTTAAAGTGATGAAAAATCTCAAATCGATGACCTTATAGAATTTCAGGCAAAACAGCAAAGAGAAAAGTCAAAATAATATACACTAGAACAGAAATAAATGAATTTAAATATAGAAAAACAAAAGAAATAAAGATAACACTTTGGTTCTTTGAAAGAATCAACAAAATTGACAACCCATGGGGATACTGATCAAGACAAAAAGATAGAAGGATCAGGTTTCTGAAATCAGCAAAGAGGAGGAGACAACACTGCTGATCTTAAAGAAATAAAAGGACTATAAGAGAATACTCTGAGCACTGACCATGAGCACTAACAAATTAGAAAACATAGATGAAATGGATACATCCCAAGTAAGATGCAAAGTATGGAAATACATTCATGAAAGTGTAGAAAATCTGAATATCTGTAGCAAATAAAGGGATAACATTATTAATGCAAAAAAATGTCCACAGAGGAAGACCTTGGTCCAGATGGCTGCACTGTCAAAGTCTACCTAATATTTATATTACAATTAGCATAACTCTTTCATGAACTTTTGTTAAAAAACAGAATAGAAGGACTTAATACCATAGAACTGCACCTTTAAAATTGTTTAAGAGGAAATATTTAATGTTACATGTATTTTATCATAATTAAAAATAATTTTAAAATGTAGAAAACAAGGCTCATTTACCAGCTCATTATATGAGGCTTATTATCAGAAATGACATCACAAGGGAAGAAATAAATATTCCTTAAGGATATAGGTACAAAAAAGATCTTCATGACCCAGATAATCATGATGGTGTGATCACTAATCTAGAGCCAGACATCCTGGAATGTGAAGTCAAGTGGGCCTTGGAAAGCATCACTATGAACAAAGCTAGTGGACGTGATGGAATTCCAGTTGAGCTGTTTCAAATCCTGAAAGATGATGTTGTGAAAGTGCTGCACTCAATATGCCAGCAAATTTGGAAAACTCAGCAGTGGCCACAGGACTGGAAAAGGTCAGTTTTCATTCCAACCCCAAAGAAAGGCAATGCCAAAGAATGCTCAAACTACCACACAATTGCACTCATCTCACATGCTAGTAAAGTAATGCTCAAAATTCTCCAAGCCAAGCTTCAGCAATACATGAACCGTGTACTTCCTGATGTTCAAGCTGGTTTTAGAAAAGGCAGAGGAACCAGAGATCAAATTGCCAACATCCGCTGGATCATGGAAAAAACAAGAGAGTTCCAGAAAAACATCTACTTCTGCTTTATTGACTGTGCCAAAGCCTTTGACTGTGTGGATCACAATCAACTGTGTAAAATTCTGAAAGAGATGGGAATACCAGACCACCTGACCTGTCTCTTGAGAAATCTGTATGCAGGTCAGGAAGCAACAGTTAGAACTGGACATGGAACAACAGACTGGTTCCAAATAGGAAAAGGAGTACATCAAGGCTGTATATTGTCACCCTGCTTATTTAACTTCTCTGCAGAGTACATCATGAGAAACGCTGGACTGGAAGAAACACAAGCTGGAATCAAGATTGCCGGGAGAAATATCAATAACCTCAGATATGCAGATGACACCACCCTTATGGCAGAAAGTGAAGAGGAACTAAAAAGCCTCTTGATGAAAGTGAAAGCGGAGAAAGTGAAAGTGGAGAAAGTGAAAGTGGAAAAGTTGGCCTAAAGCTCAACATTCATAAAAACGAAGATCATGGCATCTGGTCCCATCACATCATGGGAAATAGATGGAAAAACAGTGGAAACAGTGTCAGACTTTATTTTTGGGGTCTCCAAAATCACTGCAGATGGTGACTGCAGCCATGAAATTAAAAGACGCTTAATCCTTGGAAGAAAAGTTATGACCAACCTAGATAGTATATTCAAAAGCAGAGACATTACTTTGCTGACTAAGGTCCATCTAGTCAAGGCTATGGTTTTTCCAGTAGTCATGCATGGATGTGAGAGTTGGACTGTGAAGAAAGCTGAGTGCCAAAGAATTGATGCTTTTGAACTATGGTGTTGGAGAAGACTCTTGAGAGTTCCTTGGACATCCAACCAGTCCCAAGGACATCCAACCAGTCCATTCTGAAAGAGATCAGCCCTGGGATTTCTTTGGAAGGAATGAAGCTGAAGCTCCAGTACTTTGGCCACCTCATGTGAAGAGTTTACTCATTGGGAAAGACTGTGATGCTGGGAGGGATTGAGGGCAGGAGGAGAAGCGGGTGACAGAGGATGAGATGGCTGGATGGCATCACTGACTTGATGGACGTGAGTCTGAGTGAACTCTGAGAGTTGGTGATGGACAGGGAGGCCTGGCATGCTGCGATTAATGAGGTCACAAAGAGTCAGACACAACTGAGCGACTGAGCTGAACTGAACTGAAGGATATAGGTTAAAAAATTCTCTATAAAATACTAGCAAACTAAATCCATTACTCTGTATGAAAGATTATACACCACGAGCAAGAGGAGTTTATTCCTGGAATGCAAGGTTGTTTGAACATATATTATCAATCAATGCAATGCAGCATATTCATAAAATAAAGACAAAAAACCACACGACCATTTCAGTAAGTATTTGACAAAATGTAATGTCCTTTCATGATAAAAAGAAAAAAAAAAGTTGAAATAGAAAGAAAAGTTCTTAACTTCAAACGGTCATCTAAGAAAAACCCACAGGCAACTTCATACTTAATGGTGAAAGACTAGATGTATATCACCAACGTCAGGAATAGTACAAGATTGTATACTCTTGCCACGTCTACTAAATTATTAAATATTGTAGAGAAAGCTCTTGCTAGGGCAATTAGGTAAGAAAAAAAGATACCCAGACTGGAGAGGAAGATATAAAATGTTTCCTGTTTGTAGATTGCATGATCTGTATATAGATAATCTTAAGGAATTCACACATGAAATAGTATTAGAATGAATAAGCAAGTTCAGTGAGATTGCAGGATACAATATCAGTATACATAAATCAGTCTTTACACAAGTCTTTGTAAATTTGTAATTTTGTAAATTTGTAAAATTGTAAATTTGTGTAAGTATGTCTTCACACAAGTAATGAATAACCTGAATGTGAAGGTAGAATGATTTCTTTCACAATAGCATTAAAAAACAACAGGAATAAAATAAACACGTGCAACACTTACTTATACACTGAAAACTACAAAAGATGATTGAAAGAAATTCAAGATGATAAATGAAAAGATACTTTGCGTTCATGAATTTGAAGGTCTAATATTGTTAAGATGGTAACACTCCCTAAATTGATCTGCAAATTCACAAAATTTCTACAAGAATCCTTGCTCCCTCTTTCGCAGAAATTGACAAGCAGATCCTAAAATTCAAATGGAAATGTAAGGGGCCCCAAATAGGCGAAATAATCTCAGAAACCCCCGCCTCCCCAAAGTTAGAGGATTCCCACATTCCAATTTCCAAACTTTCCACAAAGATACAGTAGTGCAGGCTTGTTACACTAGTATAAGAAGTTCAGAAACAAATTGTTACATTTTTGATCAACTGATTTTGACAAGACTGGCCAGACAGTTCAACTGGGGAAAGAGTAGTCTTTTCAACAAATGGTACTGGGACAACTCAATATCTATAGGTGAAAGGATAAAGTTGGACCATTACCTCATAATATATATATATAAACTAATTCAAAATGGATCATAGAACTAAATGTAAGTAGGAAAACTGTAAAATTCAGCAAGAATGTAAATGTAAACCTTCATGGCCATGAATTAGGTGATGGTTTCTTAGCTACGATACCAAAAGTCTAATATCAGAAAGAAAAAAGAAAAGAGAGATTGAGTTTATCAAAATTTAAAAATTCCTTTGCATTTTCAAGTACACCTGCTCAGTTGGTAAAGAATCCACCTGCAATGTGGGAGACCCCAGTTTGATTTCTGGGTTGGGAAGATCCACTGGAGAAGGGATAGGCTACCCACTCCAGTATTCTAGGGTTTCCCCTGTGGCTCAGCTGGTAAAGAATCTACCTGCAATGTGGGAGACCTGGGTTTGATCCCTGGGTTGGGAAGATCCCCTGGAGAAGGGAAAAGTATTCACTCCAGTATTCTAGCCTGGAGAATTCAATGGACTGTATAGTCCATGAGGTTGCAAAGAGTTGGACATGACTGAATAACTTTCACTTTCACTTGAGAGAATGAGTAGATAACCCAAAGAATGAAAGAGAATATTTATTTGTAAATCATATATCTGATTAAGGAAGTCATATCTGATTAAGGACTTTTATCCAGAGTATATAAGAACACTTAAAACAACAATAAAATGAAAAAAAAAAAAAACTGTTCTAAATGGACAAAGGATTTGAATAAATTGACAATAAAGTACAGACGAGAATAGACAGAAACCAGAAATCTAGAAGCCTAGAGGTTTGGAAAGTTACATACTTCTGTGAAAGTTGCTCAGTCGTGTCTGACTCTTTGCAAGCCCATGGACTGTAGTCCACTCTAGGCCAGAATACTGGAGTGGATAGCCTTTCCCTTCTCCAGGGGATCCTTCCAACCCAGGGACTGAACCCAGGTCTCCCACATGGGTGGATTCTTTACCAGCTGAGCCACAAGGGAAGTCCAAGAATACTGGAGTGGGCAGCCTAGCCCTTCTCCAGGGGATCTTCCCAACCCAGGAAATGAACTGGGGTCTCTTGCATTACAAGCAGATTCTTTACCAACTGAGCTATCAGGGAAGTCCCTTATATACTTCTATACCATTCTGTTTTATCTCTTTATATTAATAAAGAGTTAATATATTAAGTGTCTTCATATTAATATAAAGAGATAAAACAGAATGGTTTTGAGAGAATTAAAGCTCAGATTTTCAGCCAAGATTGAAGTTTAAGGCCATCCCACTGAAGTCAATTTTTTCAATAGTGTCAAACAAGGTAAGTTGACAAAGGCATTTGAAAAGAAGGCAAATAAATAACAGAATGTTTTCTGGAAAATAAATTTGGTTATCATTATTGACATGTAGAACTGACTGGAAGCAAATAGAAGCCTAGGAAACTTTCCAGGAATCATATCACCAAAGCAACCACAGGCTCAAACAAAACAAAACATGCCTCCAAGATCCTTAAAACCACACTTGGTTGGAAAGTGAGCTGCAAAAGTTACCTAATAAGGATTGTACAATCCACAATGCATGCTTCAGATTTGATCATACAAAAGCAATAGGTAGAACACAGGAAAAGGAGTTCCTTACAGAAAGTGGAATCAAGACCTTAACACAGAGCTTTTATCACTTCTGCATGTTTGGGCTCAGTTCAGTTTCATCGCTCAGTCGTGTCCAACTCTTTGCAACACCATGGACTGCAGCACACCAGGCTTCCCTGTCCATCACCAACTCCCAGAGATTGCTCAAACTCATGTCCATCGAGTCAGTGATGCCATACAACCATCTCATCCTCAGTTGTCCCCTTCTTCTCCTGCCTTCCATCTTTCCCAGGATCAGGGTCTTTTCCAATGAGTCAATTCTTCACATCGGTTAAAGGACTGGAGTTTCAGCTTCAGCATCAGTCCTTCCAATGACTATTCAGGACTGATTTCCTTTAGGATTGACTGGCTAGATCTCCTTGCAGTCCAAGGGACTCTCAAGAGTCTTTTTCAACACCACAGTTCAAAAGCATAAATTCTTTAGTGCTCAGGTTTCTTTATAGTCTAACTCTCACATCCATACATGGCTACTGTAAAAACCGTGGCTTTGACTAGACGGACCTTTGTTGGCAAAGTGATGTCTCTGCTTTTTAATATGCTGTCTAGGTTGGTCATAGTTTTTCTTCCAAGGAGCAAGCATCTTTCAGTTTCATGGCTGTGGTCACCATATGCAGTGATCTTGGAGCCCCCCAAAATAAAGTCTCTTACTGTTTCCATTGTTTTCCCATCTATTTGCCTTTAAGTGATGGGACAGAATGCCATGATCTTAGTTTTCTGAATGTTGAGGGTTGTTTTTTTTTTTTTTTTGAGAGGAGACAACTGACTTTTGAATTGTCTGTGCATTTTTTTAGATGGAGTTACTGAGAATGAAAATAAGTTTTAAGCCAACTTTTTCACTCTTCTTTTTCACTTTCATCAAAAGGCTCTTAGTTCTTCTTCGCTTTTTGCTACAAGGGTGGTGTCATATGGCTTCACAATATTCACAGAACTGAATTTCAGGAAACTAGGGCCTGACTGCTATGTGTCTTCCCATTATTTCCTCTTGCATATGGTAGTTTCTATTTAGTTTTCCTGTATCTGTTTCACCCTTGGTTCCTGGGTAATAGGAAGAAATGGTTCATCTGCTTACCTCATAGTCTGATGAACCAATAGAAGCCATAGGAAGATATGATAGAGACAATTACATGCCATCCAGCAGCTTTATATTTTGAGTTAGATGAAACTATGATGTTTCTTCCTTGGGGACTGTTTTCTGCATAGGAACCAAAAGGAGTAAACAGATCTTTGAACACCATAAGCGTAGACTGTGACAGTAACTTGAAGAGCTCACCAGCATCTACTTTCCTCTTTTTTCTGGGCACATTGATAAATTAAATTTCTTGATTTTCTAAGGTAGATAGGACCATGTGACTAATTTTGAGTCAAGCCAATGAATAAAAACAGGGCTATCTCTGCCTTACTCAGTCTATTGCCCTTTTCTTATATCTGGAATTCAGAGAACAAGGCCCTCAGTGATGGTAAGACCATACAGTGGAAGGAACCTGGCTCCCTTTATGACTGAGTGGAGCGAAGACCTTGCAAACTCACACTGGAATTGGAAATGAGTAAGAAATAACTTCTGGGAATTCCCTGGCTGCCCACTGGTTAGTACTTCATGCTTTCACTGCTGTGGCCCAGGTTTAAATGTTGGTCAGGGAACTACAGTCCTGCAACCCTCACAGTATGGCCAGGAAAAAAAAAAAAAAAGGAAGAGAGATAAGGAAAAAAAAGAAAAGAAAAAAAGAAAAAGAAATAAATTCTACTGGATAGAGCTGCAATAACAACTTGAAAATGTTAGCTGCTCAGTTGTGTTCGACTCTTTGTGACCCTATGGACTTAGCCCACCAGGCTCCTCTGTCTATGGAATTCTCCAGGCAAGAATACTGGAGTGGGTAGTCATTTTCTTCTCCAGGAGATCTTTCTGACTCAGGGATCAAACCCAGGGATTGAACCCAGGTCTCCAGCTTTGGAGGCAGATTCTTTACCATCTGAGCCACCAGGGAAGCCCACAGCTTAGAGGGTGTTCATTGTAGTGGCTTACCCATGCTGCCATGAAGACTAATGAAGATAGTTATGTGGCAGCCTGGATGGAAGAGGAATTTGGGGAGAATGGGTACATGTATATGTATGGTGGAGTCCCTTTGCAGTCTACCTAAAACTATCACAGCACTGTTAATTAGTTATACTCCAATATAAAACAAAATGTTTATAAAAAAATTTTTAAATGGTAGCATGGTTAGAGCACAATTTTTTCCCTGTTTGTTTGGCTAGTTGATTTTTGTTCTAGGAGGCACTGTTTACTTGGTAAACCTTATTTGCCAATTAAACAGAAAGGTATTTAGGATAACAAGATATTGAGGGTAAAGATTTTTTCAGTAGACTTAATAAATTTAAAGAATGCAATCAGATAAAAATGTTATGATCAAGAGAGTCACTATAGCTTGAATTATACCTTTTAATATTATTTCTTATATTATTTTATTTCACAGTTGAAAATATGTCCTGTTTTTGGATTTCTCTTGTGGTCCACTGGTTAAGAATCTGCCTTGCAGTGCAGAACACAAGTTTTGTTCATGATCTGGGAAGATTCCACATGCCAGGGGGCAACTAAGCCTATGTGCCACAACCGCTGAAGCCCACACACCCTAGAGCCCGTGCCCTTCAGCAAGAGAAGCCACCACAAATAGAAGCACATGAACAGTGACTGGAGTAGACCTGCTCACTACGACTAGAGGAAGCCCACGTGAAGCAACGGAGCCCCAGTGCAGCCAAAAGTAAAATAAATAAATAAAAACTTTAATAATTTTAAAAAAGAAAGTCTCTTTCTATACTGCCAAAGGAAAATTTGCTTTGTTTCTCAGCAACATAAAAAAGAAGCACACTTTTTATATAAATATAAACATACACACGTGTATACGAATGCATAGTTGGTAATTCTATTGCGTTTCATTTCACTGTAAACATTTTTATACTCTAGAGAGATGGGGATGGGCTTTCTAGTCCTCACTTTCTGTGGTTCCTGCTGTACTGTGTATGAAGTAAACCGTTTCATACCTGGGAATACAGGGGATGAGCTTTTGTGTGTCACTCTGGGAGATTCCAAGATTCCAGATCTGGTATGCATGGGTGTGTATGTATGTTTGCATGAGGGATGGTGTAGGGAGTGAAGTACATCCTTCTCAAAGACTGTAAAGGCCCAAGGCAAGCATTTTGAGTCCTCCTCATCTGCTTTCTGGCACAGAGTGGACACCCAGGGAATGGAAGAGGGTTGATGGAGACGACTAAAGTTGAGGGATCTTTGGGTATGCTTGGGAATCTGAATTATGGGTATCAGAAAGAAAGGTGTGAGGAGGAGCAGATTCACATAGATTGGAATAGCATCCCCTGAAATAAACAAGAAATGGATGGATAAGTCAGCAGTCTGAAAGCTGGATTTGGGGAATGGGGTAGAGAGGAGGAGTTCACAATTAGTTCAGACAGGCACAGACTAGACTCCAGTGTGACTCACTGACTTGTAAGAGGAGAGCCCTGCTCCAGCCCTGGCTGCCCAAATGAACAGCCTCTGGGTAGTGTTGTACAACCTCCCATTTCCAGCCCTTAATCCTCAGGAATACTTAATACTAGGAATACTCATTGAGGGCAACTTCCCACCCAACTGTTATCAGGACCAGATGCTTCTGAATGAACCCCTTCCTCACCCACCTGTCTAGATATAGGTCTTACTTTACGAAGGAAAGGAATGAAATTGAGTCAGACCACCACACACACAGTCAGGAATGGAAAATGCATTTAATGGTGGAAGAACAAAGCTGATCCACTTGTTTTCACCTTAAGCCCCTCTTTCAGGTGAATCCTGAGCACCTGAAGGCTAAGGTTCTAAGGTACTCAGATCTTCAGCCTAACTCAGAGGGTAGAGGCCCAGTGTGTTTGGGAAAGAAAGCTTCATGGCACACACTTTAGGGTGTAAATTAAGAAGGTCTGTGACTCAGGGTGACACAAGGCAAATGGGACTCCTAATCAGAGTAGGGAAGGTCAACATCTGATGGTTGGTTCCTCTAAGGCTAGGCTGTAGCCCATCTCACTTCTGCTTAGTTTTCTGTTGAGTTGGTGCTAGAGTTGACTGTTGAGGAGCAGGGCTCTGGAAACTTGGGGTGACAGGGCTCTGGAACCTCGGGTTGGCATGGGTCAGAAATCCTGTAGTGACAGGGCTCTGGTATTTTGGTGTGGCAAAGCTCCTTGGTTTGGGGGATGCATGGTTGCTGGGGAGGAAGCTGGCAGGGACGTTTCACCTGCTGCTGTTGAGACTGGGAAAGTGGGATTCAGGGCTGCTTCTTCTCATGGGAACTCATGCCTCAAAGGCAGCTGGACCTAGAGACAGAACAGATGGTTTAAATAGGGATTAACTAGGGAAGAAGCCACATTCAATGCCATTCTACATCTCTTCAAAAGCATATGTTCTTCTCCCCCCTCTCTACCACAAAGAATGCTTTAATGATTTCTGAACCTTTGAAAAGGAGGATTGTAAAGGTGATCGTTCTGCTGCACTTGAACATAGCTTCTCCCAGTGCTCTTCTTCCTGGCACATCTTAAAACCCAATAAGCAACACAACACACTTGCAGGCTCCTGACAGGCATGTGAGATCACAGTGTTGGATCATATGGAAATGTGATATTATTTAGAAAAACAAAAAACAAAACCCAGTAACTTCAGCCCTTGCACACACAGAATGGCTGTTTTGTTGTTCAGTTGCTAAGCCATGTCTGACTCTTTGTGACCCTAGAGTCAAGACTGCAGTGTTCTAGGCTTACTTGTCCTTCACTATCTCTTGAAGTTTTCTCAGACTCATGTCTATTGAGTTGGTGGTGCCATCCAACCATCTCATACTCTGTCACCCCCTTCTCCTCCTGCCCTTGATCTTTCCCAGCATCAGGGTCTTTTCCAATGAGTCAACTCTTTGCATCAGGTGGCCAAAGTATTGGAGTTTCAGCTTCAGCATCAGTCCTTCCAATGCATATTCAGAGTTGATTTCCTTTAGGACTGACTGGTTTGATCTCCTTGCAGTCCAAAGGACTCTCAAGACTCTTCTCCAGCATGACAGTTTGAAAGCATATAAATAACTACTGACTTCTAAAGAACCTACACAAATCCACTTCTGGCTTCACTTACACCCTCAAATGTTTTCCTTATTCCTGCTTGTTCAGGTAGTATCCAGCCACCATGGATCACAGATGGCCTGAAATGGTGTTTTGGGAGGCTTTACTACAGCAGGACTTCCAGAAATTACCTGTCTTCCTGAACCACATTAGCACTTTACTTGTCCTCATCACCTCATGAGGGTGACTTTCTGTTGTACACTGTAATTTAGCTCTTCATGTCCATGTCTTATTTTTCTGAATAAATTGTAGTCTCATGGAGTAAATTCACTGTTGCCTATATTGTTTTTTAGCACTAAAGGGCCAAACACAGTGAATATTCACAAAACAATTTGTTGAAGAATAAAATTCTCTGTATTGAAATTATGAATAAAGAAGTAATTTAAATGCTATTAAGAGTGCTGTGGCTGTTAGTATTATTCCTTATCCTGCCAACTGTGGGTCCTTGCACAAGCCAGTCCCCTTCTCACTGACACACAAGAAGTGATGGCACAGAACTGAGAAAGTCTTCAGTTCAATTCAGTCACTCAGTAATGTCCGACTCTTTGCAACCCCATGAATCGCAGCACGCCAGGCCTCCCTGTCCATCACCATCTCCCAGAGTTTACCCAAACTTAAGATAAAGTCTTAAGTCCCTTCAAGCCTGAGCTATAATTGCTTTTAAAATAAATATATTCCTGAAGGTTAACATTCTAATGGCTGGACTTTTAATAGTGGGGGAAAAGACACCAAGAATACCAAGGAGATTCCAACAGAAGTCAAATACATTGAGGGAATGATAAAAGGTTGCAAGAAAAAAGACTCACCTGCTACATGGAAAAGGGCAAGCTGTGTGGTCACTCAGATCTGGTGTGGTGTGCCCAACCAACTGGCTTTTTTATAGGGAATGAGACCTGTCTTGAGGAACAGAATATTTTCAGGTTGCTATGTTTTCATTTTTGCCTGCCAAACATGATTCATCCTACACCCCCTCATTTAACAGTTGGCTCAGCTTTTGTGATGAAATTGCCAACTTATTTTCGCATTTGCTGTCTGACAACAGTCACGTAGGCCTTACCTCCACTAAGCACACTTTGCACCGTCGTCTGGAGTTTATGATGAGGGTGATATGGGCTGAAAGGAGAGAGAAGTTCTAGGACTGCTGACTAAAAATGAGCCTGCTTTCTAGAAGTTCCTAATCCTTAGTATAGACTGGACTTGGACTGCTTAACATTTGAAGTGGATGTGGAGGGGCTCTTCTGGGAGGCCAAAGTCATGGTGGTATGAATTTCCTCAGGTTGGAAAAAAGTAATAATTTTATTTATCCATCATTCAGTGTAGCCTGGAAGAGGGAAGGAAATGCTGAAATGATTCTTTGGGTCCTAAAAAGCCTTTACTCCAAGAAAGGCTTCAGAGTCAATAGCAGAAGGGCATAGGGACCGTGATGAGTGAAAACACTGGTGAAGACAGTTTCTGCAGCCCCAGAACAACCTGGAAATTCTGGGGCATCCACTTGTTCTGTCTTATGTGACAGCAGGCCATGAAGACCCTGCCTCTCAGGGTTACCACTTCCTAGAGACCACATAGGGAGGAGAGATACAGGATTCCTTAACCTTTATAAAGAGTTCATTCTGCTCAAGATGCAATGAAGCTGAGGTTACTAACCCAGATTGACCTCAAACATGCAATCTGTTTCCAGCTGCTGTATTTGGAAAATCCAGATTATTCTTTAAACCCTAGTGTCTGGGTGGTCCCTTCCTTCTTACACTGCTTACCTACATGTTTGTGGAGCAGCTGCTGGCTCCAGAGCTGTGTCACTTCCCCTGAACTTGAGCCGACCAGACAGGCACCACCAGAGGCTCCTCCCACTGGGTCCCCTTAGCCATTCCTCTACCTCCATCCCCACCTGGCACTCTGTGTGGTATCTGCTTAGTGGGTTGATGATCTTAGAATGGATGCATGAATGAATGACACTATTTGCTATGAGACACCCAGAGGCTGCTTGGGGAATGGGTAGGGCATTTCTTATAAAAGGAACTTCACCCTTGTGACAGACCTCACAATATGGGCTGAGAGGAGGGGTAAGGGCTCATCAAGACACAGATGTTTCTGCTAGTATGCCAAACCACCTGTTTCTCTAGAGTTTATGCAGTTACTTCCCTGTGGGCAAAGGGCCAATGCCACCACCATGCCTGAGTTCCAGGCCTCGTCTACTAATTTAGTTCTTCTTTAGACTTGGGTACAAGCATTTTCTCACCCAAACCATATCTCTTAAGGACCCTATGGAAGGAGTTCCAAGTGCACCTTGCTGCTGATCTGGTGGGATTCTCAGACCTCGGGTGAACTGCTTCCTGCTCGTTGGTCCTCCAAGATACTGCTCGTGGAGCTGGCAGACCTGAACCTCAGCTCAGCGGCTGAACCGCTGCCTCTCATGTCTCTCCTGGACCCACATCCCTGGGTGCAAAGGGGAACTGTCATTCAATATTCTCTAAGCTTTGACCTGGTGAACGTGACTGACTTGTGCCTCCTTTTCCTCAGCAACACTTTCCCTCTCCAGTTCCTGGAATTTCCTCTTTATTCTTCTGCTTTCGTCAAAAATGCACTGAATAGTTGAGTATTAAGGTCATTTCTACTATATATGGAAGCTCATTTTATTCACTAGCAATGCTGGATTAGGCAGTGTATTTTCCGGGAAACCATATGGCTTCTGAGTGCAACAAGCCTCTCCCCACATGCCCTTGACTCTTACACTGATGCATTTCTCAGGATAATAGGATGCTGCTAATTTTCTTATGGCTTGGTTTTGCTGGTTAACTGTGCTAGATACCTCTTGGGCATCCCTACAGATTTTCTCTGTTTTACTGGTTATCCACACACTGTCACATGGTCCTTTCTGTATAGATTTGCATGGGCTTTGTATAGAACCTCCTCTCCCTTCCTGAGCCAAGGCTTCTATTATACTACCATTCAGGAAACCTGTGGAACACACTGCACCCTTGTGTGTTCAGTCCAGAAGTGTGGGGGCAGTTAATGCACATGAAACCAAATTGGACAAATGGTGGTAGTGAAGGCTATGGATAAATACTTCTTGCCTTCATCCCCAGGTGAGATCATCTCTTTGAGATCTCATCAAAGAGTTCTAAGATCATTTCCTAAAGATCCTCAAAAGGTCCCATGGGCTTGAACACCAGTTATTCCTGTTGATATGCAAAAAGATAATAAGAAACAGAAGTGTTAGTGGCTCAGTTGTGTCTGATTCTTTGTGACCCAATGGACTGTAGCACACCAGGCTGCTCTATTAGTAATGTCTCCTTGAATTTCTTCTTTCTCAGTTATCCCTGTATCCATCATTCCTTTCCTCTGATATCACATTTCCAAATAAACCCCTGCCCGTGAGGCTTAGAATCAGGTACAGCTTTCTGGAGAAGTCAGGTTAGGACAATTATGGAACAGGCCTGTAATTCACAAAGCATATATATATATATATATATATAGATGTACAGTCATTCAGAAAATGGAAATCAATGCTCAGAGCACATAAATCAGATAGATCATTGTAAGAAAGTTGGGTTTGACCTATGTGCCTTCTGAGACTTTGGAAATGTTGGAGTGGCTGAGGACAGTACTTCTGAGAGAGTCGATTCTTAGGTAGGTTGATAAGAAGTCCTGAGTCCTCGAGGAGGAGAGAGAGGTCTGGGGTTCTGAAGGAGGAGAAAAGGACAAACATTTTTTTCACTTAAGCCCAGACAGAGCTGATGATTGCACAACAAAACAAGCCAGCTTAAACTCTGTACCAATGATAATATAACAACAATGTACCCTGCTTGAGGACCTGTTTCTCTCTGAGAACCTTCCGACTAATCCTATCTTAAAATGTATATTATGAAAGTCGGTTCAGTTCAGTTCAGTTCAGTTCAGTTCAGTCGATCAGTCATGTCCGACTCTTTGCAACCCCATGAACTGCAGCACGCCAGGCCTCCCTGTCCATCACCAACTCCTGGAGTTCACTCAGACTTATGTCCATTGAGTCAGTGATACCATCCAGCCATCTCATCCTCTGTCGTCCCCTTCTCCTCCTGCCCCCAATCCCTCCCAGCATCAGAGTCTTTTCTAATGAGTCAACTCTTCACATGAGGTGGCCAAAGTACTGGAGTTTCAGCTTTAGCATCAGTCCTTCCAAAGAAATCCCAGGGCTGATCTGCTTCAGAATGAACTGCTTGGATCTCCTTGCAGTCCAAAGGACTCTCAAGAGTCCTCTCCAAAACCACAGTTCAAAAGCACCAATTCTTCAGCGCTCTGCCTTCTTCACAGTCCAACTCTCACATCCATGCATGACCACAGAAAAACCATAGCCTTGACTAGACGGACCTTAGCTGGCAAAGTAATGTCTCTGCTTTTGAATATGCTATCTAGGTTGGTCATTTTCTTCCAAGGAGTAAGCATCCTTTAATTTCATGGCTGCAGTCACTATCTGCAGTGATTTTGGAGCCCAGAAAAATAAAGTCTGACACTGTTTCCACTGTTTTTCCATCTATTTCCCATGAAGTGATGGGACTGGATGCCATGATCTTCGTTTTCTGAATGTTGAGCTTTCAGCCAACTTTTTCACTCTCCACTTTCACTTTCATCAAGAGGATTTTGAGTTCCTCTTCACTTTCTGCCATAGGGGTGGTGTCATCTGCATATCTGAGCTTATTGATATTTCTCCTGGCAGTCTTGATTCCAGCTTGTGCTTCTTCCAAGCCAGCGTTTCTCATGATGCACTCTGCATATAAGTTAAATAAGCAGGGTGACAATATACAGCCTTGACGTACTCCGTTTCCTATTTGGAACCAGTCTGTTGTTCCATGTCCAGTTCTAACTGTTGCTTCCTGATCTGCATACAGATTTCACAAGAGGCAGGATAGGCGGTCTGGTAGTCCAACCTCTTTCAGAATTTTCCACAGTTTATTGTGATCCACACAGTCAAAGGCTTTGGCATAGTCACTAAAGCAGAAATAGATGTTTTTCTGGAACTCTCTTGCTTTTCCCATGATCCAGCAGATGTTGGCAATTTGATCTCTGGTTCCTCTGCCTTTACTAAAACCACCTTGAACATCAAGAAGTTCACCGTTCATGTATTGTTGAAGCCTGGCTTGGAGAATTTTGAGCATTACTTTACTAGCATGTGAGATGAGTGCAATTGTGTGGTGGTTGGAGCATTCTTTGGCATTGCCTTTCTTTGGGATTGGAATGAAAACTGACCTTTTCCAGTCCTGTGGCCACTGCTGAGTTTTCCAAATTTGCTGGCATATTGAGTGCAGCACTTTCACAGCATCATCTTTTAGGATTTGAAATAGCTCAACTGGAATTCCATCACGTCCACTAGCTTTGTTTGTAGTGATGCTTTCTAAGGCCCCCTTGACTTCACATTCCAGGATGTCTGGCTCTAGATGAGTGATCACACTATCATGATTATCTGGGTCATGATGATCTTTTTTGTACAGTTCTTCTGTGTATTCTTGCCACCTCTTCTTAATATCTTCTGCTTCTGTTAGGTCCATACCATTTCTGTCCTTTATCAAGCCCATTTTTTGCATGAAATGTTCCCTTGATATCTCTGATTTTCTTGAAGAGATTTCTAGTCTTTCCCATTCTGTTCTTTTCCTCTATTTCTTTGCATTGATCGCTGAAGAAGGCTTTCTTATCTCTTCTTGCTATTCTCTGGAACTCTGCATTCAGATGCTTATATCTCTCCTTTTCTCCTTTATTTTTCGCTTCTCTTCTTTTCACAGCTATTTGTAAGTCCTCCCCAGACAGCCATTTTGCTTTTTGGCATTTCTTTTCCATGGAGATGGTCTTGATCCCTGTCTCCTGTACAACGTCATGAACCTCATTCCATAGTTCATCACGGACTCTATCTATCAGATCTAGGCCCTTAAATCTATTTCTCACTTCCACTGTATAATCATAAGGGATTTGATTTAGGTCATACCTGAATGGTCTAGCGGTTTTCCCTACTTTCAATTTAAGTCTGAATATGGTAATAAGGAGTTCATGATCTGAGCCACAGTCAGCTCCTGGTCTTGTTTTTGTTGACTGTATAGAGCTTCTCCATCTTTGGCTGCAAAGAATATAATCAATCTGATTTTGGTGTTGACCATCTGGTCATGTCCATGTGTAGAGTCTTCTCTTGTGTTATTGGAAGAGGGTGTTTGCTATGACCAGTGCATTTTCTTGGCAAAACTCTATTAGTCTTTGCCCTGCTTCATTCCGCATTCCAAGGGCTAATTTGCCTGTTACTCCAGGTGTTTCTTGACTTCCTACGTTTGCATTCCAGTCCCCTATAATGAAAAGGACATCTTTTTGGGGTGTTAGTTCTAAAAGGTCTTGTAGGTCTTCATAGAACCATTCAACTTCAGCTTCTTCAGCATTACTGGTTGGGGCATAGACTTGGCTTACTGTGATATTGAATGGTTTGTCTTGGAAATGAATAGAGATCATTCTGTCGTTTTTGAGATTGCATCCAAATACTGCATTTCGGACTCTTTTGTTGACCGTGATGGCTACTCCCATTTCTTCTGAGGGATTCCTGCCCATTCCCTGAATTCTCTCATCACATTTAAAGTCACAATAAGGACTTCAAGACCAAGTATCCAAATTTACCCCTAAATCTCATTATCTTCTCTTCCCCATAGAGAACAATAATTGGTTAAAATACAGCCACTTCTACCCTCAGATGAAACTCTGCCAGCCACTTGCCTAAAAGACCTCTAGGTGCTGTACTCACCAGAGGCTCCCGGGAAGACCTATACTGAATGTTACGAAGATAACAGCACTGTGATGGAGATTCCTTTTATAAGGACCAAGCAGCTCCACCTAGGGGAACAGCCCAGGACAGGCATGGTGCACTTTTTTCCCCCACCCCAAATGTCATGTGCTTCCAACTCAAAAGTAACTGGCCACACTCATGCTGATATCACATAGCTCCCTTGTCCACGATCTTCCTCACCCTTCACTGAGGAAGTATAGTTATTCACACAATACTTTGTCTCACACTCCCTTAGCAGTGTCATGCACCACTTAGGAAATTGAGGAATTTTTGACAATGGTGTTGCTCGTCTATAATGAGAGGTGGTACTTCCCTCACTGTGCAGCTCCCCAAGCATCTGGTATGTAACTTGAACTACCCCATTCTGTTTCACCTGCGGGTACCCAGCTTGTTTTCGTTGATGACAGAGACTAGGATATACTAACCACACATATCTTAATATAGTTTCTTAATTTGGTTTCACAAGTCCTACTTGTGTCTGGCTTTTCTTGAAAATTAAATGACTTAAACACAGCCATAAAGTCTATCTTGATTTTCCAGTGCTACCAACCCCACGCTGAGTGTGTTTAACCTGAATCCATACATGGACTTGAGCTGGACAACATGATCCTTCAGTTTTCTAGGTCATAAACCACAGGTTCTGGCCCCTTCGTGAAGCTCTAAGTTTTCAGATTTATGCACTTATCTAGGCTCTATAGCCCTATGACCATGAGTCACAGTGGTCTACTAGAAACTCAAATTCTTCTCCTTTCATTATCTTTAAAATTGCATCCATCATAAAAATTTGAAAGTTACTCAAAAATTAAATAGTAGAACTATCATATATTTCAACCATTCCACATTTGCAACATAATTCCCCAAGAAAACTTAAATCAAGATCTGAAAGAGATACTAGCATTTTCAAGTTCACTTCAGCAGTACTCACAGTATTGAAAATATGGAAACAACCTCAATGTTCATTAGAGATGAACAGATAAATAAATGCAGTATATATGATCACTGGATTATTACTCCACATTAAAAAGAAGGAAATCCTGCCATATGAGAAACATGGGACAATCTGAAAGATGTTATGCCAAGAGAAATAAACCACACAGACTGATAAATACTGCAAGAATCCCCTTATATGAGGTGTCAAAAACAAGCTCATGGAAGGAAAGAATAGCAGTTGCCAGTAACTAGGAGGAAAGGAAAACAGGGTGTTGCTAATCAATAGGTGTAAGATTTCAGCCCTGCATGGTGATCAGTTCTACAGATCTGCTTACAACATCATGCTTGTATATAACAACATTGCATTATATACTTAAAATACTGTTAAGAAGATACACCTCATGTTAAGTGTTCTTAATACAATAAAAATTTAAAAAGATAAACTGATACAGCTACTATGGAAAACAGTAAGGAGGTTCCTTAAAAAACTAAGACTAAAACTAACATATGACCCAGCAATCCCACTACTGGGCATATGTCCTGAGAAAACCATAATTTAAAAAAAACACATGTATCCCAGTGTTCCTTGCAGCACTATTTACAATAGCCAAGACACGGAAGCTACCTAAATGTCCATTGACAGATGAAAGAATAAAAAACTAGTGGTACTTGTATGTAGTGGAATATTACTCAGCCATAAAAAGAAGCAAATCTGAGTCACTTGAACTGAAATGGACAACCCTAGAGCCTATTACACAGAGTGAAGTAAGACAGAAAAAAAAAAACAAGTATCACGTATTAACACATATATATGGAATCTAGAAAAAATAGTACCAGTGGACAGTATTTGCATGGCAAGAATAGAAATTCAGACATAGAAAATAATATGTGAACCAGAAGGGGAAGGAGAAGCTGGGATGAACTGAGAGTGGCATGTTAACATATATGCCTTGCCCTGTATAGAAGGCTGATTGGAAGTTCCTGTGTAGCACAGGGAGCTCAGGCTGGTGCTCTGTGATGACATAGAGTGATGCAGTGGAAGATGGGTGTGGGGGTGGGGCTCTAGGAAGAGAGCTCAAATGTGCACTTAAAGCTGATCCATGTTGTTGTAGGGCAGAAACCAACAGAATGTTGTGAAGCAATTATCCTCCAATTATAAATAAATTCTTCAAAAGTAAAGAAATGTGAGCTCTAAAGGTAAAGAAATAAGAATTATGAATAACTACTTCAATGGCTAGTCAATAATGTGAAACGTGCCCCCAAATGTGGTAAAGACTATCATTATGTGGAGTAAGGACTCCTTCGCTATGATCCTTGCCCAGCTCCACTTTCTTCTAGCTGGCCTCACTGTTAACTAGAGTGTGTCATCTGAAGGCACCATCAGAGTTCACATCATTTTACTAGTAAGAAAGGCCCTCCCCACTGCCTGAGGGAGGAGCTCACGACTTGTGCTCTTTCTTGGAATATGCTGTGTAGTGTCTATAGTCTTTTTATCTTCATTGGTTTGTTGTGTTACAGAAAAAAATCAGAGTCATAACCTGGGGGTTTAAAGCGATTGGAAATTCTGTAGATTGAGCCCTGGTCCTGATCTCTTCCTCAGTATCTCAGAGAACCAAAATGAGGACAGCTGTGGGTTGTCACTTACATTTGACAAATTAAGGAGGATTGGGCTTTCTTAAGAAAACAGTTCTAATGAGGTTGCTGACATAGAAAGAGGGAAAATTACTTCCTGATAAACAGAAAAAATGATTAAAGGATAGGTGGTCCTCACATTTTTCAAATAATGGATAACTGAAGCATTGTGGCAAATTGAATCTATGATAATCATGTAATATCTACTTGAGAATTTGCTAGATTTTATTAGAAACTGGAAATAGTGGTTAATTAGGAGAGAAACTGACTGTGTGGGGGATGAGTAGAAGAGAGACTAAGTAAGCCATGAGGCAAAGAAGAAATCATCAGCAAATATGCTTGAAGAGTAAAGAACAATGCCTTTAAAATTCCAAGGGAAATTTTTTTTGAATCTACAATTTTACACGGAGACAAACTATTCATCAAATATGCATAATTCCCACAAATACAAAATTCTGAGTTTATCTTTCTGATGTAGCTTTCTGAGTTTTTGCTACCACAAAACAAAGGTAAAAACCCAAAATGAGAAAGACTCAAAAGGCAAAAAATTACACAAATAATTGAGAGTAATTAGGAGAATGAGAGCTGTAGGGTGACACTTATTTGGGCTTCCCTGATAGTTCAATCGGTAAAGAATCTGCCCGCAAAGCAGAAGATCCCAGTTAAATTCCTGAGTCAGGAAGATCCACTGGAGAAGGGATAGGCTACCCACTCCAGCATTCTTAGGCTTCCCTTATGGATCAGCGGGTAAAGAATCCACCTGCAGTGTGGGAAACCTGAGTCAGATTCCTGGGTTGGGAAGATCCCCTGGAGAAGGGACAGCTATCCACTCCAGTATTCTGGCCTGGAGAATTCCATGGACTATATAGTCCATGGGGGTCACAAAGAGTCAGACACAACTGAGTGACTTTCACTTTCACTTTTTTTAATTGAAGGAAAACTGCTTAACGTTGTGTCATTTTCTGCCATATATCAACATGAATCCGAGGTAGGCATACATACGTTCCCTCCCTCTTGAGCCTCTCCCAATCCCCCCCCCATCTCACCCCCCAGGTGGTCACAGAGCATTGGATTGAGCTCCCTGCCTTCAACAGTGGAGTCCTGCTGGCTTTCTGTTTTACATATGCCAGTGTATATGTTTCTAGGCTATTTCTCAATCCGTCCTGCCCTCTCCTTCTCGCACTGTCCACAAATCTGTCCTCTCTGTCTGCATCTCAGTTTTTGCCATGCAAATAGGTTCATCAGTGCCATTTTTCTAGACGCCCTATATATGCATTAATATGATATTTGTTTCTCTCTTTCTGACTTACTTCAGTCTGTATAACAGACTCTAGATTCATCCAACTCACCAGGACTAACTCACATTTATTCCTTTGTATGTCTGAATAACATTTCATTGTATATATGTACCACAACTTCTTCACCCATTTATCTGTAAATTGACATCTAGCTTGCTTCCATGTCCAGGCTATTTTCAGTATTGCTGCAATGAACATTGGGGTGCATGTGTCTTTTTCAATTATGGCTTCTTCAGGTGACATGCCCCGTAGTGGAATTCCTGGGTCATATGATAGTTTTAATCTGAGTTTTTTTTTTTAAAGAAATCTCCATATAGTTCTCCATAGTAGCTGTATCAACTTACATCCCCACCAACAATCCAAGAGGCTTCCCCTTTCTCCACATCCTCTCCAGCATTTATTGTTTGTAGATTTTGATAGCGGTAATTCTTATAATGGGAGGTGATATCTCATTGCGGTTTTGATTTGCATTTGTCTATTTCTGCTTTATTGACTATGCCAAAGCCTTTGACTGTGTGGATCACAATAAACTGTGGAAAATTCTGAAAGAGATGGGAATACCAGACCACCTGACCTGCTTCTTGAGAAACCTATATGCAGGTCAGGAAGCAACAGTTAGAACTGGACATGGAACAGACTGGTTCCAAATAGGAAAAGGAGTACGTCAAGGCTCTATATTGTCACCCTGCTTATTTAACTTATATGCAAAGTACATCATGAGAAATGCTGGGCTGGAAGAAACAAAAGCTCAAATCAAGATTGCCAGGAGAAATATCAATAACCTCAGATATGCAGATGACACCACTCTTATGGCAGAAAGTTAAGAGGAACTAAAAAGCTTCTAGATGAAACTGAAAGAGGAGAGTGAAAAAGTTGGCTTAAAGCTCAACATTCAGAAAATGAAGATCATGGCATCCAGTCCCATCACTTCATGGGAAATAGATGGGGAAACAGTGTCAGACTTTATTTTTGGGGGCTCCAAAATCACTGCAGATGGTGACTGCAGCCATGAAATTAAAGGACGCTTACTCCTTGGAAGAAAAGTTATGACCAACCTAGATAGCATATTGAAAAGCAGAGACATTACTTTGCCAACAAAGGTCTGTCTAGTCAAGGCTATGGTTTTTATGGATGTGAGAGTTGGACTGTGAAGAAAGCTTAGCGCCGAAGAATTGATGCGTTTGAACTGTGGTTTTGGAGTAGACTCTTGAGAGTCCCTTGGACTGCAAGGAGATCCAACCAGTCCATTCTGAAGGAGATCAGCCCTGGGATTTCTTTGGAAGGAATGATGCTGAAGCTGAAACTCCAGTACTTTGGCCACCTCATGTGAAGAGTTGACTCATTGGGAAAGACTCTGATGCTGGGAGGGATTGGGGGCAGGAGGAGAAGGGGACGACCGAGGATGAGATGGCTGGATGGCATCACGGACTCGATGGATGTGAGTCTTAGTGAACTCCGGGAGTTGGTGATGGACAGGGAGGCCTGGCGTGCTGCGATTCATGGGGTCACAAAGAGTCGGACACGACTGAGCGACTGAACTGAACTGAATGATAAGCGATGTTGAAAATTTTTTCTTGTGCTAATCATCTGTAGGTCTTCTTTGGCAAATGTATTTCAGTCTTCTGTCCACTTTTCTATTGCGTTGTTTGTTTTTCTAATATTGAGCTGTATGAGATAGCTTGTATATTTTGGAGTGTAATTCTTTGTCAGTTGCTTCATTCACAATTAGCTTCTTTCATTCTCAGCATTGTCTTTTCATCCTGTAACAGTTTCCTTTGCTGTGCCAAAGCTTTTAAGTTTAATTAGGTCCCATTTCTTTATTTTTGTTTTATTTCCATTACTCTAGGAGGTGGGTCACAGTGGATCTTGCTGTGTTTAATGTCAGAGTGTTCAGCCAAAGTTTTCCTTTAAAAGTTTTATACTTTCTTATCTTACATTTAAGTCATCAAACCATTTTGAATTTATCTTTCTGTATTGTGTTAGGAAGTGTTCCAATCTCATTCTTTTACCCATAGCTGTCCAGTTTACCCAGCACCACTTATTGAAGAGACTGTCTTTTCTGTACTCTATATTCTCACCTCCTTTGCCTATAGGGTGCCTATAGGTGCATAGGTTTGTCTCCGGGCTTTCTATCTTGTTCTATCAGTCTATATTTCTGTTTTTGTGCCAGTACCATACTCTCCTGATGAATGTAACTCTGTAGTAAAGTCTGAAGTCAGGAAAGAGTATTCTTCCAACTCCTTTTCTCATTCTCAAGATTGCTTGGCTATTCAGGTTCTTTCATGTTTTTATACAAATCATGAAATTATTTGTTTTTGTCCTGTGAATAATACAATTGGTAGTTTGACAAGGATTGTATTGACTCTATAGATTACTTTGGTTAGTATAGTCATTTTCACAATATCGATTCTTCAATCCAAAAAAATGGTTTATCTCTCCATCTGTTTGTGTCATCTTTGACATCTTTCATCAGCATCTTGCAGTTTTTTACATACAGCTCTTTCGTCTCTTCAGGTGACTTTATTCCTAAGTATATTATTGCTTTTGTGGCATTGGTGAATTGGATTGTTTATTTAATTGCTCTTTATGATTTTTCATTGTTAATTTACAGGAGTGTGAAGGACTTCTGTGACTTAATTTTATAACCTGAAAATATACTAAAATCATTGATTAGCCATAGTAATAATCTGATAGCTACTTTAGGGTTTTCTAAATAAGAATCAAGTCATCTGAAAACAGTGATAGTTTTAAGTCTTCTTCCTAACTAGGATTCTTTTTATTTCTATTTTAAATTTCCTGTATTAAAGAATATTTGCATCCCTGAGATAAAGACCACTTGGTCATGACATGTGGTATTTTTAATGTGCTGTTGGATTCTGCTTGCTACAATTTTATTGAGGATTTTTGCATCAGTGACATTCATCAGTGACATTACCATGCAATTTTTTTTGTGTGTGTGGTATCCTTGCCAGGTTTTGCTATCAGGGTAATGGTGGCCTCCTAAAATGAGTTTGGGACCACAACCCAATCAAAAGGTGGGCAGAAGACCTAAACAGACATCTCTCCAAAGAAGACATGCAGATGGCTAATAAACACCTGAAAAGATGCTGAACATTGCTCATTATTAGAGAGCTGCAAATCAAAACTGCAATAAGGTCTCATCTCACACCAGTCAGAATGACCATTATTAAAATGTCTATAAACAATAAATACTGGAGAGGATGTGAGAAATGGGAACCCTCTTGCACTGTTGGTAGGAATGTGAATTAATACAACCACTAAGGAAAAAATTATGGAGATTCCTTAAAAAACTAGCAATAAAACTACCATATGACCCAGGAATCCCACTATCCTGAGGAAATCATAATTGGAAAAGACACAAGTACCTCAATGTTCACTGCAGCAATATTTACAACAGCTAGGACATGGAGAAGGCAATGGCAACCCACTCCAGTACTCTTGCCTGGAAAATCGCATGGATGGCAGAGCCTGGTAGGCTGCAGTCCATGGGGTGGCAAAGAGTCAGACATGACTGAGCAACTTTGCTTTTGCTTTTCAGTTTCATTCATTGGAGAAGGAAATGGCAACCCACTCCAGTGTTCTTGCCTGGAGAATCCCAGGGACAGGGGAGCCTGGTGGCGTGCCATCTGTGGGGTTGCACAGAGTCGGACACGACTGAAGTGACTTAGCAGTAGCAGGACATGCAAGCAACCTAGATGCCCATCAAAAGATGAAACAATACACAGTCAAATATTACTCAGCTATAAAAATTAATGTATTTGAGTCAGTTCTAATGATGTGGATAAACCTAGAGTTTATTACACAAAGTGAAGTAAGTCAGAAAGAGGAAGACATACAGGGAATATTAATGCATGTATATGGAATCTAGAAAAATGATACTCATAAACCTGTCAGAGTAGCAATGGAAATGCAGATCTATAGAACAGAAGTTTGGACACAGTGAAGGAGAAAGACGGGTGGTAAGACCTGAAGGAGTGGCACTGAAACATGTACATTACCATATTTAAAATAGGCGACCACTGGGCATTTGCTGTATGAAACAGGAAATCCTAAGCCAGTGTTCTGTGAAAACCTAGAGGTAGGATTAGAGGGAGGGGGAGGGGAGGTTAAGAGGGAGGGGACATATGTATACCTATGATTCATGTTGAAATATGCAGAGATCATAAAAATATTAAAATGTAATTATCCTCCAAATAAAATAAAATTAAAAACCAAAAAAAGTATTTAAACATTTCTTTTTTAAAAATTTTTTATTTTTACTTTATTTTACTTTACAATACTGTATTCGTTTTGCCATACATTGACATGAATCCACCACAGGTGTACACGCGTTCCCAAACATGAACCCCCCTCCCACCTCCTTCCCCATAACATCTCTCTGGGTCCTCCCCGTGCACCAGCCCCAAGCATCCTGTATCCTGCATCGGACATAGACTGGCGATTCATTTCTTACATGATAGTATACATGTTTCAATGCCATTCTCCCAAATCATCCCACCCTCTCCCTCTCCCTCAGAGTCCAAAAGTCCGCTCTACACATCTGTGTCTCTTTTGCTATCTCACATACAGGGTCATCATTGCCATCTTTCTAAATTCCATATATATGTGTTAGTATACTGTATTGGTGTTTTTTCTTCTGGCTTACTTCACTCTGTATAATTGGCTCCAGTTTCATCCATCTCATTAGAACTGATTCTAATGTATTCTTTTTAATGGCTGAGTAATACTCCATTGTGTATATGTACCACAGCTTTCTTATCCATTCATCTGCTGATGGACATCTAGGTTGTTTCCATGTCCTGGCTATTATAAACAGTGCTGTGATGCACATTGGGGTACATTTGTCTCTTTCAATTCTGGTTTCCTCAGTGTGTATGCCCAGCAGTGGGATTGCTGGGTCATAAGGCAGCTCTATTTGCAATTTTTTAAGGAATCTCCACACTGTTCTCCATAGTGGCTGTACTAGTTTGCATTCCCACCAACAGTGTAGGAGGGTTCCTTTTTCTCCACACCCTCTCCAGCATTTATTGCTTGAAGACTTTTGGATCGCAGACATTCTGACTGGTGTGAAGGGGTACCTCATTGCGGTTTTGATTTGCACTTCTCTAATAATGAGTGATGTTGAGCATCTTTTCATGTGTTTGTTAGCCATCTGTATGTCTTCTTTGGAGAAATGTCTATTTAGTTCTTTGGCCCATTTTTTGATTGGGTCGTTTATTTTTCTGGAATTGAGCTGCAGGAGTTGTGTGTATATTTTTGAGATTAGTTGTTTGTCAGTCGCTTCATTTGCTATTATTTTCTCCCATTCAGAAGGCTGTCATTTCACCTTGCTTATATTTTCCTTTGTTGTGCAGAAGCTTTTGATTTTAATAAATAACTATAAATATTAAAAAATTTTACTTCAAATTAAACTGTGCATTATCAATATTCTTTTCATGACATTATTCTTTGAAATTTATTGATATTTTATTTTTCCTAGTATGTCAGTAGATCATCTGAGCATTCCATATTTGATAAAAATAGTTACACTATAATTTGGAGGCTTTTTGTTTTTTTATTATTTTAAATACACCTTTATGAAATGCCAGCTATAAAATATAAGGCATTTAGGAAATGGTTTGTGGGAGTGCTAATCTACCATCTTCCTAAGTTGTAGGGTTTCTGAATAAACATCTTTCCTTTTCCACCAAAAAACATAAGGCATAATCATAAGTGCATAATATTAGGAATGATATTTGGATATACTTTTCTCTTAGAAATGATAACATATAACACTTAGATGCTTTTCTTTTTTGACCACTCACTGAATCAAGCTGGAAGGATATTTGCATCTGTGAAAGACTGAATCTTCTGTCAGAAATCTTTAATTCACAAAATTTCTTTGACATTTTTCCTTCATGTCAACATTTTTATGCTCTAATTTTTGAATGCACAATTTAATACATGCCCCCAAAGATTGAAGTTTTTAAAACTGTTTATATTTATTCTTATTTGTTACACTCCTTTTCTATCAAAATTAAGTAATTTAAAATGAAATCTCTTATTAGACTGGTAAATTAATATATTTCTTAAATATTAGATCACTCTTTCATGTTTCCTAATTTAGAGCAATTTCTAGTTGTAAAGATAAAAAATCTGCACCAAATTCCCACCCAGAGGTATGGAGGGTTTCCCAAAACTACCAAGCAATTCTTGAACACTAATTGGGTATCCTACAATTCAACTTGATGCTGCCACTATTTAGTTGCAGATAGCCTCAGATTCCATAGATTAAGTGTTCAATCCTTCAAGACTAACCCCTTATCCCACTTCAGACACCAGTACAAAGTCCACGGCGTCTCCTGTGCTTCCGACCAACTAATTACAGACCAGAGGTTCAATAACCCCTTCCTTGGATACAGATGAGCATCCAAACAGAAGAAATGCACAGAGGAAATATGCGGCCGGGGCACCGAGCTTCCTCGCCCTCTCCAGGTGTGCCACTCTCACTGCAACTCCAGCTGTTTGGATTCTCATCTGTATCTGTTGTCCCATCATTTTATAATAAAGCAGTGAGTGTATGTAAACTGTTTCCATGGGTTCTGTGACCTGCTCTTGGTAAGTAATTTAGCCCAAGGAGGGGGTCATTGAAAATCCCATAATTTTTATGATGGCTTCATTTTCAGCCCATTTCCCTTCTCAATAAAATTAGAGGCAGGGGATAAAATTCTAAGTTTCTTATTAGATGCTGTAAATACTGCATAAGAATCTGGACTGTTAGGTCCATAAATCAAGGAAAATTGGAAGTGGTCAAGGCAGAGATAGGAAGATTGAGCATCAACATCTTGAGGAATTAGTGAACTAAAATGGAGGGGAAGTGGTGAATATCATTCAGATGACCATTATATCTATTACTGTGGGCAAGAACCCGTAGAAGAAATGGAGTAGCCCTCATAAGTTAACAAAAGATCAAAAGTAGTGCTTGGATGCAACCTCAAAAACAACATTATAATCTCAGTTCATTCCCAAGGAAAACAATTCGACATCACAGTAATCCAAGTATGTGCCCCAACCACTGATCCAGGGAATGAAGTTGAGCAGTTTGATGAAGACATACTCTACTCCTTCTGGAACTAGCACCAAAGGAAGATATTCTTTTCATCATAGAGGATTGGAATGCAAAAGTAGGAAGTTAAGAGATACCCGGAATAACAGGCAAGTTTGGCCTTGGGGTACAAAATGAAGCAGGGCTATGGCTAATAGAATTTTGTCAGGAGAATATGCTGATCATTGTAAACACCCTACTTCAATGAACAATGCAAAAAAAAAAAATAGAGGTAAACAATAGACTGGGAAAGACCAGAGATTCCTTGAAGAAAATTGGTGATACTAAGGGAATATTTCCTGCAAGGATGCACACAGTTAAGAACAGAAATGAAGAGGACCTAACGGAAGCAGAAGAAATTAAGGAGAGGTGGCAAGAAGAACTATACACAAAAGGTCATAATAGTGCAGATAACCACAATGGTGTGATCATTCACATAGCACCAGACATCATGGAGTGTGAAGTCAAGTGGAACTTAGGAAGCATTATTACAAACAAAGCTAGTGGAGGTGATGAAGTTCCAGCTGAGCTATTTAAAACCCTAATGCTGTTAAAGTGCTGCACTCAATATGTCAGCAAATTTGGAAAGCACAGCAGTGGCCATTGGACTAGAAAAGTTTAGTTTTCATTCCAATCTCAAAGAATGTTCAAACTACCATGCGATTGTACTCATTTCACATGCTAGCAAGATTATGCTCAAAATCCTTCAAGCTAGGCCTCAGTAGTATGTGAACCAAAATCTTCAAAATATACAAGCTGAGTTTAAAAAGGCAGAAGAACCAGATATCAAATTGCCAACCATTATTGAATCATGGATAGATCAAGGGAATTCCAGAAATATATCTATTTCTGCTTCATTCACTATGCTAAAGCCTTTGAATGTGTGGATCACAACAAACTGGAAAGTTCTTCATGAGACTGGAGTACCAGACCACCTTACCTGTCTTCTGAGAAACCTGTGTGCAAGTGAAGAACAACAGTTAGAACAGGACATGGAAGAAAGGACTGGTTCAAAATTGGGAAAGGAGTATGACAAGGCTGTATATGTAACCTACATGCAGAGTACATCATGGAAAATGCCAGGCTGGAAGAATCACAAGTTGGACCAAGATTCCTGGGAAAAATAACAACCTTGGATATGCAGGTGATACCACTATAATGGCAGAAGGTGAATGAGGGTGATAGAGGAGGGTGGCTTGGAACTCAACATAAAAAAGCTAAGATCATAGCATCTAATGACAATATTCTACAGTAAATAGGAGGAAAATTTGAAGCAGGAACAGATTTTATTTTCTTGTGCTCCAAAATCACTGCAGACTGTCACTGCAGTCATGAAATTAAAATATGCTTGTTCCTTGAAAGGAAAGCAATGACAAACCTAGACAATGTTATTAAATACCAGAGATATCACTTTGCTCACAAAGATTTGTATAGTCAAAGCTTTGGTTTTTCCAGTAATGTACAGATGTGAGAATTGTTCCAAAAAGAAAGCTGAGCACTGAAGAATTGATGCTTTTGAATTGTGGTGCTGGAGAAAAGTCTTGAGAGTCTCTGGGACTGCAAGAAGATCAAACCCTCAATTCTAAAGGAATCAAGCTGAATAGTCATTGGAAAGACTGTTGCTGAAGCTGAAGCTCCAATACTTTGGCTACCTAATGTGAAGAACTGACTCATTAGAAAAGGCCCTGAAGCTGGGAAAGCTGGAAAGCAAAAGGAAAAGGGGGTGGGAAAGGATGAGACGGTTGGGTAGCATCACCAAATCAATGGACATGGTTTTCAGCAAACTCTGGGAGAGAGTGGAAGACAGAGGAGTTTTGGGGGGCCCTTCTAAGCAATACTATTGCAATCACATTTTGAGGTACATTTAACATTATATAGTTATTGTGAGTAGTTATTCATAATTCTTATTAGTTTTTCTACCTTTTCAAGCTCACATTTCTTCTCTTAAAATTTATTTTTAATTGGAGGGTAATTGCTATATGATATTCTGTTGGTTTCTACCATACAACAATGTGGATCAGCTTTAAGTACACATATAACCCCTCCTCCTGTGCCTCACTTCCACCACACTGCCCCCCACTTCTTTAGATGGTCACAGAGCACAATGCTGAGCCCCATATGCTCTACATTAGTTTCCCATCAGTCATGTATTCCATACATGGCAATGCATGTATTTTAATCCTACTTTCTCAATTCATCCCAAATTGTTTCTCTTGCTCTGTTCACAAGTCCATTCCATAAGTCTGCATTTCTATTCCTGCCCTGAAAAGAGATTCATCAGTACCATTCTTCTAGATTCCATGTATATGCTTTAATAGAGGCTATCTGTTTTTCTGACTTACTTCACCCTGTACAATAGGCTCTAGATTTGGCCACGTAGGTTTAACTGACTCAGATTTGTTCCTTTTTATGGCTGAGTAATATTACATTGTAAATATATGTAACTTCTTTATCCATTAATGTGTTGATGGATATCTAGGTTGCAATTGGAAATAGTGCTGCAATGAACACTGGGTAGATGTTTTTTGAATTATGGTTTTCTCAGAGCCTATGCCCAAAAGTGGGATTGTTGGGCCATATGTTAGTTTTAGTCCTAGTTTTCTAAAGACTCTTCATACTGTTCTCCATAGAGGCTTTATCAATTTCCTTTTTTAAAAGTTCTATTGTGCTAAGAAATATCAATAAGCTCCGATATGCAAATGATATCACCCTTATGGCAGAAAGCAAAGAGGAACTAAACAGCCTCTTGTTGAAAGTGAAAGAGGAGAACGACAAAGGTGGCTTAAAACTCAACATTAAGAGAACTAAGATCATGGCATCTGGTCCCATTACTTCATGGCAAATAGATGGGGAAACAGTGGAAACAGTGACAGACTTTATTTTCTTGGGCTCCAAAATCAGATGGTGACTGCAGCCATGAAATTGAAAGACACTTGCTCTTTGCAAGAAAAGTTATGACCAACCTAAATAGCATATTAAAAAGCAGAGACATTATTTTGCCAGCAAAGGTCCAACTAGTCAAGGCTATGGTTTTTCCAGTCGTTATGTATGGGTGTGAGAGCTGGACTATAAAGAAAGCTGAGCTGTGAAAAATTGAGGCTTTTGAACTGTGGTGTTGGAAAAGACTCTTGAGAGTCCCTTGGTCTGCAAGGAGATCCAACCAGTCCATCCTAAAGGAAATCAGTCCCGAATATTCATTGGAAGGACTAATGTTGAAGCTGAAACTCCAATACTTTGGCCACCTGATGTGAAGAAATGACTTATTGGAAAAGACCCTGATGCTGGGAAAGATTGAAGGCAGGAGAAGAAGGGGATGACAGAGGATGATATGGTTGGATGGCATCACCAACTCAATGGACATGAGTTTGAGTAAACTTCGGGAACTGATGAGGGCACGGAGGCCTGGCATGCTGCAGTCCATGGGGCTGCAAAGACTTGAACGTGACTGAGCAACTGAACTGAACTAATTGTGTTAAGAACACTTAACATGAGATGTATTCTCTTAACAATATCTTAAGTGTATATAGTGTTTTTATATACAAGCTTTATATAGTAAGTAGATATCTCAAATTGGTTCACCTTGCAGGATTGAAATATTATACCTATTGATTAGCAACACCCTGTTTTCCTTTCCTCCAAGTTTCTGGCAACTACTATTCTGTTCTTTACTTCAGTGAGTTTGATTGTTTTTGATACCTCATATAAGAGGATTCGTGTAGTATTTGTCCTCCTTTGTCAAGCTTATATCTCTTGCCATAATATCTTCCAGATTGCTTCATGTTGTCTCATATGGCAGAATTTCCTTTTTTTAAGGAGGGATAATAATCCATGTGTGTGTGTGTTGTGTGTGTGTATATTTATATATATACACTACAGTTTATTTATCATTTCATCTTCTGATGGACATGGGTTGTTATCACATCATGGCTACTGTGAGTACTGCTGAAATGAAGTTGGAAGTGCTAATGTTTTTGAGACCCTGATTTAGATGATGTTGGATAAATATAAAATGTGAAATGGAAAAATCATATGGTAATTCAATGTTTTCTATTTTCAATTTTTGAGTAGCCTTCATATTTTTCATAATGGTTGAACCATTTTGCCATTCCACTAACAGGTACAAGGGTTCTTTATATCTTCACAACCTCACCAAAATTTGTTAGTATATATATTTTTATTATACTCATTCTAACAGGTGTGAAGTGATATGTCATTGTGTTTTTGATTTGCATTTCCCTATTGATCAGTAGTGATATTAAACTCCTTTTCATGTACCTGTGGTTATTTATATGTCTTCTTTAAAGAGAACTTTACTCAAGTCCCTTGCTTATCTAAAACTAAGGTTGTTAAAAATGTTTGCTATTATATTGTAGAAGTTTCTTATATATTTTGGAAATTAACATCTTTCAGATATATGGGTGCTCATAAGTCCTTAAGACAGACTGTGTAATGTGCTTCTTATTAGGCATCTTCCTGTTTTGTAGCCAAATTTGGGGGCAGGTATAGTTTTTATCTCTAATTATAACTGTGAAAGTGAACTGATCTTCAGGAATGTTGGAAAATGTTTAATGTTATAAAGTGTAGGTACCTATATATGTACAAAATGATTCAGGGCAAAGGCTAACAGGGTTTTGCCAAGGGAATGCATTGGTCATAGCAAACACCCATTTCCAACAACACAACAGATGACTCTACACATGGACATCACTAGATGGTCAATACAAAAATCAGATTGATTATATTCTTTGCAGCTGAAGATGGAGAAGCTCTAAACAGTCAGCAAAAACAAGACTGGGAGCTGACTGAGGCTCAGATCATTAACATCTTTTTGTTATGTTCAGACTTAAATTGAAGAAAGTAGGGAAAACCACTAGGCCATTCAGTAAGACCTAAATCAAATCCCTTATGATTGTACAGTGAAAGTGACAAATAGACTCAGGGATTAGATCTAATAGAGTACCTGAAGAACCATGGAAGGAGGTTTGTAACATTGTACAGGAGGTAATGATCAAGACCATTCCCAAGAAAAAGAAATGCAAAAAGGAAAAATGGTTATCTGAGGAGGCCTTACAAATAGCTGAGAAAAGAAAAGTGAAAGGCAAAGGAGAAAAGGAAAGATACACCCATCTGAATGCAGAGTTCCAACGAATAGCAAGGAGAGATAAGAAAGCCCTCCTCAGTAATCAATGCAAAGAAACAGAGAAAAAAATAAATGTGTAAGACTAGAGATATCTTCAAGAAAACTAAAGACACCAAGGAAACATTTCATGCAAAGATGGACACAATAAAGGAGAGAAATGGTATGGACCTAAAAGAAGCAGAAAGAGGTGGCAAGAATACACAGAAGAACTATACCAAAAAGATATTCATGACCCAGATAACCATGATGGTGTGATCACTCACCTAGAGCCAGATATCTGGAATGTGAAATAAAGTGGGCCTTAGGAAGCATAACTATGAACAAAGCTAGTGGAGGTGATGGAATTATAGCTGAGCTATTCCAAATCCTGAGAGATGATGCTTTGAAAGTGCTGCACTCAATATGCCAGCAAATTTGGAAAAGTCACCAGTGGCCACAAGACTGGTAAAGATCAGTTTTCATTCCAATCCCAAAGAAAGGCAATGCTAAAGAATGTTCAAACTACCACACAATTGCACTCATCTCACATGCTAGCAAAGTAATACTGAAAATTCTCCAAACTGGGCTTCAACAGTACATGAACCAAGAACTTCCAGATGTTCAGGCTGGATTTAGAAAAGGCACAGAGGGAGGTAGTCCCAAGATGGTGGAGGAATAGGATGGGAAGACCACTTTCTCCCCCAACAAATTCATCAAAAGATCTTTTTAATGTTGAGCTACTTTTACAAAACAACTTCTGAACACTGGTGGAAGACACCAGGCACCCAGAAAGGCAGCCCAATCTCTTCAAAAGGAGGTAGGACAAATTATAAAAGATGAAAACAGAGATAAAGGATTTAGGGATGGAGATCCATCCTGGAGAGGAAGTCATGGAGAAGTTTCCACACAGTAGGAAACCCTTTCACAGATGTGTCTGTGGGGTGCTTTGAAATCTCAGAGGGCACCATAACAGAAAAAAATGCACAGAATATGTGCCTAACTACAACTATTAGCAGAGAAGTGGCTCAGCCACTCACATGCACTAGCAGCTACTGGGGGCTGGGCAGGGAGGCGTGGGCTGCATTGTTGGTCCTTAAGGTAAGGACTGGCCTTAATGCCCTGAGGAAAATCTGAAGGGTATAAGGTGACATAGCAACTCAAATCATGGGATGGCAAGAGAGACAAAAAAAAAAAAAAAGAACAACAAAACAAGCCCCTTTCCATTGAAAGATTCTAAGGCTGCATGGTGACCCTTGGTGTGCTCATAGAACAAAGAATTGTGCCCTGGCAAATACCAAAGGAGAGTAGCTATATGCCATTTAGAGCCCTCCCTTCCTGGAGGCAGAGAGGCAGATGTGCCACAGCCAGAGCCAGAAGGCAAGTGGCCGCTAAGATCTCAGCCCCTTAGACCACAGTTTCCACCAAACTGTGAGAAGGCTGCCAGTTGCTAATCACATCTTCCTGGGATCCTGGATGGTTCACATCTGCCAGGAGTGTCACAGCCTGAGATCAGCTCCTCAGAGGAGACACACGGTACACCTGGGATTGTGCCTTCGCAGCACACTCAGGAAACTGAGTGGCTGGGACTAGGGAGGTGCATAAGATGCGTGGCCCACCTGGGAGAGTATGCTGGCCAAGCACCCACTCACCTGAGTGGCTTGGACCTGGGAAGGGCACAAACACACAGCCCATCTGGGTCTATGCCCTTGCAGTGCACCCAAGAACCTGAGAGGTTTAGACCTGGGAAGTACATAAAAAGCAGGGCCCACTAGTCCCCTTACAGAGCACCCTGGAGCCTGAGCAGTGTGGACCCAGAAAGTACATGCTGCCTTGGGCCGTGGCAAGCCTAGCGTGGTCTGTGCACTGCAAACACTTCCCAACATGCCAGTGGTATTTGTTTGCAGGTTTCCTGCCTCTCCCCAGCACAACTGAACAGTGAGCCTAAACAAGTGGCCACCTTTGCCACCTCGTGTCAGGGCAGAAATTAGACACTGAAGAGACTTGCAAACAGAGGAAGCCAAAATAAACAAAGAAGGAGGAACCACTCTGGAAGTGACAGGTGCAAAAGATTAAATCCCTGAGACTATGCATTTGAGGGGGCAGCTATAGACCTTGAGAAGAAAATGCAAGCTGGAACAAAGGACTATATGATACTGAAATGACCCCACACTGCTCACATCAGCTCCAGAGAAATTCCTAGATACATTTTTACTATTACCACTTCTTAATTTTTAAAGATTTTAAAATTTTGTTTATTACTCCATTAACTTTCATTTCTATAGCCTACTATCACTTTTCTAAAAATTAAAAAAAAACCCTTATTTTTTAAAGAACAAATCCCATGTTATATATATTTTTAATTTTAGTGATCAATTTTGCTTTGTATTTTTTATATAATATTGAGATTCTAAACTCTATTTTAGGTTTTTAAAGTAACATGATAAAAAACCCATGAAATCTAACATAAAAAGAGATGTGAAGTCTACCCCAAAAAAGAATTCAGAATAATTATAGTAAAGATGATACAAAGTCTTGAAAACAAAATGAAGGTACAGATAAATAGACTAGAGACAAGGATTGAGAATATGCAAGAAATGTTTAGCAAGGACCTATAATAAATAAAAGACAATCAATAAAGAACAATGCTATAACTGAGATTAAAAACACTCTGGAGGGAACCAACAGCAGACTAGCTGAGGCAGAAGAGAGGACAAGTGAGGTGGAAAATAGAATGGTGGAAATAAATGAAGCAGAGAGGAAAAAAGGAAAAAGAAGAGAAATGAGGCCAACCTCAGAGACCTCTGGTACAATGTTAAATGCCCAACATTCAAATCATAGGAGTCCCAGAAGAAGAAGACACAAAGAAAGGACACGAGAAAATACTTGAAGAGATAATAGTCGAAAACTTCCTTAAAATGGGGAACACCCCAAGACACATATTCAACTCCCCAAGACACATATTCAACACCCCAAGATACATATTAATCAACATAACAAAGATCAAACACAAATAGCAAATATTAAAAGCAGCAAAAGAAAAGCAATAAATAACACATAAGGGGATCTCCATAAAGATAACAGCTTATCTTTCAACAGAAACTCTTCAGGCCAGAAGGGAGTGGTAGGGCATACTTAAAGTGATGAAAGAGAAATAACTACAACCAAGATTACTCTACCCAGGAAGGATCTCATTGAAATATAAAGGAGAAATCAAAAGCTTTACAGACAAGCAAAAGCTGAGAGAATTCAGCGCCACCAAACCAGTTCTTCAACAAATGCTAAAGGATCTTCTCTAGACAGGAGACACAGAAAGGATGTATAAACTCAAACCCAAAACACCAAAGTAAATGGTAATGGCATCATACTTATCACTGATTACTTTAAATATAAATGGGTTAAATGCTCCAACCAAAAGACAAATACTGGTCAAATGTATACAGAAACAAGACCCCTCTATATGCTGTCTAAAAGAGTTCCTCCTCAAACCCAGAGATACATACAGACTGAAAGTGAGGGGCTGGAAAAAGATATTTCATGCAAATGGAGACCAAAAGAAAGCAGGAGTAGCAATACTCATATCAGGTAAAACAGACTTTAAAACAAACACCATGATAAGAGACAAAGAAAAATACTACATGATGGTGAAAGGATCAATTCAAGAAGAAGATATAACAAGTATAAATATATATATGCACCAACATAAAAGCACCTCAATACATAAGGCAAATACTATCAAGTATGAAAGGGAAATTAGCGGTAACACAATAATAGTGGGAAATTTTAATACCATACTCACACCTATGGATAGATCAAGCAAACAGAAAATTAGCAAGGAACACAAGATTTAAATGATACAATGGACCAGTTAGACCTAATTGATATCTACAGGGCATTTTACCCCCAAACAATGGATTTCATTTTTTTCTCAAGTGCACATGGAATATTTTTCAGGATAGATCACATCCTAGGCCACAAATCTAGTCTTCATAATTTTTTTTAAATTAAATGATTTCATGCATCTTTTCTGATCACAATGTGATAAGATTAGATATCAACTATGGGGGGGGGAATCTATAAAAAACACAAACATGTGGAGACTAAACACCATGCTTCTGAATAACCATCATCATGGAAGAAATCAAAAAGGAAATCAAAATGTTCAACAAACAAATGAAAATGAAAACACAACACCACAATACCTATGGGATTCAGTAAAAGCTGTGTTAAAAAGGAGGTTCATAGCAATACAAGCCTACCTCAAGAAACAAGAGAAACATTAAATAAACAATCTAACTTTACATTTAAAGCAACTAGAAAAAGAAGAACATAAGAACCCCCAAATTAGTAGAAGGAAATTAATCGTAAAAAACGAGAGCAGAAATTAAAGAAAAAGAAACAAAGGAGATCTATAGCAAAGATCAATAAAATTAAAAGCTGGTGGTAAATAAAATAGACAAACCACTATCCAGACTCATCAAGGAAAAAAGGGAGAAGAATCAAATCAACTAAATCAGAAATAAAAATGGAGAAATCACAACAGACAGCACAGAAATACGAAAGATCATAAGAGACATTTATGAGAAACATTATACTGAAAAAATGGACAACTTGGAAGAAATGGCAAATTCTTAGAAAAGCATAACCTTCTAAAACTGAACCAGAAAGAAATAAAAAATCTGAACAGACATATCACAAGCATGGAAATAAAAACTGTAATCAAGAAACTTTCAATAAACAAAAGCCCAGGACCAGATGGCTTCACAGGTGAAATCTACCAAAAATTTAGAGAAGAGCTGACACCTATTCTACTCAAACTCTGCCAGAAAATTGCAGAGGAAGGTAAACTCCCAAACTCATTCTATGAGTTCATCATCACCCTACACCAAAATCAGACAAATATGTCACACAAAAAAGAAAAGTACAGGCCAATATCACTGATGAACATAGATACAAAATCCTCAACAAAATTTTAGTAAACAGAATCCAACAACATATTTAAAAGATCAGACATCATGACCAAATGGGCTTTATTCCAGGGGTGCAAAGATTCTTCAATATTTGCAAATCAATGTTATACACCATATTAACAAATTGAAAGATAAAAATCATATGATTATCTCAATAGATGCAGAGAAAGCCTTAACCATATTCAATACCCATTTATGATTTAAAAAAAAAAAACTTTCCAGAAAGTAGGCATAGAAGGAACATACCTCAACACAATAAAAGCCATATATGACAAACCCACAGCAAACATTATTCTCAATGGCAAAAAGCTGAAAGCATTTCCTCTAAAATCAGGAACAACACAACAGTGCCCACTCTCACCACTATTCAACATAGTTTTAAAAGTCCTAGCACAGCAGTCAGAGATGAAAGAGAAATAAAAGAAATCCAGACTGGGAAAGAAGAAGTAAAACTCACTGTTTGCAGACGACATGATCCTTTACATAGAAAACCCTAAAGATACTGCCAGAAATTTGCTAGAGCTAATCAATTAATATAGTAAAGTGGCAGGATAGAAAATTAACACAGAGAACTCCCTTGCATTCCTAAACATTAATAATGAAGGAACAGAAAGAGAAATTAAGGATTCAATCCCACTAACCGTTGCAACAAAAAGAATAAAATACTTAGGAATAAATTTACCTAAAGAAACAAAAGACCTAAATAAAGAAAATTATAAAACACTGATGAAAGATATCAAAGAGAACACAAATAGACGGAGAAATATACTGTTGTTGTGGATTGGAAGAATCAGTAAAATGAAAATAAACATACTACCCAAAACAATCTATAGATTCAGTGTGATACCTATCAAGTTACCAATGGTATTTTTCACAGAACTAGAACAAATAATTCACACTTTGTATGGAAACACAAAAACCTCAAATAGCCAAAGCAATATGAGAAAGAAAATTAGAACTGGAGGAATCAAGCTTCCTGACTTCAGACTATACTACAAAGCTACAGTCATCAGGGCAATATGGTACTGGCACAAAGACAGAAATACAGATCGATGGAACAAAATAGAAAGACCAGAGATAAATCCACGTGCCTATAGACACTATCTTTGGCAGAGGAGGCAAATATATACACTGGAAAAAAGACAATCTCTAACAACTGGTGCTGGGAAAACTGGTCAACCATGTGTAAAAGAATGAAAGTGGAACATTTTCTGACACCATACACAAAAATAAACTCAAAATGGACTAAAGATCTAAATGTAAGACCAGAAACTATAAGACTCTTATAAGAAAACATAGGCAGAACACTCTCTGACACAAATCACAGCAAGATCCTCTATGACCCATCTCCCACAGACATAGAAATAAAATAAAAAAGTAAGCAAATGGGACCTAAGTAAATTTGAAAGCTTTTGCACAATGAAGGAAATGATAAGCAAGGTGAAAAGGCGGCCTAAAGAATAGAAGAAAACAATAGCAAATGAAACAACTGCCAAAGAATTAATCTCCAAAACATACAAACAGCTCATGCAGTTCAATACCAGAAAAACAAAAAACCCAGTCAAAAAGTGGGCAAAAAACTAAGCAGACAATTCCCCAAAGAAGACATGCGGATGGCTAACAAACACATGAAAAGATACTCAACATCACTCATTATTGGAGAAATGCAAATCAAAACCACAATGAGGTATCATCTCATGCGAGTCAGAATGGCCATCATCAAAAAGTCTATAAACAATAAATGCTGGAGAGGGTGTGGAGAAAAGGGAACCCTCACACAATATTGATGGGAATGCAATCTGGTACAGCAACTCTGAAGAACAGTGTGGAGATGCTTTTAAAAACTGGAAATAGAACTGCCATATGACTGAGCAATCCCACTGCTGGGCATACACACAGAGGAAACTAGAATCGAAAGAGACACATGTACCCCAATGTTCATGGCAGCACTGTTTACAATACGTAGGACATGAAGCAACCTAGATGTCCATCAGCAGACTAATGGATAAGGAAGTTGTGTTACATATATACAATGGAATATTACTCAGCTTTAAAAAAGAACACATTTGAGTCAGTCATAAAGAGGTGGATGAAACTGGAGTCTATTATGCAGAGTAAAGTAAGTCAGAAAGAGAAACACCAATACAGTATATTAATGCATAAATATGGAATTTAGAAAGACAATAATGATGATCCTATATGCAAGGCAGCAGAAGTAACACAGATGTAAAGAATAGACTTTTGACTATGTGGGAGAAGGCAAGAGTGGGAGGATTTGACAGAATAGCATTGAAATGTGTATATTAGCATATGTAAAATAGATGACCAGCGCAAGTTCAATGCATGAAGCAGGGCACTCAAGGCCGGTGCTCTGGGACAACCGAGAGGGATGGGGTGGGGAGGGAGGTGGGAGGGGAGTTCAGGATAGGTGGACACATGTGCATCCTGGCTGATTCATGCCAATTCAGTGTATGACAAAAAACACCACAATGTTGCAAAGTTATCATCCAGTTAAAATAAAGTAGTTAATTTTATTTATTTATTTTTATTTATTTATTTTTTATTTTACTTTACAATTCTGTATTGGTTTTGCCATACATTGACATGAATCCACCACAGGTGTACATGCGTTCCCAAACATGAACCCCCCTCCCACCCCCCTCCCCACAACATCTCTCTGGGTCATCCCCGCGTACCAGCCCCAATCGTGCCATATCCTGCATCGGACATAGACTGGCAATTCGATTCTTACATGATATTATACATGTTTCAATGCCATTCTCCCAAATCATCTCACCCTCTCCCTCTCCCTCTGAGTCCAAAAGTCCGCTATACACATCTGTGTCTTTTTTGCTGTCCTGCATACAGGGTCATCATTGCCATCTTTCTAATTTCCATATATATGTGTTAGTATACTGTATTGGTGTTTTTCTTTAATTTTAAAAAAGAACTGTAGAGGCAGAGGAACCAGAGATCAAATTACCAATATCTGTTGGATCGTATAAAAGCCAAGAGAATTCCAAAAAATCTACTTCTGCTTCATTGACTAGGCTAAAGCTTTTGACTGTGTAATCAAAACAATTTGGGGAAAATTCTTAAAAAAGATGGGAACACCAGACCACCTTACCTGCCTCCTGAGAAATGTGTATGCAGGTCAAGAAACAACAGTTGGAACCAGACATGGAACAATGGACTGGTTCAAAATTGGGAAAATAGTGCATCAAGCCTGCATATTGTCACAAGGCTTATTTAACATATATGCAGAGTACATCACGGGAAATGCTGGGCTGGATGAAGCACAAGCTGGAATCAAGATTGTCAGAAGAAATAACAATAACTTCAGATATGCAGATGATACCACCCTTATGGCAGAAAGTGAAGAACTAAAGAGCCTCTTGATGAAAGTGAAAGAGGAGAGTGAAAAGTTGGCTTAAAACTCAACATTGAGAAAACTAAGATCATGGCATCTGGTCCCATCACTTCATGGCAAAAAGATGGGAAAACAATGGAAACAGTAAGAAACTTTAATTTCTTGCTCTCCAAATCACTGCAGATGGTGACTGCAGCCATGAGATTAAAAGACACCTGTGCCTCGGAAGAAAAGCTATGACCAATCTAGACAGCATATTAAAAAGCAGAGACATTACTTTGCCAACAAAGGCCCACTTAGTCAAAACTATGTTGTTTTTTTTTCCAGTAGTCATTCATGTATGGGTGTGAGAATTGGGCCATAAAGAAAGCTGAGTGCCAGATAATTGATGCTTTAAACTGTGGTGTTAGAGAAGACCCTTGAGAGTCCCTTGGACTGCAAGGAGATCCAACTAGTCAATAGTAAAGATAATCAGTCCTGAATATTCATTGGAATGACTGATGCTGAGGCTGAAGCGCCAATAATTTGGCCACTTGATGTGAAGAACTGACTCACTGGAAAAGATCCTGATGATGGGAAAGACTAAAGGCAGGAAGAAAAGGGGATGACAGAGGATGTGATGTTTGGATGGCATCACCAATTTGATGGACGTGAGTTTGAGCAAATTCTGAGATCTGGTGACAGACAGGGAAGCCTGGGGTAGTGCAGATTCATGGGGTCACAAAGAGTCAGACATGACTGAGTGACTGGATGGTACTGAACTGAACTGATAGCCAAGGTACTCAAGTTTTCCCCTGAAAGATATAGTAAATATTATTAGCTGAAGTGTTTTTGTAGGTCACCAAATTACACTAATAAGTAATCAATGGGTTCTATGTCACCCATATTTAATTTATTTAAGGACAAATACCCATGGATTGAATGGCTGAATCAATGACTCATGGATGTTCATCCCCTGAGTGTACTAAGAATGTCTGAAAACACACTAAGTGTCATTTAAATAAAGGACCTGAGAGAGTCAACTGAATTAACTGTGGTAGGGGAAAGAAGTGCAAGATATTTAGGCAGTATTGGAGAAAAGCTTCTAAATGGATATAGCCCAGACACTGAGTTCATTTTGAAGATAATGAGAGGAGAGGAATTTGGGTTTCTAATAGACCACAAGTGACTCAGAACATGGGTCTGCAGACTTCAGATCAGTGTATAAACCTGCAAAAGTAGAGCTTCAGGAAGGGGCCAGAGCTTGTGATTTATTGCCTAAAAACCTGAGGGATCATGTTGTCCTGTTCAAGTCCATGTGAAAGCACATCTGACAGGAGACTGCTTGCACTAAAAAATCAAGGTAGACTTTGTGGTCAGGTTTGTCACTTAATTGTCAAGAAGTAGTATATGGTACAAGGCGAGTTTAGAAAAACTGTAAGTAGGAGTTACAATATGTGCAGTTAGTAAACCCTGGTCTCTGTCATCAATGGACAAAAAGCCAGGTGCTGGCAGATGAAATGGAATGGGGTAGTAAGTTTTATGTACCAGATGCTTGGGGAGCTGGCAAGAGGGGGATGCAACATCTCTAACTATGGAAGAATAGCACCATTCTCAAGCATTCCTCATATTGCCTAAATGGTGCACAACACTGGTAGAGGAAGTATGAGACAAAGTCTCAAATGAATCACTCTGTAATTCTTCACTGAAAGGTGAGCAAGTCCATGGAAAAAGGAACTGTGTGATATCAGTATGACTGGGGCATTGATTTTTCAGATTGCAGGCAGGCATGTGGTATTTGGGGTGGGAATCAAGGGCATCATGCCAGTCCTGGGATGTTCCCCCTGGGTGGAGCTGCCTGGTCCTTATAAAAGGAGTCTCCGTCACAGTGCTGTCATTGTCGTGATGGATATAGATCTTCTTTGGAGCCTCTGGTAAGCACGGGTCTTAGAGATCTTTTGGGAACTTGGGTGGTAGTGTTTAATTTGGGGTTGAAGTGGCTATAATTGAAGCAATTAGTGCTCTGTACGGGAAAAAGAAGATAATGAGGATTTAGGGGTAAATTTTTGGTATTTGGTCATGAATGCAATCTTAAATGTGAGGATAAAATGGAGTCAGAGGCACAGTCTTAAGCAGAGAGAGAGTAAGGGACATGAGATAATGTGCTGTTGTTCAGCACACATTAGTTCTGAATGCACCCTTCTAAGCATTCAATCCCACTGAGTGCCTGGTGGGGGCCTTTGCATTTCTCCTCAGAAGCCCACAGTCAGGTCAGCTTGGTCAGCAACCACGACCTCATGGGAGAAATACGTAGAGATTTGTTTGGAGATTGGCTACAAGTTTATTATCCAGATTCTTCTTCAGAGTATGTTTGTATTCGTACAACACCTTGTAGGTAATTTTGTTTTAGAAAGTGGTAGGAGAGACTAACCAGAAAAGCCTGAAGATCTGAGGGCAAGAGATACTTAAAAAGAAGGGTGAAGAAGCTATAAAAAATGATAAAGTCTGTATTAGAAATCCAAAGTGTCCTTAGCGATGGGAGGGTAGTTGGTGCAGCTAAATGTGCTACCAATCAGACTCACAGTTATTAAGAAAGTTGTCTGTTTCTATTTCAGATTCCTTGAGACCCAGGAAGGATGTCTCACCACCAGCATCCGCATCCGCATCCGCATCACCATCAGTGCAAGGAGCCCTGCCATCCACCTCCAATAGTATGCCCACCGAAGTGCCATGAGCCTTGCCCACCTCATCCGTGCCCACCTCCAGTGAGCCAGCAGAAATGCCCTCCTGGGCCACCATGCCCACCATGCAAGCAGAAGTGTCCACCCAAGTGGAAGTAACAGCACCAGATTTCATCTGGACCAAGAAACAAGACACAGGCTCTTCCATTTCCTCCCTTCAGCCATGGTGACGGACTGCATCTTCCCTAATCTCCCTCCTGGACTGACAGCTGCCAGAGGAAAGGCTGCTCTCTGAAGCTGACACCACGGTGTTGGAAGAAGAGCAGCAGGATCATCGCTTGATCACTCTGTGCCATGTGCCCGTCTGTAATCCACGTTGTGATCTCTACTCCATGAGCAATTAGTGTGTCTACTATTTTACTTTTCCAATAAAAAAATATTCATAGCCCATTTTGTATTTCTTTCTTTCATTTTTTTTCTTGCATTTAGCGTTTTTCATCTCTTCTGTCAACTACAAGTATTCTTCTAAGTGTTCCTTTTCATTCCCATTGGATTATCAGAACTAGACTTTTCCATCTCTAAGTTCAGCTTTGCCTGAAATATGTCTTTTGGATTGGATCCATCAAAGAATTTCTTCATTGTTTTTTGACTTGTTTCTATCTTTGTCTACATTAAAGACCCTGAAAAGAATTGAATTCTCTCAGTCTCAGGTTCCTTATTTGTAAAACCTGTAGGCAGACTCTATTCAACTCAGTGTACTCATAGAAATTAATTTATTCACAAATGTTTCCCAATTATTAACACATGCCAGGCAGTGTTTTATGTGCTAGGGACATGAGGATGGTGACTAAAGTACTTTTTCCATCTAAACTCTTGAAGGGATTTTGCACAAACACACACACATGCACATACAAGGCAAATAATAGTGATGCACGGGGAATGTTAGAGACAACTGTGTAGAAAAGCTCTTCCAAAGTGGCTTTTAGGGCAAAGACTTGAGTGAAGAGACAAGTGAGCCTTGAGTATTTGGGGTACACTGTACCAGTGAGAGGAGATGGCAAGTGCTGAGGCAGGGCAGAGCAACTGCAGGGAGAACAGTCGTCCAAGAGACAGTGTCTCCAAATGGGGTTGAACACACTGGATCTGAAAGATGTAGCAAAGATTTTGATAATTTATTCACAGTTTTCCAGCCATACTAAGCTGAAGTTCAGAGTCTCAACTTTATGTTATTCTCTATCATCACATCTATTTTCTTTTAACTGAAAGTACATATGATCTTTTAAAGACATTTTTTTGAAAATGGTTAAAAGGGTTGAGGAATAAATTAATTCTTTTGCAAAACAAAAATTTATTTTATGAGAGTGACTATATGAAAGGTAAATCTATTATTAACAATGTTCCCACATTATAGGGAAGTTGGCTCCATTAATTTCTATCACCTACAGGTAACAAAATGCATAGAGAATTTTACTGTTTTTGTGCTTCCAACACTAAGAAGAAGTGATTTTATTTTTAGGAGGGTTGACTTTGTACTCTTGGACAGGGTTCTGGCCTAATATTATTGACACGATTCCCTCCCCAATTTTGTCTTGAAGAAAAACAAGAAAAAGGAAAACAAAAAATAAAATTTGTTTGATTGTAGGAGAACATGATCAACCCATTCAGAAAGTTCATAAAGCTTTGCTGTATGAAGTGGATAATTATAGATTGATCTCTTTACTTTCAAAAAAGATGAAGATAAGAAAAAAGAACATTACCAATCCTTCAAAAGACCCAAGTTTCCTATTTAATTTGCATCCCATACCTTATCCACTAGAAGTAACCACAATCATGTTTCTGAGATCACAGATCCTATAGCCAGCCTTCTTGAAATTACTCCATGGTTCTGCTGCTTAACAACTGTATAGTCTTGGGTAATTTGCTTAAGATGTCTGTGTCTCATTTTAAGGTCCCATTTTCTTCACTTTGAAAGTGGGAATAATAATAGTACTCATTTTATAGGTTGGCTTGTGAGCCTTACATTTATACATATATATAAAGCATTTAGACCTGTGTCAGCTCGCAAAAAACACAATGAGGATCAGATGTTACTGTGAGTGCATCAGAACTGCTCAGCACATAAGCAGACCTTGTCAGTGTTGTTACTTTTCAATCTATGAATTTATCACCTTGGCCCCTATGCCAACAAAAGAAGCAGTACTTTTCCCATTAAGGTTGTGATAATCTTACAGTTTGCACCATATTTAGCCTACATCTTTCCTGTATTAGATTTTTGCTTTGGCATCTTAAGTTGTCTCCTCTTCCCATCCCTCGTCCCTGCCTTCTTCTGTTCCTCTATCTTCTTTTTCTCTTCTTCCCTTTCCTCTTTCCCTCATTTTTTGGGAATTTAAAGTCTGCTGGTGCCAGGAGCCAGCGTGAGGAACCCCACCCGTGACAAGTTCATGTGGCAGAGATCTGATGGGCAAGGCGAGTCAAATCTCAAGGCTTCCCCATGGTATTTCCTGAGCATGTACCCCCCCCAAAACCAGTCTGCCGGCCTTTGTACTCTGCTTTTCCACTCTTCTGATACACTCTGGAAATCTCAAGGCTTTAGTCTTCTGCATTTGAAAGGGTGTTTCAATCCAAAAACCCCTCTGATGGCTTTCTAGCCTGCTTGCAGGACTCGTACAGCTGCGCATGTGGTTGTTTGAGGCCTCCGGACTCCGGGAAGCACAGGAAGCTTAAAACATCCTAGGAATGTAGGGGCTTCCGAGGAGTCAAAATCATTAGAATAGGACTGATTAAAGGTTTCATTTGTTGAGCCAATACTTGCTGCCAAATTTTCATATCTTTTATTTGTAGAGATAGTTCGTATATAGAAAAACAGGTAGTAGACCTGGTATTAGCAACATTAGATCTTTGAGTTAAGTACTTTCTTTGTTATAACCCACTGCACCTTTGTTCTACGGGAATGTAACTTTATTTAGTACTTTGAGGGTGAGGCAGAGTAAAGAAAAAACACTTCCAGGGAAAAGGAGTTTTCTGGTTGATAGACAATTATCCAGGAAGAGAGCCATAAAAATGTTAACAGGCCTCTTGGCCAGAAGATAATGTAAATCACCTGAGACCTTTTGAATACAGGAGGGTATGCAAAAAGAAAGCCTGGTCTCAATGAGGGTCATGACTGATGCCCCTGCATAACTGCATATTCCATTATTTCTTTATGTACAACTTGGGGTATATAAGCTGATTTTGAAAAATAAAGTTTTTGGAGTCTTGCACCGATTCTGGGCTTCCCCGTGTCATTCTTTTCTCCCCTTTTTCAGCTGAATTCCCATCTGGAGTGGGGAGGCTCACCATGTCTACTTACTTGCCCTGGCTGATAAGATCCACGCAAAAGGGAGCTAAGGCGGGGCACCCTTCGATATTCAAGTGGGCGCCGGTGGCCTAACGTAGATGGTGCAAATCTCTTGTCTCTAGGTTTTATTGGTTTTCCCTGTAAACCAAGTTATTCAGCCTCTTTTTCTCCACCTAAATTTCCCACTATAGTATTTCATCCTAATCTAATCTTATATTTCTAAATACATAAGTTTTCCTCGCCTATCTGTCTCCCCTTCGAATCACCCTGGATCCACCGGGGCTGGACCCCAGCATGCTGGCACTACAAGTTGTGTGTTCTTTCAAGCTTATGAGGTACAACTGTTGGACAATGATACAAATCAGGATTTTATTAATTGTTGGTGTATTGTCTAGACTTGAGAGTGTGATTAAAAATGTTAATAACTAAGATTAATTTTAAAATGTGTAGTATTGCAAAGCTACAGTCACAAGCCAGTATGGTACTGGTACAAAACCGGAAATATAGACCAATGGAACAAGATAGAAAGCCCAGATAAACCCATGCACCTATGGACACCTTATGTTTGATAAAGGAGGCAAGAATATAAAGGAGAAAAGATAGTCTCTTCAATAAGTGGTGCTGGGAAAACTGGTCAGCTATATGTAAAAGAATGAAATTAGAAAACTCCCTAACACCATACAAAGTGAAGTCGCTCAGTCGTGTCCAACTCTGTGCGACCCCATAGATGGCAGCCCAACAGGCTTCCCCATTCCTGAGATTCTCCAGGCAAGAAAACTGTAGTGGGTTGCCATTTCCTTTTCCAATGCATGAAAGTGAAAAGTGAAAGTGATGTTGCTTAGTCCTTTTTGATTCCTTGTGATCCCATGGACTGTAGCCTACCAAGCTCCTCCATCCATGGAACTTTCCAGGCAAGAGTACTTGAGTGGGTTGCGATTTCCTTCTCCAGGGGATCTTCGCAACCCAGGGACTGAATCTGGGTCTCCCACATTGCCAGCAGACACTACCATCAGAGCTACCAGGGAAGGCTATACACAAATATAACACCAAACACAAAGATAAACTCAAAATGGATTAAATATCTAAATGTAAGACCATAAACCCTAAAACTCTTAGAGGAAAGCATAGAAAGAACACTCTGTGACACTGTTGCTGTGGTTCAGTCATTAAGCGATGTCTGACATTTTGCAACTCAGTGGATTGCAGCAGGCCAGGCTTCTCAGTCCTTCACTATTGTCTGGAGTTTGCAAAACTCATGTCCATTGAATTGGTGATGCTATGCAACCATCTCATCTTCTGTTGCCCCCTTCTCCTCCTGCCTTCAATCTTTCCTAGCATCAGGGTCTTTCCATTGAGTTGGCTCTTTGCCTCAGGGGACCAAAGTATTGGCATTTCAGCTTCAGCATCAGGCCTTCCAGGGAATATTCAGGGTTGATTTCCTTTGGGATTGACTGGTTGGATCTCCTTGCAGTCCATGGGACTCTCAAGAGTCTTCTCCAACACCACAGTTCAAAAGCATCAATTCTTCAGAGCTCAGCATTCAAAGAGAAAAGGGAACCTTCTTGCACTATTGGTGGGAATGTAAACTGATACAGTCATTATGGAGAACAGTATCAAGATTCCTTATGAAAATAGGGAATAAAACTACCAAATGTGCCAGCAATCCCACCACTGGGCACATATTCTGAGGAAACCATAACTGAAAAGGACACATGTATCCCAATATTCATCACAGCAATATTGACAATAGTCAGGACATGGAAGCAACCTAGATGAATGGATAAAGAAGTTGAGGTACGTGTATACAATGAAATATTACTCAACATTAAAAGGAACAAATTCAAGTCAATGCTGTGAGGTGGATGAAACTAGAGCCTGTTATACAGAGTGAAGCAAGTCTGAAAGAGAAAAACAAATATCATATACTGATGCATATATATGGAATCTAGGAAAACGACATTGATGAACCTAGTTGCAAGGTAGCAAGAGAGATGCAGACCTGGAGAACAGACTTGTCACAGTGGGGAAAGGAGAGGATGGGCTGAATTGAGAGAGGAACATGGAAGCATACATTGCCATACCTAAAATAGAAAGAAAGTGGGAATTTGCTGCATGACACAAGGAACTCAACCTGGTGCTCACGACAACCCAGAGAGATGGGATGGCATGGGAGGCGGCAGGGAGGTTAAAGAGGGAGGAGACATATGGACACCTGTGGCTGATTGATGTTACTCTAGGAAGCCAGCACAACATTGTAAAGCAATTACCCTCCAATTAAAAATAAATAAAAAATTCTAAAGTTCAATATAATGAATGTGTAGTATGTGTAGTTGTTATGCTGTGAATAACAATGTCTACACATACATTTTTTTTCCTTTCCAGAGAGTAGAGTGATAATCAATTACCACCACAGTATTGACTACTGTATAACTTTAAATTAACTGGCCGGTCATTGTTTCTGTCTTATTTTAGATACAGTTTCCAATTGGAAATATAATTTCTGGTATTCTTGAAAAAGTGTCTCAATAGAATCTTGTTGATCTGTAGGTTTCCCCAACACTTGTCACCCTAGGGCTTTCATTCTCTTATTACTCTCAATTATGTCCATAGCTTTTTTTTTTTTTTTT
>NW_024070212.1:16865180-17000795 GCF_014754425.2 Oryx dammah
AAGTAGTGGCCGCTGTGGCCGATGGCTGCTCCTTGTGTTCCCCCAGCGCCTCAGCAGTCACCATGGCGGTGGCTGCATCTGCAGGATTGAGCTTTGGGAGCCCACGTTCATATTTGGAGACCAGAAATTGCTGATGGCTGTGACATTTCTTGTTTATTGGTTTGGCAGTAGAGATTTCATTTCACAACCTATTGATTGGCAATACCCTTTTACTCCATGCCCTCCCTCCCCCAGTTCCTGGCAACTACTATTCTGTTCTTTATTCCATGAGCTTGACTGTTTTCCATACCTCATGTAAGGGGATTCATGTGGTACTTGTCATCTGTTTCTGGCTTATTTCTCTTGGCATAATGTCTTCCAGGTTAGCTCATGTTGTCTCATAAGACAGGATTTCCTTCTTTTTAAGGAATAATAATCCTGTGTATGTTTATACTACAGTTTAGTTATCCACTCATCTGTTGATGGACATTTCAGTTGTTACCACACTTTGGCTACTGTGAGTACTGCTGCAGTGAACTTGGGAGTGCTAATATGTCTTTGAGACTTTGATTTAAATTATTTTGGGTAAATAATTTAGATGTAGAATGGGTAAAACCTATGAGTTCTATTTTCTCTGCTTTTAACTTTTTGGGTAACCTTCATATTCTTCCTAATGGTCACACCATTTTACCTTCCCACTACCAGGTACAAAGGTTCTTTTTCCTCCATAATCTCACCAACATTTGTTATGTTGCTTTTTTGATTATAGTCATGCTTCAGGTGTGAAGTGATACATCACTGCGGTTTTGATTTGCATTTCCCTGGTGACTAGTAGTGATATTAAACTCCTTTTCATGTCCCTGTGGTTATACGTATATATGTCCTCTTTAAAGAAAACGCTATTCAAGTTCCTTACCTAATTAAAATTAAGGTTGTTAAATTTTTTTCTATTATGTTGTAGGAGCTTCTTACGTACTTTGGAAATTAACCCCTTATCATATATATGGGGCTCCTATTTCCTTAAGCCTTGTAACCAGGAAGAGTTAATTTTGAATTCATGCTGGATCAGCTTCTGTGATTTTAACCCTCATCTTGCCACTTTTGTTATTGTATGCATACATAATGGACTGCCTTTGGGACTGAGCTGCCCACCTGTGAGGGACTGTAAGGAAGCAAATCTAACACATTGTCCACCTGAGGCTTGCCATACTAGGGGAAATTTGCAAGTATTGTGTAGTTTCTTACTTTGTTTCCTTTTTGCAATCCATATCTGACCCGTACAAGAACCTGGCAACAGGCTCCAGCAAGATGATTATTTTGACAAGGCACTAGCTCGTCATTGTCTTAGCCAGAGTGTTCCCGAACAAAGTCCCTTTCTAGTCTAGACAGGCTTCCCTCATAGCTCATTCAGTAAAGAATCTGCGTGCAATGCAGGAGACTTGCGTTTCATTCCTGGCTGAAACATGAAAATTTTCATATCATTTTTTCATTTTCCTAGTCCAGACACCTCATCTCAGATTCACTGCAGCAAGCGGAGCAAGCTTGGCTTAGTAATAGACTATGTCACGTGCCTTGTAATAGACATTTTGTTGTTTCCATAGCAAAATTTTGAGGCAAGTATAGCTTTTGTCTCTAATTACAGCAGTGTTAGTAAGCTGATCATCAAGGCAGTTGGTAAATATTTAATGTCCTAAAGTACCGGTGCCTATAGATGTCTGCATACTCAGGGCACTCAAGGTCCCCAATGGAAGGCTTAATGCTTAGTATTAGCTGAAGGGCTGCTGGGTTTCAACAAATTATACGAATAAATTCCTGATGGGATCTATGTCACCATTAGTTTATTTGTTTAGAGGAAAATATCCATGGGTTGAAAGGCGGGGTCAATGACTCGTGGTGCTTCATTCCCTGAAGATACTAAGAATGTCCGAAAACACACTAAATGTCATTTCAAAAAAAAAAAAAAAAATGGCAGGATAGAGTCAATTGAATTAACTGTTGTAGGGTAAAGTGGCAGAGAATATTTGGGAAGTCCTAGTGGACAAGCTTCTTAATGGATACAGCCCAGACATTGAGTCAATTTTGAAAATAATGAGAAGAGAGGAATTTGGGTTTCTAGTAGACTACAAGTTGCTCATGGTCATGTGGCTGCAGAGGCCAGATCAGTGTATAAATCTGCATAAGTAGAGCTTCAGCAAAGCATCTCAACTTGTGACCTTATGGCCTAGAAAACTGAAGGATCATGTTATCCTGTCGAAGTCCATGAATGGAGCCATGTGAAAACACACCTGGCTTAAGACTGCCAACACTAGAAACTAGAACATTAGAAACACAAGACACAACTTTGTGGCCCCAAGTCATTTAATCGTCAAGAAAAGGCTAGAGAAGAGCGGGGCATGATGTAAGGAAGGTGAGTTTTAAAAAACTGTGTGTAGGGGTTAAGATATGTGACATTAGTAAATCCTAGTCTCCACCATCAAGGGAAACAAAGCTGGGTGCTGGCAGGTGAAATGGAATAGGGAGGAAGTTTTCCATAGCAGATTCTTGGGGGCTGGGGAGTGGAAGAATCACCAGGTCTGACAATGGAGGAGCAACACTATTTTCAAAGAATTCCTCATATTTCTAACCGGTGCATAACAATGGCACAGGGAGTATGTGACAAGGTCTCCAGTGAGTCACTCTGCACATCCTTAGTGAAGGATAAAGAGGTCCATGGACAAGGGAGATTTGTGATTTCAGCATGAATGTGGCAATTTATTTTTGAGATTGCAAGCATGTGGAATTTGGGGTGGGAAACAAGTGCATCAGCCAGTCCTGGGATGTTCCCCCTGGGTGGAGCTGCCTGGTCCTTATAAAAGGAGTCTCCATCACAGTGCTGTCATTGTCGTGACGGTCATAGGTCTTCTCTGGAGCCTCAGGTGAGCACAATTCTTAGAGATCTTTTTGGAACTTGGGTGGTAGGGTTAAATTAAGTGGTAGAAATGGATTTAATTGAAGCAATTAGTGCTCTGTCTGGGAAAAAGAAAATTATAAGGATTTAGGGGTAAATTTTTGGCATTTGGTCATGAATACGATCTTAAATGCGAGGAGAAAATGGAGTCAGAGGACAGTCTTAACCTGGGAGAGAGTAACTGTGCTATCACAGCACACATTAGTTCCGAATGCCCCCTTCTCAGCATTCAGTCCCACTGGGTGCCTGGTGTGGGGCTTTGCATTTCTCCTCAGAAGCCCACAGTCAGGTCAGCTTGGCCAGCAACCAAGACCTCATGGGAGAAATAAGTAGAGATTTGTTTGGGGATTGGCTAGAAGTTTATTATCCAGATTCTTCTTCAGAGTATGTTTGTATTCGTACAACACCTTGTAGGTAATTTTGTATTAGAATGTGACAGAAGGAGAGACTAACAAGAAAAGACTGAAAATCTGAGGGCAAGAGATCCTAAATAAGAAGGGTGAAGAAGCTATAAAAAACCATAAAGTCTGTATTAAGAATCAAGAAGAGTCCTTAGTGACGGGAGGGTAGTTGGCGCAGCTAAATATTCTACCAGTCTGACTCTAGTTATGAAGAATGTTGTCTGTTTGTATTTCAGATTCCTTGAGACCCAGGAAGGATGTCTTACCATCCGCATCCGCATCCACATCCGCATCCGCATCCACATCCACAGCAGCAGCAGCATCACCATCACCATCACCATCAGTGCAAGGAGCCCTGCCATCCACCTCCAATACTGTGCCCACCAAAGTGCCATGAGCCTTGCCCACCCCATCCATGCCCACCTCCAGTGAGCCAGCAGAAATGCCCTCCTGGACCACCATGCCCACCATGCAAGCAGAAGTGTCCACCCAAGTGGAAGTAACAGCACCAGATTTCATCTGGACCAGGAAACAAGATCCAGGCTCTTCCATTGTCCTCCCTTCGGCCATGGTGACGGACTGCATCTTCCTTAACCTCCCTCCTCAACTGACAGCTGGCAGAGAAAAGCCTTGCTCCTGATGCTGATATCATGTTGTTGGAAGAGGAGCAGCAGGATCATCGCTTGATCTCTCTGTGCCATGTGCCCGTCTGTAATCTGTGTTGTGATCTCTACCCCATGAGCAATTAGTGTATCTATTCCTTTGTTTCTCCAATAAAGCATATTCATAGCCCATTACGTATATATTTCTTTCATTTTTATTGTGGATTTTTCTCTTTTTTTTGCATATAGTGTTTTTCATCACTTCTATCAACTACAAGTATTCTAAGTGTTCCATTTCATTCCTACTGGATTATTAGAATTAGACTTTTCCATCATTGAGTTCAGCTTTGCTTGAAATATGTCTTTTAAACTGGATCCATCAAAGAATTTCTTCATTGTTTCAGTCTTCTTTCTATCTGTCTATATTGAAGACCCTGAAATGAATTTAATTCTCTCAGTCTCAGGTTCCTTATTTGTAAAACTCCTAGGCAAGAATCTATTCAACTCAGTGTACTCATATAAATTAATTTATTCACAAATGTTTCCCAATTATTAACACATGCCAGGGAGTCTCTTATGTGCTAGGGACATGACGATGGTGACTAAAGTCCTTTCTCCATCTAAACTCTTGAAGGGAGTTTCCACAAACACACACACACACACACACACACATACACGGCAAATAATAGTGATGCACGGGGGAATTGAGTTTTAAGCCAACTTTTTCACTCTCCTTTTTCACTTTCATCAAGAGACCCTTTAGTTCCTCTTCACTTTCTGCCATAAGAGTGGTGTCATCTGCATAACTGAGGTTATTGATATTTCTCTCAGCACTCTTGATTCCAGCTTGTGATTTGCCCAGCCTGGCATTTCACATGATGTACTCTGCATAGAAGTTAAATAAGCAGGGTGACAACATACAGCCTTGACATACTCTTTTTCCTATTTGGAACCTGTCTGTTGTTCCATGGCCAGTTCTGTTGCTTCTTGACTTGCATACAGAGGCACCTAGGCATCTAGGGAGGCAGGTAAGGTGGTCTGGTATACCCATATCTTGAAGAATTTTCCACGTTTTGTCGTGATCCACACAGTCAAAGGCTTTGGCACAGTCAATAAAGCAGAAGTAGATGTTTTTCTGGAATCTCTGGCTTTCTCCATGACCCAACAGATGTTGGCAATTTGATCTCTGGTTCTCTGCTTTTTCTAAATCCAGCTTGAACATCTGGAGTTCATGGTTCATGTACTGTTGAAGCCTGGTTTGGAGAATTCTGAGCATTACTTTGCCAGCATGTGATATGAGTGCAACTGTGCGGTTTGAACATTCTTTGGCATTGCCCTTCTTTGGGATTGGAATGAAAACGGACTATTTCCAGTCCTGTGGCCACTGCTGAGTTTTCCTAATTTGCTGGCATATTGAGTACAGCACTTTCACAGCATCATCTTTTAGGATTTGAAATAGCTCAGCTGGAATTCCATCGCCTCCACTAGCTTTGTTTGTAGTGATGTTTCCTAGGGCTCATTTGATTTCACATTCCAGGCTGCCTGGCTCTAGGTGAGTGATCACACCATCGTGGTTATCTGCGACATAGAGATCTTTTTAAAAAATATAGTTCTTCTGTGTATTCTTGTCATCTCTTCTTAATATCTTCTGCTTCTGTTAAGTCCATACCATTTCTGTCCCTTATTGGGCCCATCTTTGCATGAAATATTCCCTTGATATATCTAATTTTCCTGAAGAGATCTCTAGTCTTTCTCATTCTACTGTTTTCCTCTATTTCTTGGCACCGATCACTGAGGCAGTGTTTCTTATCTCTCCTTGCTATTTCATGGAAATCTGCATTCAGATGGGTGTATCTTTCCTTCTCTCGTTTGCCTTTCTCTTCCTTTCTCACTCTTTGTAAGGCCTCTTCAGACAACCATGTCACCTTTTTGCATTTCTTTCTCTTGGGGATGGTCTTGATCACTGCCTCCTGTACAATGTCTCAAACCTCTGTCCATAGTTCTTCAGGCACTGAGTCTATCAAATCTAATCCCTTGAATCTATTTCTCACTTCCACTGTAGAATTGTAAGGAATTTGATTTAGGTCATAGCTGAATGGTCCAGTGGTTTTCCCTACTTTCTTCAATTTAAGTCTGAATTTGGCAATAAGGAGTTCATAACCTGAGCCATGGTCAGCTCCTGGTCTTGTTTTATTTCTGGCTGTATAGAGTTTCTCCATCTTTGGCTGCAAAGAATATAATCAATCTGATTTCGTTATTGACCAACTGGTGGTGTTAATGTGTAGAGCCTTCTCTTGTGTTGTTGAAAGAAGGTGTTTGTAATGACCAGTATGTTCTCTTTGCAAAACTCTTGTTAGCCTTTGCCCTACTTTATTTTGTACTCCAAGGCTAAATTTATCAGTTACTCCAGGTATCTCTTGACTTCCTACTTTTGCATTCCAGTCCTCTATAATGAAAAGGACTTCTTTTGGGGGTGTTAGTTCTTGAAGGTCTTGTAGGTCTTCATAGAACCACTCAACTTTAGCTTCTTCAGCACTGGTGGTTGGGGCATAGACTTGGATTACTGTGATATTGAATGGTTTGCCTTGTCAATGAACAGAGACCATACTGTCATTTTTGAGATTGCACCCAAGTACTGCATTTTGGAATCTTTTGTTGATTATGATGGCTACTCCATTTCTTCTAAAGGATTCTTGCCCACAGTAGTAGATATAACAGTCATCTGAGTTAAATTCACCCATTCCAGTCCATTTTAGTTCACTGATTCCTAAAATGTGGATGTTCACTCTTGCCATCGCCTGTTTCACCACTTCCAATATACCTTGATCCATGGACCTAACATTTCGGGTTCTTATGCAGTATTGTTCTTTACAGCCCCTGACTTTAGTTCCATCAGCAGTCACATCCACACTGGGTGTTGTTTTTGCTTTGACTCCACCTCTTCATTATTTCTGGAGTTATTTCTCCACGGATCTCTAGTAGCATATTGGGCATCTACTGACCTGGGGAGTTCATCTTTCAGTGTCCTATTGTTTTGCTTTTTAATACTGTTCATGGAGTTCTCAAGGAAAGTATATGGAAGTGGCTTGCCATTTGCTTCTCCAGTGGACCACGTTTTGGCAGAACTCTGCACCATGACCTGTCTGTCTTGGGTGGCCCTACAAGCATGGCTCAAAGTTTCATTGAGCCAGACAAGTTTCAAGATGGTGGATTAGAATGATGTGTGCTCATCTCCTCCTGCAAGAATTCCAAAATTATTTTGGAGCACAAGAACTCCAAAACTACAACTCGCTGCTGGACAACCATTGACAAGAAATTGTTGGATCCAACCAAAAAAAGATACCCGATGTCCAAGGGCAAAGGAGAAGACCCAACAAGATGGTAGGAGGGGTGAAATCACATTCAGAATCAAACCCCATACCCGCCAGAGACACTCAGAGGGCTCAAACAAACTTTGTGCACAGCAGTACCCAATGACCCCACAGAGACTGAGCCTGAACTTTGTTTGAGTTTCTCTGGTGGAGGTACAGGTCAGCAGTGGCCTGCCCCAGGGGAAGGGCTCTGGGTATAGCAGACCTTGGTATGGCATAAGCCCCTCTTTGAGGAGGTCACCTTAACCCCACCACAGAGCCACCAGAACTTACCCTGGACTGGCGAAACAAACTCTTGGAGGGCACAAACAAAACCTTGTGCACACCAGAACCCAGGAGAAACGAGCAGTGACCCCACAAGAGACTGGCCAAGACTTTCCTGTGAGGGTCCAGAAGTCTCCAGCAGAGTCATGGGTCAGCAGTGGCCTGCTGCAGGGCTGGAGGCACTGAGTGTGGCAATGTGTGCATGGGACCTTTTGAAGGAGTTCGCCATTCTCTTCATTACCTCCACCATAGTTTGGCCTCAGATCCAACAACAGGGAGGGAACACAGCCCTGCCCATCAACAGTGAATTAGATTAAAGATTTATTGAGCATGGTCACACCCTTGCTCAATTGGTCCCACCCACCCATGAGAACAAGACTCAGTTTCCCCCACAGTTAGTCTCTCTCACCAGGAAGCTTCCATAAGCCTCTTACACTTATCCATCAGAGGGCAGACAGAATGAAAATCATAATCACAGAAAACTAACCAAACTGATCAAATGGACCACAGTCTTGTCTAACTTCAGCCATAAAACTCCTGAATTGGAAAGTTTACAGATTACACTAGTAATAGAAATTGTATAAGCTACACTCTATAGTAAATTATTACAAAATATTGATTATATTCCCTATGGCTAGTATTTATTGGAGATACAGTGAAAGTCAATAGGTGTTGTCTGACTCTTTGCAATCCCATGGACTATACAGTGCATTAAATTTTCCAGGCCAGAATACTGGAATAGGTATCTTCTCCCTTCTCCAGGGGATCTTCCCAACCCATGGATTGAACCCAGGTCTCCTGCATTGCAGGTGGATTCTTTCCCAGCTGAGCCAACAGGGAAGCCCAAGAATACTTGCGTGGATAGCCTAGCCCTTCTCTAGATCTTCCTAACCCAGGAATTGAACTGGGATCTCCTGCATTGTAGGCAGATTCTTTACCAGCTGAGCTACCAGGGGGGCCCTATATTCCCTGTGTTGTCCACATACAAATGTAAAGAACAAATACTGTATGTCTTCACTTGTGAGTGGAATCTAACAAATGAAACATTATTAAGAGGTATAAACTTCTAGTTATAAATTATAACTTATTCAGTAGTTTGTACCTCTTAATCCCCTTCACATATTCTGCCCCTCCATCCACACCCCACTCCTCTCTGATAACCACAACTTTATCTCTATATGTCTGAGTCTGTTTCTATTCTATTTGTTCATTTGTGTTATTTGTTAGATCCAAGTACAAATGAAAACATACAGTATGTGTTCTTCTCTAAGTCACTTTAAAATAACAGAGACTCAGTCTTTCATTCCCTCCCCTCTTCAGATTGCTCTCATGAGTTTCTGTCCATCCAGCAGCAATAGATCAGGACTTCCAGACTCACTGATTGTCCTCAGGGATATAGTTACTGGCTGGGCAAAACTTCCAGGTGTACTCACCTTTGGCCTAGCTCATACCTCTTTTCCTCTCCTCATGATACAGTGATTCATTGCTGAGGTCAATCTGTCAGACCGGGGCTTCTTCTTCTTCATCCCCAGGCCACTTAAATGATCTTTATCCCTGTCCTTTGGGCTGTGAATGATTTTGTTTATCAAATATATTTACATGATTTTAAAATTCTACTTCAAATGTTACAAGTAATTGCTACTTGAAAACTGCAGTTGATAACTAAAATATTTATTAACCCAGAGTGTTGGATAAACAAAGAGGGGTTGAATTATCTCTCTTAGTGAGGTTAGTAAATTTTCTCAAAAAACTAAAATTGAGATATCATATGCTCCAACAATCCCACTCCTGGACATATCTCCTATTTCCAGATAGGAAAAAAACCATAATTAGAAAAGGTACATACACGCCTTTCTAATAGCTTTGATATTACTGGTACTATCTGACATCAGTAGGAAATGCTATATAGAGATACTGTTTGGTGAGGACTGGGAACTCTGGAAGTATTTCAGATGACTCCACATTTTGGACCCCGGGAGACAGAATAGATGATGTTGACATAGTATTTTGGTCTCTCAGAAGAGTACAAGGTTATGAAGGAAGGAAATGGGTTTCATTTTGGGTACACTATGTTAAAGCACATGAGAAATCTTGGTAGAGATGTTAACTGAATATTTAGAAATGTTACATGGTTCTCTGGCCCCTCTTCAGGGCTGAGACACAAATACAGTGAGATGGGGTGAAAACTTAAGAAAGGAGAACAGCAAAGGGTGAAGGTGAGTAGAAAATTCTGACGACAGAATGCCAAGTTTCAAGGGATTTGAGGGCTTCATTTTAGGTTCAAAAAGAAGGTGGGTCACTCCTCTCAATTTTTTGTTTTGGAATTGATATACACTGTTACCCAATTATGATTTTGAACATCTATTGCTCTTTTCCTGTGTGGCCCTTCTAGCATTAACATTTTAGAGAGTCTTCTCGCTTATGTCTTGTGTACACAAGAAATGAACCAAAGAAGTCCTGCTGTGTCAGTGCCTTTAAACCTTCTTCAGACTGGGTTTCTTTATCCACTGGCAAGATACACGGAATTTACAAAATTATTCAGCAATCACATATATGGGGAAATTTTTCCACGGAGAATTAAATACTTGAGCCTCAGACATAGTCAAGGCTCCATTCCTTGTAATTCCAGTTGCTATAGGTTGGTGTCTTTTTTGAGGAAGGCTAAGGTAGTGGAAAAGACCGTGATGCTGGGAGGGATTGGGGGCAGGAGGAGAAGGGGACAACAGAGGATGAGATGGCTGGATGACATCACCAACTCGATGGACATGAGTTTGGGTAAACTCTGGGAGTTGGTGATGGACAGGGAGGCCTGGCATGCTGCAATTCATGGGGTCACAAAGAGTCGGACACGCCTGAGCGACTAAACTGAACTGAAGGTAATGGAAAGACTATTTGCCTTAGAAATCACATTTAGAATGTACAGCCAATTACATTCTCATTTTCTGAATATAACTTCATCCATGAGAAAGACAGTTTGTCCACTTGTCCTTCGGTTACTTTTTCTTCAAATCACATGTGAGCAAAGCTGCACTCAACTCTGTGCATTGTTCTTTCTATGCTTCCATGCCCCTATGTTCTGATCTTCTGCAGGCAAGTCCCTTCCCCATCTAGGTAACATTCTCAAGATCCCAGGTATGATTTTTTTTTTCATCTCTGCATCCTGAACATTATGTACAGTATTTATTACAGTAATTGTTGATTATAACAATCAATAATTATTGATTGAATGGATAATTAAACTCCAGTTCTGACTCCCACCAATGTTTATTTACTTACTTAAAATATATTTTGATCCTTATTATGTTCCAAGCTCTGTGGTAGATATTGGAAGGACAAGGTTGAAATAAGACACAATCTTTGCACTAAGGTGCTGATAGTATTTGATGTCAAAGACACATAGAAAATTAACATGTAAGGTTGGCAAGTACAAGGATACAGTCATCAGGACAGTATGGTTCTGGAACAAAGACAGAAATACAGACCAATGGGACAAAATAGAAAGGCCAGAGATAAATCCAGGAAACCATAGACACCTTATCTTTGGCAGAGGAGGCAAAAATTTACAATGGATAAAAGAGAATCTCTTTAACAACTGGTGCTGGGAAAAACTGGTCAACCATGTGTAAAAGAAAGAAAGCGGAACATTTTCTGACACCATACACAAAAATAAACTCAAAATGGATTAAAGATCTAAATGTAAGACCAGGAACTATAAGACTTTTAGGGGAAAATATAGGCAGAACACTCTCTGATATAAATCACAGCAAGATCCTCTATGACCCCCCTCCCAGATATATAGAAATAAAAACAAAAATAAACAAAGGGACCTAATTAAATTTAAAAGCTTTTGCACAATGAAAGAAACTATAACCAAGCTGAAAAGGAAGCCTTCAGAATAGAAGAAAATAATAGCAAATGAAACAACTGACAAAGAATTAATCTCCAAAATATACAAACAGCTCATGCAGCTCAATACCAGAAAAACAAAAACCCATCCAAAAAGTGGGCAAAAAGACTAAACAGACATTTCCCCAAAGAAGACATGCAGATGGCTACCAAACACATGAAAAGATACTCAACATCACTCATTACTAGAGAAATGCAAATCAAAACCACAATGAGGTACCATGTCATGCTAGTCAGAATGGCCATCATCAAAAAATCTACAAACAATAAATGCTGGAGAGAGTGTGGAGAAAAGGGAACCTTCTTACACTATTGATGGGAATGCAAACTGGTACAGGAACTCTGGAGAACAGTGTGGAGATACCTTAAAATACTGGAAATAAAACTGCCATATGACCGAGAAATCCCACTCCTGGGCATGCACATCGAGGAGACTAGGATGAAAGAGACATGTGTACCCCAATGTTCATGGCAGCACTGTTTACAATAGGTAGGTATGAAGCAACCTAGATGTCCATCAGCAGACTAATGGATAAGGAAGTTGTGTTACATATATACAATGGAATATTACTCAGCTTTAAAAAAGAACACATTTGAGTCAGTGCTAATGAGGTGGATGAAACTGGAGTCTATTATGCATAGTGAAGTAAGTCAGGAAAACACCGATACAGTATATTAACACATATATATGAAATTTTGAAAGACAATAACGATGATCCTATATACAAGGCAGCAAAAGAAACACAGATGTAAAGAATCAACTTTTGGACTATGTGGGAGAAGGCAAGGGTGGGAGGATTTGACAGAATAGCATTGAAACATGTATATTACCATATGTAAAATAGATGACCAGTGTAAGTTGAATGAATGAAGCAGGGCACTCAAGGCCGGTGTTCTGGGACAACTGAGGGGGATGGGTTGGGGAGGGAGGAAGTAGTGGAGTTCAGGATAGGTGGACACATGTGCGTCCTGGCTGATTCATGCCGACTCAGTGTATGGCAAAATCACCACAATGTTGTAAAGTTTTTATCCAATTAAAATAAAGTAATTAATTTTAAAAAAGAAATGAAAAGGCAGAGGAACCAGAGATCAAATTACCAACATCTGTTGGATCATATAAAAGCCAAGAGAATTCCAAAAATATCTACTTCTGCTTCATTGTCTATGCTAAATCTTTTGACGGTGTAAATCAGAACAATCTGGAAAATTCTTAAAGATATGTGAATACCAGACCCCCTTACCTGCTTCCTGAGAAACCTCTGTGCGGGACAAGAAGCAACAGTTAGAAACAGACATGGAAAAATGGACTGGTTGGAAAGCAGTACATCAAGCCTGTATGTTGTCACAAGGCTTATTTAACGTATATGCAGAGAACATCATGAGAAATGCTGGGCTGGATGAAGCACAAGCTGGACTCAGGATTGCCAGAAGAAATATCAATAACTTCAGATACAGAGATGACACCGCCTTTATGGCAGAAAGTGAAGAAGAACTAAAGAGCCTCTTGATGGAAGTGAAAGAGAAGAGTGAAAAAGTTGGCTTAAAACTCAATATTCAGAAAGCTAAAATCATGGCCTCTGGTCCCATCACTTCATGGCAAAAAGATGGGGAAACAATGGAAACAGTAAGAGACTTTATTTTCTTGCTCTCCAAATCATTGCAGATGGTGACTGCAGCCATGAAATTAATAGACACTTGCTCCTTGGAAGAAAAGCTATGACCAACCTAGACAGCATATTAAAAGCAGAAACTTTACTTTGCAATAAAGGTCCATGTAGTCAAAGCTATGGTGTTTCCAGTAGTCATTCATGTATGGATGTGAGAGTTGGACCATAAAGAAAGCTGAGTGCCAGATAATTGATACTTTTGAATTGTGGTGTTGGAGAATATTCTTGAGAATCCCGTGGATTGCAAGGAGATCCAACCAGTCAATAGTAAAGATAATCACTCCTGAATATTCATTGGAAGGACTGATGCTGAAGTGCTAATAATTTGGCCACTTGATGTGAAGAACTGACTCATTGGAAAAGATCTTGATGCTGGGAAAGATTGAAGCAGGAGGAAAGTGAATGATAGAAGATGAGATGTTTGGATGGCATCACCAACTCAATGGACATGAGGAGGTGGTGATGGACAGGGAAGTCTGGGGTAGTGCAGTTTCATGGAGTAGCAAAGAGTCAGACATGACGGAGTGACTGGACTGGACTGAACTGAACAGAACTGATAGCCAAGGTACTCAAGTTTCCCCTGAAAGGCATAGCAAATATTATTAGCTGAAGTGTTACTGTTGGTCAAAACTTATACTGATAAATTATAAATGGGTTCTATGTCACCCCTATTTTATTTATTTAAGAAAAAATACCCATGGTCTGAATGGCTAAATCAATGATTCATTGAGGTTCATTCCCTGAGTGTACTAAGAATGTCTGAAAACACACTAAGTCTCATTTAAAATAAAGGACCTGATAGAGTGAATTGAATTAACTGTTGTAGAGGAATTGGAAACCCACTCCAGTATTTTTGCCTGGAGAGTCCCAGGAATGGGAGATCCTGGTGGGCTGCCCTCTGTGGGGTCGCACAGATTCAGGCACGACTGAAGCGACTTACCAGAAGCAGCAGCAACAGCAGGGGAAAGAAGTGCAAGATATTTAGGGAGTATTAGTGGAAAAGCTTCTAAATGGATATAGCCCAGGCTCTGAGTTCATTTTTAAGATAATGAGAGGAGAGGAATTTGGGTTTCTAGTAGACCACAAGTGATTCAGATCATGGGTCTGCAGAGTTCAGATCAGTGTATAAACCTGCAAAAGTAGAGCTTCAGGAAGTGGTCAGAGATTGTGATTTATGGCCTTAGAAACTGAGGCATCATGTTGTCCTGTTCAAGTCCATGTATGGAGCCATGTGAAAGCACATCTGACACGAGACTGCTTGCACTAAAAAATCAAGGTAGACTTTGTGGCCTTTAAGTCACTTAATTGTCAAGAAGTAGCAAATGGTACAGGCAAGTTTAGAAAAACGGTAGGTAGGAGTTAAAATATGTGCAGTTAGGAAAACTCTAGACTGTCATCAATGGAAAAACAGCCAGTTGCTGACAGATGAAATGGAATGGAATGCAATAGTAAGTTTTATGTACCAGATGCTTGGGGAGCTGGGAAGAGGGGGAAGCAACATATCTAACTATGGAAGAATAGCACCATTCTCAAGCATTCCTCATATTTCTAAATGGTTCATGGCATGGGTAGAGGAAGTATGAGACAAAGTCTCAAATGAATCATTCTGTAATTCCTCACTGAAGGGTGAGCAAGTCCATGGACAAGGGAACTGTGTGATATCAGTATGACTGGGACATTGATTTTTGAGATTGCAAGCATGTGGAATTTGGGATGGGAAACAAGTGCATCAGCCAGTCCTGGGATGTTCCCCCTGGGTGGAGCTGCCTGGTCCTTATAAAAGGAGTCTCCATCACAGTGCTGTCATTGTCGTGACGGTCATAGGTCTTCTTTAGAGCCTCTGGTGAGCAGAACTCTTAGAGATCTTTTTGGAACTTGAGTGGTAGGGTTTAATTTCGGGGTAGATGAGGCATTAGTTGAACCAATTAGTGCTCTGTGTGGGAAAAAGAAGATAATGAGGATTTAGGGGTAAATTTTTGGTATTTGGTCACTAATGCAATCTTAAGTGTGAGGAGAAAATGGAGTCAGAGGCACAATCTTAACCTGAGAGTAAGGGGGATGAGATACTGTGCCACAGCACAGCACACATTAGTTCCAAATGCACCCTTCTCAGCATTCAGTTCCACTGGGTGCCTGGTGTGGTCCTTTGCATTTCTCCTCAGAAGCCCACAGTCAGGTCAGCTTGGCCAGCAACCAAGACCTCATGGGAGAAATACGTAGAGATTTGTTTGGAGATTGGCTACAAGTTTATTATCCAGATTCTTCTTCAGAGTATGTTTGTATTCGTACAACACCTTGTAGGTAATTTTGTTTTAGAAAGTGGTAGGAGAGACGAACAGGAAAAGACTGAAGATCTGAGGGCAAGAGATACTAAAAGAAGGGTGAAGAAACTATATAAAAAAAAACAACATCTGTATTAGGAATCAAGACGAGTCCTTAGTGATGGGAGGGTTGTTGGCACAGCTCATGTTCTACCAGTTGGACTCTAGTTATGAAGAATGTTGTCTGCTTGTATTTCAGATTCCTTGAGACCCAGGAAGGATGTCTTACCATCCGCATCCGCATCCACATCCTCATCCGCATCTGCATCCGCATCACCATCAGTGCAAGGAGCCCTGCCATCCACCTCCAATAGTGTGCCCACCGAAGTGCCATGAGCCTTGCCCACCTCATCCATGCCCACCTCCAGTGAGCCAGCAGAAATGCCCTCCTGGGCCACCATGCCCACCATGCAAGCAGAAGTGTCCACCCAAGTGGAAGTAACAGCACCAGATTTCATCTGGACCAAGAAACAACAAGATCCAGGCTCTTCCGTTGTCCTCCCTTCGGCCATGGTGATGGACTGCATCTTCCTTAATCTCCCTCCTCAACCGACAGCTGAGAGAGGAAAGGCTGCTTCCTGAAGCTGACACCACATTATTGGAAGAAGAGCAGCAGGATCATTGCTTGATCTCTCTGTGCCATATACCCGTCTGTAATCTGCGTTGTGATCTCTACCCTGTGAGCAATAAATGTGTCTATTCCTTTGCTTCTCCAATAAAGCATATTCATTGCCCATTATGTATTTATTTCTTTCGTTTTTTAGTGTGGTTTTCCCTTTTTTGCATATAATGTTTTTCATCTTTTCTGTCAACTACAAGTATTCTTCAGAGTGTTTCTTTTCATTCCCATTAGATTATCAGAATTAGACTTTTCCATCATTGAGTTCAGCTTTACCTGAAATATGTCTTTTGGACTGGATCCACCGAAGTATTCCTTCATTGGTTTCAGACTTTTTTCTATCTGTCTACCTTGAAGACCCTGAAAAGAATTGAATTCTCTCAGTCTCAGGTTCCTTATTAGTATAACCAGTAGGCAAGGCTCTATTCCACTCTGTATACTCATATAAATTAACTTATTCACAAATATTTCCCAATTATTAACACATGCCAAGCAGTCTCTTATGTGCTAGGGACATGAGGATGGTGACTAAAGTCCTTTTTCCATCTAAACTCTTGAAGGGAGTTTGCACACACACACACACACACACACACACGTGCACATACACGGCAAATAATAGTGATGCAGGGGGAATGCTGGAGACAACTGTGTAGAAAAGCTCTTCCAAAGTGACTTTTAGGGCAAAGACTTGAGTGAAGAGGAGAGTGAGCCTTGAGTATCTGCGGTACACTGTACCAGTGAGAGGCGAAGGCGCGTGCTGAGGCAGGGCCGAGTAACTGCAGGGAGAACAGTCATCCAAGAGACAATATCTCCAAATGGGGTTGAAGACATTGGATCTGAAAGATGTAGCAAAGATTTTGATAATTTATTCACAGTTTTCCAACCATACTATGCTGAAGTTCAGAGTCTCAACTTTCTATGTGATTCTCTACTATCACATCTATTTTCTTTTATCTGAAAGTACTTATGATCTTTAAAGACATTTTTTAATGGTTATAAGGGCCAAGGAATAAATTAATTCTTTTGCAAAACAAAAATTTATTTTATGAGTGTGACTATATGAAAATTGTCTATTATTAACAATGTTCCCATATTATAGGGAAGTTGACTCCATTAATTTCCATCACCTTATAGGTAACCAAATGCACAGAGAATTTTACTCTTGTTGTCCTTCCAACACTAAGAAGTGACTTTATTTTTAGGAGGTTTGACTTTGTACTATTGGACAGGGTTCTGACCTAATATTGACACGATTCCCTCCCCAGTTTTGTCTTGAAGAAAAACAAGAAAAAGGAAAACAAAAAATAAAATTTTGTTTCATTTTGGGAGAACATGATCAACACATTCAGAAAGTTCATAAAGCTTTGCTGTGTGAAGTGGGTAATCACAGATTGATCTCTTTATTGTCAAGAAAGATGAAGATAAAACAAAAGAACATTACCAACCCTGCCAAAGACCCAAGCTTCCTAAATAAATTTCACCTCCTACCTTCTCCATTAGAAGTGACCACAATCATGTTTCTGAGATCACAGATCCTATTACCAGCCTTCTTGAATTCACTCCGTGGCTCTGCTGCTTAATAACTCTATGATTTTGAGTAATTTGCTCAAGGTGTCTGTGTCTCATTTTAAGGTCTCATTTTCTTCTCTTTAAAACTGGAATAATAACAGTACTCATCTTATAGGTTAGCTTGGGAACCTTACATTTATACGTATATATAAAGCACTTAGAACTGTGTCAGCTCACAGAAAGCACAATGAGGATCAAAATTACTGTGAGTGCATCAGAACTGCTCAGTCCATAAGCATACCCTGTCAGTGTTGTTACTTTTCAATCTATGAATTTCACGCCTTGGCCCCTATGCCACTTAAAGAAGCAGTACTTTTCCCATTAAGGTTGTGATAATCTTATAGTTTACTCCATATTTAGCCTACGTCTTTCCTGTTTTCGATTTTTGCTTTGGCATCTTAAGTTGTCTCCTCTTCCCACTCCTTGTCCCCCCCCCTTATTCTGTTTCTCTATCTTCTTTTTCTCTTCTTCCTTTTCCTCTTTCCCTCATTCTTTTGGGAGTTTAAAATCTGCTAGCACTGCAAGTTGTGTGTTCTTTCAAGCTTATGAGGTGCAATTGTTGGACAATGCTACAAATCAGGACTTGATTAATTGCTTGATGGATCGTCTGGACTTGAAAAAGTGATTGAAAATGTTAATAACTTTCCAGAATTCTGGAAGGTGGATCATAGAGGATCCTGCTGTGATTTATGTTGGAGAGTGTTTTGCCTATGTTCTCCTCTAGGAGTTTTATAGTTTCTGGTCTTACGTTTAGAATTTTAATCCATTTTTAGTTTATTTTTGTGTGTGGTGTTAGAAAGTGATCTAGTTTCATTCTTTTACAAGTGGTTGACCAGTTTTCCCAGTACCACTTGTTAAAGAGATTGTCTTTAGTCCACTGTATATTCTTGCTTCCTTTGTCAAAGATAAGATGTCCTTATGTGTGTGGATTTATCTCTGAGCTTTCTATTTTGTTCCATTGATCTATATTTCTGTCTTTGTGCCAATACCATACTGTCTTGATGACTGTGGCTTTGTAGTAGAGCCTGAAGTCAGGCAATTTGATTCCTCCAGTTCCATTCTTCTTTCTCAAGACTGCTTTGGCTATTCGAGGTTTTTTGTATTTCCATACAAATCTTGAAATTATTTGTTCTAGTTTTGTGAAAAATACTGCTGGTAGCTTGATAGGGGGTTGCATTGAATCTGTAGATTGCTTTGGGTAGTATACTCATTTTCACTATATTGATTCTTCCAATCCATGAACATGGTATATTTCTCCATCTATTAGTGTCCTCTTGGTTTCTTTCATCAGTGTTTTATAGTTTCCTATATATAGGTCTTTAGTTTCTTTAGGTAGATATATTTCTAAGTATTTTATTCTTTTCATTGCAATGGTGAATGGAATTGTTTCCTTAATTTCTTTTTTTTATTTTTATTTTAGTGTATAGGAATGCAAGGGATATCTGTGTGTTGATTTTATATCCTGCAACTTTACTATATTCATTGATTAGCTCTAGTAATTTTCTGGTGGAGTCTTTAGGGTTTTCTATGTAGAAGATCATGTCGTCTGCAAACAGTGAGAGTTTTATTTCTTCTTTTCCAATTTGGATTCCTTAAAAGCTTCTGCACAACAAAGGAAAATATAAGCAAGGTGAAAAGACAGCCTTCTGAATGGGAGAAAATAATAGCAAATGAAGCAACTGACAAACAACTAGTCTCAAAAATATACAAGCAACTCCTGCAGCTCAATTCCAGAAAAATAAACGACCCAATCAAAAAATGGGCCAAAGAACTAAATAGACATTTCTCCAAAGAAGACATACGGATGGCTAACAAGCACATGAAAAGATGCTCAACATCACTCATTATTAGAGAAATGCAAATCAAGACCACAATGAGGTATCACTTCACACCAGTCAGAATGTCTGCAATCCAAAAGTCTTCAAGCAATAAATGCTGGAGAGGGTGTGGAGAAAAGGGAACCCTGTTGCACTGTTGGTGGGAATGCAAACTAGTACAGCCACTATGGAGAACAGTGTGGAGATTCCTTAAAAAATTGCAAATAGAACTGCCTTATGACCCAGCAATCCCACTGCTGGGCATACACACCAAGGAAACCAGAATTGAAAGAGACACATGTACCCCAATGTTCATCGCAGCACTGTTTATAATAATCAGGACATGGAAACAACCTAGATGTCCATCAGCAGATGAATGGATAAGATAGCTGTGGTACATATACACAATGGAGTATTACTCAGCCGTTAAAAAAAATACATTTGAATCAGTTCTGATGAGATGGATGAAACTGGAGCCGATTATACAGAGTGAAGTAAGCCAGAAAGAAAAACACCAATACAGTATACTAACACATATATATGGAATTTAGAAAGATGGTAATGATGACCCTGTATGCGAGACAGCAGAAGAGACACAGATGTGTAGAGTGGACTTTTGGACTCTGAGGGAGAGGGTGGGATAATTTGGGAGAATGGCACTGAAACATGTATACTATCATGTAAGAAATGAATCCCCAGTCTATGTTCGATGCAGGGAGAACAGTCATCAAAGAGACAATGTCTCCAAATGGGGTTGAAGACATTGGATCTGAAAGATGTATCAGAGATTTTGATAATTTATTCACAGTTTTCCAGCCATACTATGCTGATCAGAGTCTCAACTTTCTATGTAATTCTCTACTCTTAGATCTATTTTCTTTTAACTGAAAGTACATATGATCTTTCAAAGACATTTTTTTTAATGGTTAAAAGGGCTTAAGAATAAATAAATTCTTTTGCAAAACAGAAATTTATCTTATGAGAGTGACTATATGAAAAGTAGGTCTATTATTAACAATGTTCCCATAATATAGTAGTTGACTCCATTAATTTCCATCACCGTATAGGCAAGAAAATACGTAGAGAATTTTCCTGTTTTTGTGCTTCCAACACTAAGAAGAAGTGATTATATTTTTAGGAGGGTTGACTTTGTACTCTTGGACTGGGTTCTGGCCTAATATTGACACAATTCCCTCCCCATTTTGTCTTGAAGAAAAACAAGAAAAAGGAAAACAAAAAATAAAATTTTGTTTGATTTTAGAAGAACATGATCAACACATTCAGAAAGTTTATAAACTTTTGCTGTATGAAGTAGATAACTACAGATTGATCACTTTATTGACAAGAAACATGAAGATAAGAAAAAGAACATTACCAACACTTTAAAAGATCCAAGTTTCTTAAATAAATTGCATTTCATACCTTCTCCACTAGAAGTGACCACAATCATGTTTCTGAGATCACAGATCCTATAGCCAGCCTTCCTGAGTTCATTCCATGGTTCTGCTACTTAACTGTATGATCTTGGATAATTTGCTTAAGGTCTCTGTGTCTCATTTTAAGGTCTCATTTTCTTCACTTTAAAGTGGGAATAATAATAGTACTCATTTTATAGGTTAAATCAAGCCAGAAAATTACTACTAGGAAAGGACCTGAGTGTGGTCTCTTGAAGATAGAATGGTTGGAGGAATGAAACACATTAGATGTTTAATAAGTTTTTGAGGAAATTGATGACTTAATAACATGGAATTGAAATTATATAGAAGTATTCTTTGATAAAACTCAAAATTTAGACAACGCTGATTGTGAGACCTTGAACGTTGGCGTCAAAGGATAGAAACAAAACAAGATGATTTATTTTGCTGCCTTTTCCTCTGAATATAATAGAGTTACCACTGCGGCTCCTTGGCACACAGTTGGAAAGACTACAATTTTTCTCTCTTTTCTATGTTGTTACAGTTAAATGCAAGTGGATGCAAACATCAAAACCATGTAAAGTCACATCTCTTCCTCTTTGGGGATTATAACTGATGAGTGTTCTAGTCCAACAAGTTTTTAAATATCTGGGCCACCACAGTTTTTCTCTCCATTTTGTTCATTTCTGGTTTGCAAACCAGACAACTCTTTCCTGAGCATGTGTGTATCAAAATACCCTGATCAATACAATAAATAACCAACATGTGCTCAACCTCCTAGATCATTTTTCAAATGTTTTGCTGTTGAATAACACATATCATCATATTTATGGTCTCCAATATCAGTTTCTTTGCCAACCACCTGAAGATTTCTAAGCCAAGGCTGCCGGGAGCCGCCATGGGAGATCCCACCCATGACAAAGTCATGTGGAAGAGGACTGTTAAGCAAGGCTTCAGAACTCAAGGGGCTCCCTAGGCTTTCTTGAGCATCTACCCCAAAACCAGAATCTGTCTGTTTTACTGTTTCACAACTTTCCCCAACTCCTCTGACATTAACAGGGGGCTAACCCTGACCACCTTTCTCTGGAGAAAATCAACTTAGGGCTCTAGCTAATAAGTCTCTTAGACATGAGAGGAACATTTCAAATCAAACCCCCTCTATTAGCATTCTAGCTTGCTTGGCAGGTTATCCAGACTCTTGCAGCTATGCATACAATTATTTACAGTCTCCCAACTGTGAGAAGCACGAAAAGCCTAAACATAGAGCCTTTGAAAGAGTTAAAAATTATTAGAGTAGTGCTAGTGTTAATATAGGATTTCACTATTAGGCCAATGCTTGTTGCTAAGTTCCCATATCTCTTATCCACTGTGCACCTGGGAATGCATTAGTGAGAATGCTAGAAAAACAAGTGTAGCCTTGAATTTAACCATATCAAACTTTTGAGCTAATTGGTTCTTTCTTATAACTCATTGCACCTTTGCTCTGTGGAAAACGTAACTCTGTTTGGCATTTTTAAAAATAAAGCTATGGATCTTGCTCATCAAAGCAGCTTGATCTCTCGTGTCAATCATTTTCCTCCTCTTACTCTCTCTTTCTGGCTAGTTCCCATCTGGAGTACAGAGATCCGCCATGTCTACTTATTTGCCTGGGTTTCTAAGACCTGAACGGGAAGGCGTCCTGCGCCTTCACTCCCTCGGGAGACCGGGAGGGCACCTGTGGCCTCACGTAGACGGTGCAAGTCTCTTGTCTTGAGACTTTATTGATTTTCTGTATAAACCAAGGAACTCCAGCCTCTTTTCTCCTCTCCTCTAGTTTCTTATCTACAACATTCTTGTCTATCTCTCTCTCTCTCAATCAATCGCCGACGCCGTTTCTCCTTCGGGTTTCCTTGGATCCTGCGGGGGCTGGACCCCGGCGCAAGACTACATTTTTAAGATTTGTTACAGTAGCATCCCACCTCAGAAAACTAATTTTTGTGTTAGGTCAAATAACACTAGCTACAGTAAAGACAGATCCCAAATATCAGTGTTTATTTTTTATTCATGTCATAGTAAAATGAGGATTGAGCAGTAATCTGGGTATCTTTTTCCATCTACAGTTCTATCTTTTTAGAGTCCTTCACTTCTAGGTTTGTGAATGAAGACTGTAGAAAGAGAAAGATTGAATCTATCTTGTGTATAGGTATAGCATGATTTGATTTGAAGACTTGGTTACACTTAAGAGTGATGTTATTTTTAGTGTGTGTGTGTGCTTGTGTGTGTTTGATCTGAATTAACTATTTGACTTGTGGACACTTAAGACCACAAGAAGAAATAACAAAGATTACCTTTTTTCACAGCTCACTTTTACAGCTAAGCACTTAGACACTAAGCTGCCTAGCAATAGCAACTTTGTAAATCTCAATAAACACTGTGAACCTCAAATTTCTTTAAAGATGGGATCAAGATAATCAGGAAAGCAATTTCAGATGTGAAAAAATATATCAGGTGGTACACATGGGAAGGAGGCAGTACCTTAACTGGTAAGTACCCTTTATACTTACCTTTCTTTGGTACTACCCATCTTTTAAGAACTACTATAATCTTATGCAGACTATTTCATTAATTTCCAAAAGCCCTTTATCAGCAATAGCATCTAAAAATATGGCTAAATTAGAAAAGAAAAAAAAAAACAGAACATGAAAGTACAGCACAGTGTAAAAAACTTTTGAAACACAAATTATTTCTGAGATACTATCCTTCTGGAGCTAATATGGTGGTGAGGGTAACAGTGGTGGTGAAGGCAGTGATGATGAAGACAATGATGGCCTGGACAGGGAGGCCTGGCATGCTGCAGTCCATGGGGTCCTAAAGAGTCAGACACGAATGAGTGAACTGAACTGAACTGAACTGTCTTCCAAGTGCTATTTATGAGTCTGGCATATGCCAACGAACTTATACACATTCATTGAATATTTATTCCTAAATAGTGTGAAATGAAATACAATTTTCCCTACATTTTACTAAAAGGACTGAAAACCAGGAGAGATAAATATTTTGTTCCTCAACCATCAAATGATAATTAAGGAAATAGCATGGAATTGAAATTCTATAGAAGTATTCTTTGATAAGAGTCAAAATTTAGACAGCGCTGATTGTGAGAGCTTGAACCTCGGCATCAAAGGATAGAAACAAAACAGGATGATGATATGGTATTACTAAAAGCAGTTTGAAAAGAAAGGAAACATTTTTGCCATCACACAAAGGAACTGTAGTTTATTCATGAAGAGGAGGATAAGCAACAGTTGACCAGCTGGTAGAAACCCATGCCCAGGTGACAGACAGACCCAAGAGAGGGAGAGAATCCTCTGATGGTGCCCGGGAGAAAAGCTGCTGCTCTTGCATCTGAAGCTCTGGGATGCTTTCTCAGCCGTCCTCTCAAAGGAGAGTAGAACAGCAGCCTTAGGAAGGAAACCTCTGGCTGTCAGGAATCACCACAGGCATACTGCAGGCTGAAGGATGGAGAAGCTTCTTCTGCATCCATGATAGGCTTTAAAGAGAAGATGAAGGTGGAGCTGTGGAGCTGGGTGAGTCAGTTGTCTTCATCCTTTCCTGACCAGATAAAAGCCGATGCTTCTACTTGCTTTTGGGTGGGCACTTCTGCTGGCATTGTTGGGGAGGTGGCACAGGAGGGCATTTTTGCTGACACTTTGGAGGTGGGCAAGGCTCAGGGCACTTTGGAGGTGGGCAGGGCTCAGGGCACTTGGGGGGGCACACTACTGGAGGTGGCTGGCAGGGCTGCTTGCACTGCTGCTGCTGATAAGACATCTTTCTGGAGTTTTGGAATCTGAAAGAAATTACATGACAATGTTCACAAGAAGGAACTTCTCCAGGGAGAAAAGTCTGAGCTTTATAATATCAGATAGAATCTCTCCAGTCTCTAAGAATGTGGTTTGATCTCTTTAATCCCTTTCAATGAACTTCTGGCCTCCCTTTCCCTCTTCAACAAATTGTATTATTGGCTCAGAGAAAATCTTTTCTTTTAACATACAACCTTTCAAAAAATTTTTTATTCAAAAAACCAATCAAAGTTGTTCTGGTCGTCTTTTTTTTTCTGAAAACAGCATATTCAAGAAAGGCCATCAAGTGTTCCAAAATCCTGGGTAAGCTCACAAGCAATTCTCATCTATCTATCATGAGGCCCCAGAAGTATGACCTGTGTACAGAGCAAATGGCCACCAGGAAGGATACAAGGGCCCCACACCTTCAAAGATAAATGTCTCTTAAATAACAGCAGAAGGACACAAGAAAGATACAGAAAGAGGAAAAATACTTTGTTCTTTACCTCTTCTTGTCAGAGATTTTGTTTTAATCTCTTCATTAAAGGAATTCAAACTCTGTACCAGAAACTTAATAAATACTGTATATCACTGTGTTCAAATTCCAAGCTCCCATCCAGTAAGGAGCATTAAAATCATGACAATAACTGGACACACCAAATTTGCTATAGCCAGAATTAATTCATAAGTAGAGAGCCCAAGAATAAAGCTGAACTGAAGACTCAGACTCACCAGGTTCTCCAAAGTCTATCCAGACTTGAGTAGCAGGAGAATGGCAGTGATACAGCAGAGGGCCTTTTTATAGGGAATTGCTGCCCCACCCAGGAGGAAGCAGAGCTGCCAAAACTGGCCCGGTTCAGTCACTTCCCAACCAAAATGCAAATCCATCCATAAGTGGCTTGACGGGGACTCCAGAAGGAGGAAGTATCCTGCTCCCGGATCTCCTCGCTGGATTATCTTCCCATGACTTCTTAAGCTCTCAGTTTCAGGGGTTTATGGCAGTGGGAGGATTTGGGAGTGTTCTTTAACTTGGAGTCAAAGCCTCCCTTTCTTGATTGGAGAAGATTCCTCTTTGATACCTTTCACCTTCTATGAATTATAAAAGTGCCTGTCTTGTCCCACTTGAACCGGTTGCCATTTTGTTGTACATCCTGGGTTGAAAAGGGCCTGGCTATCTAGTGACACCTTTCTCTTTACCTCAAGTCCTTCTTCCAATGCTTTTCCCTTTGATCCATGACCTCCTAATCTGTCTCCTTTCTCCTTCTAAAATGGACCAAGGGCGGCTTGCAGATCATCTCTCCAGCCTTCCCATCATAATACTTAGATATGTTCAGTAAAGTGGTGACCTCTAGAGCCTCCTTTCACTGCTTTCTCCCTCAGATAAAAGACATCAAGCTGATTCTTACAGCCTTTAGAAATCTGTTTCCTCTTGGGTCACAGGGAATTCACTAAGAGTTGAGCATTATCTACTGTAATTCAGATGTTGAAGCAGCCCAGACTCTAGACCAACAACAGAAAGCAAGCTTTTTCACATAACTCCCCAACGTGACATACCACCTACTCCTACATAATTTCTCCCAACTGTCCTCTTTGTACTACTTCACTCTATGAAATAAGCTCAGAGCATTCCCCTTTGAAATATCAAAAGGCCCAATCTGGTAAGTAATGCCATAAAACAACTATTTTTTAATGAAAGTTGAAATCACTATGAGCCATTCAGTCATTGAAATTAATTGCCATTCATATACAACTTCTCAATCGTTAATAAGAATTTCAGTGTAATTTAAACCAATTTTTTAGATTTACACTACTGGTTACATGGAATATATGTTAAATAAACCTCTTTTCCTGGTCACTCCCGTCATATAATTTGTCAGTATGCTGGAAGGAAGCATAGGTAATTTATGAATCATTTCGACTAGCACAGGGTGCCCAGATAACTGGTCAACTATTATTCTATGTATTTCTCTAAGGATGTTTTTGAATGAGATGGGCTTCCCTGGTGGCTCAGTGGTCAAGTGTCTGCCTAACAAGCAGGAGATGCCAGTTTGATCACCAGATCAGGAAAATCCTCTGGATAAGGAAATGGCAACCCACTCAAGTATTCTTGCCTGGAGAATCCCACAGAGAGAGGGCTACATTCCGTGGGGTCACAAAGAGTCACACACAACTTAGCAACAGACTTTCACCTTTCAATATATAAATCAGTGGTCTGGGTAAAGGAGGTGCCCTCTATAAGGTGAGTAGTCCTTCACCCATTGAAGGCCTCATTTTTGAGTTTTTTTTCTTGTTATCATCTTTGTTTTGTTTCATTTTTGTCTATTCTCTCTGCTTCTTTGTTTCTGTAAGTTTGGTTTTGTTGCTATCATTTGTGTTGAGTTTAGTATGTCTGTTTTCTTTCTGTGTGTGTGTGTGTGTGTCTGTGTTTTGTTTTGTTGCTATTTATATTTTTACAATTTTTCTTGGGTTTTATTTGTTTTCTTTTCCTTTTATTTATTTTTCTTCTTTTCTCTGGCCACAGTTGTGGCTTGTGGACTCTCGGCTCCCCAGCAGGAATCAGACCTTTGTACCTCTGTGATGGGAGCACTGAGTCCAGGACGCTGTATTGCCAGAGAATCTGGGGTCCATAGAATATCAAGTCACATGTGCTATCCTGGAAGTGTGTATTTCAACACCAAGCCCTCACTCCACCCAACTGCCTATAGACTCCATGCCAAACAAGCAGCAAGACAGAAAAACAGCCCCGCCCATCAGTAGATAGGCTGCCTAGTAATTCTAGGCTCACAGACATCCCCAAACACCCTGCTTATCAGAGGGAAAAGACTCAGCTCCAATCACCAGAGCGCAGACACTAAGCCCTCCCACAGGGAAGCTTACACAAGCCCCTGGACCAATCTCACCTACCAGGGGACAGACAACAGAAGCAAACGGAACTGCAACCCTGCCACCTGTGAAAAGGAGACCATAAAAACAGTAAGATATCCAAAATATAATGACAGAGAATTATGTTGCAGATGGAGAAGCAAAGTATAAACCCAGAAGACCAAATAAATGAAGTAGAAACAGGTAATCTATCTGATAAAGAACTCACAGTATTCAGAATTCTGTTTCCATTGTTTCCCCATCTATTTGCCATGAAATGATGGGACCAGATGCCACGATTTTAGTTTTTTGAATGTTGAGTTTTAAGCCAGCTTTTTCAGTCTCCTCTTTCTCCTTAAGAGTCTCTTTAGTTTCTCTTCACTTTCTTCCAGAAGGGTGGTATCATCTGTACACATGAGGTTATTGACGTTTCTGCCGGCAATCTTGATTCCAGCTTGTGCTTGAACCAGCCCAGCATTTCGCGTGATTTACTCTGCATATAAGTTAAATAAGCAGGGGAACAATATACAGCCTTGACTTCTTCTTTTCCTAGTTTTGAACTGGTCTGTGTTCCCACCTAGACAGCATATTAAAAAGCAGAGACATTACTTTGCCAACAAAGGTCCATCCAAACAAACCTATGATTTTTCCAACAGTCATGTATGGATGTGAATGTTAGACTATAAAAAAGCTGAGCACCAAAGAACTGATGCTTTTGAACTATGGTGGTGAAGAAGACTATTGAGAGTCCTTCAAAGTGCAAGGAGATCAAACCAGTGCATCCTAAAGGAAATCAGTCCTGAGGATTCATTGGGAGGACTGATGCTAAAGCTGACACTTCAATACTTTGACCACTTGAGGTGAAGAAGTGACTCATTTGAAAAGACCCTGAGGCTGGGAAAGATTGAAGGCAGGAGGAGAAGGAACGACAGAGGATAAGCTGGCTGGATGGCATAACCAATTCAATGGACATGAGTTTGAGCAACCTCTGACTGGGAAGCCAGGTGTGCTACAGTCCATGGGGTGGCGCAGAATCAGACACGCCTGAGCGACTGAAGTGTACTGAACTCAACTGTTCCATGTCTGGTTCTAACTGTTGCTTCTTGATCTGCATACAGATTTCTCAGGAGGCAAGTATAATAGTCTGGTATTATTATCTCTTTAAGAATTTTCCACACTTTGTTGAGACCCACACAGTCAAAGGTTTCAGGGTAGTCAATGACACAGAAATAAATATTTTTCTGGAATTCTCTTGTTTTATCTATGGCAGTCAGAATTGCTGCCATTACCCTTATCATAATTTGGCCTCAGGCCAAGCTACAGGGAGGGAACACAGCCCCATCCATCAGCAGAAAGTTGGACTGAAGATTTACTGAGCATGGCCTTGCCCACCAGAGCAAGAACCAGTTTTCTCCACAGCCAGTCTCTCCCATTAGGAAGCTTCTACAAGCCTCATATCCTCATCCATCAAGGGTAGACAGAATGAAAACCACAATCACAGAAAACTAAGCAAACTGGTCACATGGATCACAACCTCTTCTAACTCGATGAAACCATGAGCCATGCCATGTAGCGCCACCCAAGACAGATGATGGAGAGTTCTAACAGAATGTGTTCACTGGAGAAGGGAATGGTAAACCACCAGCATTCTTGCCTTGAGAACCCCCTGAACATTATGAAAAGGAATCATAAAGATCAGAGATAGAAATGAAGAAAACAATAGCAAAGATTAATGTAACTAAAAGGTGGTTCTTTGTGAAGATAAACACAACTGATAAACATTTTGCCAGACTCATCAAGAAAAAAAGGTAGAAGATTCAAATCAATAAAATTAGAAAAGAAAAAGGAGCTACAAATGACATGATAGAAATACAAAGATCATAAGAGACTACTACAAGCAATGATATGTCAATAAAATGGACAACCTGGAAGAAATGGATAAACACTTAGAAAAGGACAACTTTCAAGACTGAACCAGAAAGGAACAGAAAATATGAACAGACCACACACAAACACTGAAATAGGAACTGTGATGAAAAAACTTCCGACAAACAAATGTCCAGGACCAGATGGCCTCACAGGCAAGTTCTATCAAACATTTAGAGGCGAGCTAACACCTATCCTTCACAAGCTTTTCCAAAAATTGCAGAGAGAGGAACACTCTCCAGCTCTTTATATGAGACCAAGAACACCCTGATATAAAAACTAGTATAGGAACACAAAAGACCCCAAAAAGAGAAAAATAGAGGTCAATATCACTAATATACACAGACACAAAAGTCCTCAACAAAATACTAGCAGCCAGAAACCAACAACACAGAAAAAGCAACATACAACACAATCAAGAGAAATTTATCTCAAGGATGCAAGGATGTTTTGCTGTCTCCTAATCAATCAGTATGATACACCACATCAAAAGAATAAAAACCATTTGATCATCTCAATAGAAGCAGAAAAAGCTTTTGACAAAATTCAACAACCATTCATGATTTAAAATTCTCCAGAAAGTGGGTAGGTAGAGGGAACCTACCTCAACAGGAAAAGGTCACATATGACAAACTCAAAGCAAATATAATTTTCAATAGTGAAAAACTGAGAGCACTTCCACTAAGATCAGTAACAAGACAGGGATGTCCACTCTCACCACTGTTATTCAACATAGTTTTGGAAGTCCTAGCCATAATGATCAGAGTAGAAAAATAAATTTTAAAAAATACATCTAAACTGGAAAAGAAGAAGTAAAACTGTCACTGTTTGCAGATGACATGATACTATACATAGGAAATTGTAAAGAGGTTACAAGAAGACTACTAGGGCTAATCAATGAATCTGGTAAGGTTGCAGGATACAAAATTAATGCACAGAAATCCCTTGAATTCCTATATACTAGCTATGAAAGATTAGAAAGAGAAATTAAGGAAACCCATTTACCACTGCAACAAAAATAATAAAATACCAAGGGCTAAAGCTACCTACTGAGGTAAAAGATCTATACTCAGGAAAGTATAAGACACTGATAAACAAATCAAATAGGACACAGACAGATGGAGAGATATACAATGTTCATGAATCTTCTCGGTTGCTGTGCTAGTTATGTCTGGGTCACCTCCTTGCTAGAGCAAGCATGGTGGTGAGGTGATGATGGTGATGGTGGTGATGATGGAGAAAACGGTGATCTACTGTCTTCCCAGTGCCATTGCTGTGCCCCATGGTTTGCAATTTAAATTACACACAATCATGTAATTTTTATGCCTCAGATATTTTGCAGTGTAACACTATGTTCCCCATTTCAGTAAAGGGACTTTAATTCTGAGGAGTTAAATAATTTTTTACTCAAATTAGTCAAGCAATAATTATCATGGCTTTTAAATTATATAGAAATAATCTTTTCTAAAAGAGCTTTCATTCTTTTTTAAACAGTGTATTTGTTTATTAATGTATTTTGGCAACGCTAGGTCTTCACTGCTACATGGGCTTTTCTCTAGTTGCAATGAGTCGGGGCTGCTGCTTGTTGCAGTGGAGCACAAGCTGTGGAGAACACGGCTGTGGAGCACAAGCTTTAGGGTGCTTGGACTTCAGTAGCTGCAGCTTGTGTGCCAGTAGTTGCGGATTCTGGGCTCTAGAGCACAGGCTCAATAGTTGTGTCACATGGACTTAGTTGCTCCACAGGTTGTGGGATCTTCCCAGACCAGGGATAGAACTCATGTCTCCTGCATTGGCAGGCTGATTCTTTACCACTGACCCATCAGGGAAGATCAGAAAGGATCTCTGATATTACTCAAAATTCAGACAACACTGATTGTGGGAGCTGGAACTTCAGGATCAAAGACGGATAGTTAGTGATAAACCCAAACACAAGATGCTATTGCAATAAGTGCTTTTAATAGAAAGAAAACATTTTTGCCATCACAAAAGAGAATTATAGTTTATTCAGGAAGTGGAGAACAAGGAACAATTGTCTAGTGGTAGAAACCCCTGCCCAGGTGATAGACAGACACAGAAGATGGATAGAATCTTCTGATGGTGCCCAGGAGGAGAGCTGCTGCTCTTCTCTATGAAGCACTGTGTTTTCTCAGCTGTCTTCCCAGAGGCAAGTGGTGTAGCAGCTTCAGGAAGGAAACCTCTGCCTGTCAGGAGTCCCCACAGGCATATTGCAAGCTGAAGGATGGAGAAGCTTCTTTTGTATTCATGACCCGCTTTGAAGAGAAGACGAAGGTGGAGCTGTGGAGCTGAATGAGTCAACTGCAAATATGGTGGTGAGAACAGGGGTGGTGGTGATGGTGGTGATGATGGAGACAATGATGACCTGCTGTCTTCCAAGTGCTAAATATGACTCTGGCATGTGCCAACTAAATTATACACATTCATTGAATATTGATTCCTCAGAAGTTTGAAATGAAAATACACTTTTCCCTACATTTTACTAAAGGGACTGAAAACCTGGAGAGGCAAATATTTTGTTCCTCAAACCATCAAGTGATAATTAAGCAAAAGTTTTGATAAGACCCAAATGTAAACAACACTAATTGTGAGAGCTTGAACCTTGGCATCAAAGGATAGAAAGAAAACAAGATGATGATATGGTATTACTAAAAGCAGTTTGAAAAGAAAGGAAACGTTTTTGCCATCACACAAAGGAATTAAAGGAATTGTAGTTTATTCGGGAAGAGGAGGATAAGCAACATTTGACCAGCTGGTAGAAACCCCTGCCCAGGTGACAGACAGATCTAAGAGAGGGAGAGAATCCTCTGATGGTGCCCAGGAGAAAAGTGGCTGCTCTTGCATCTGAAGCTCTGGGATGCTTTCTCAGCTGTCCTCTCAGAGGAGAGCAGAATAGTAGTCTCAGGAAGGAAACCTCTGGCTGTCAGGAATCACCACAGGCATACTGCAGGCTGAAGGATGCAGAAGCTTCTTCTGTATCCATGATAGGCTTTAAAGAGAAGATGAAGGTGGAGCTGTGGAGCTGGGTGAGTCAGTTGTCCTCATCCTTTCCTGACCAGATAAAGGCTGATGCTTCTACTTGCTTTTGGGTGGGCACTTCTGCTGGCATTGTTGGGGAGGTGGCACAGGAGGGCATTTTTGCTGACACTTTGGAGGTGGGCAAGGCTCAGGGCACTTTGGAGGTGGGCAAGGCTCAGGGCACTTTGGAGGTGGGCAGGGCTCAGGGCACTTGGGGGGGCACACTACTGGAGGTGGCTGGCAGGGCTGCTTGCACTGCTGCTGCTGATAAGACATCTTTCTGGAGTCTTAGAATCTGAAAGAAATTAAATGACAGTATTCACATGAAGGAACTGCTCCAGGGAGAAAAGTCTGAGCTTATATGATACCATCAGATAGAATCTCTCTAGTCTCTAACATGCTTAATTTCTTCTACTCCTTTTAACAAATTTATGACTTCTCCCTCCCTCATCAAGAGAGTTTTTAATTAGAAGAAAACCTTCTCTCATACAATTATTCCAAAATTTGTTCTTTGTTTGAAAGAATCAAACAATATTTTGAGTTGTTACTTTGATTTTATAAAAATAGCATCTTTAAGAAAATCCATCATAAGTTCTGAAATTCTGTGTAAGCTCACAAGCAATTTCCATCATCATTATCTCTCTTGAAGTCTGAACAGGATGACTTGTGTACAGAGCAAAGTTTCACCTGGAAGGATACAGGGCTCTACACCTTCTAAGATAAATGCTTCTGTACCAGAGTGAAGGGATACCAAAAACTACAGAAAATGGAAAAGTACTTTTGTCCTTACCTCTTCATGTCAAAAAACTTTATATTTATTTTATTTTTAAATAAGAGAATTCAAACTCTGTACCAGAAACTTAATACATACAATATATCATCGGGCAGAAATTTCAAGTTCCTATCAACCATCAACAAAGTAGCATTAAATATGATCATAACTTTGGACACAGCATATTTACTCTCTCCAGCATAAATTCAACATTGGGAGCCCCAGAACAAAGTAGAACCGAAGGATCAGACTCACCAGGTTCTCCAAAATCAATCGGGACTTGAGAAGCAAGAGGATGGTGGTGGTGCAGCAGAGGGCTTTTTTATTGGGGCTTACTGCCCCTCCCAGGGGAAGTGGAGCTGCAAAAACTGGCCTGGTTCAGTCATTTCCGAAGCAACATGCAAATCCATCCATAAGTGGTTTGACAGGGACTCTGAAAAGAGGAAACATCCTGCTCCAGGATCTCCTCACTGGATTATGTTCTCATGACTCAGAGTCTCTGCCTTAGCTCTCAGGGATTTTCAGCAGTGGGAGGATTTGGCAGGTTCTCTAACTTGTAGTCAAAGGCTCCCCTTCTTGTTTGAGGAAAATTGCTCTTTTCTATCTTTCACCTTCCTTGAGTTATAAAACTTCCTATCTTGTTCCACTTGAACTGGTTGCCATTTTGCAGTACATACTGAGTTGAAAAGGGCCTGGCTGCCTGGTGACAGCTTTCTCTTTACCTCAAGTTCTTCTTATAATGGTTTCCCCCTAGATCCATGGCCTGCTAATCTAAGTCTCCTTTCTTCTTGTCCTGTTCGGACTTCATGAGAGATAATGATGATGGGAATTGCTTGTGAGCTTACACAGAATTTCAGAACTTATGATGGGTTTTCTAAAAGATGCTATTTTCATAAAATCAAAGTAACAACTGAAGATATTGCTTGGTTCTTTCAAACAAAAAACAAATTTTGGAATAATTGTAATGCATTGAAGACCTGAATAGAACAAGACTCACCCTTTCCTGGTAAGAGATAATTCCCCTGCCTGTTGGTCTTCAGCAGGATTTTGGCTCAGTAGAGTTTGAATTTTCCAGCTCAGTAGCCTTCCCATCATGATACTTAGATGTGTTCAGTGAAATGGTGACCTCTAGAATCTTCCTTTCACTGCCACACTCCATAAAAAGCAGGACATCAAGCAAATCCCTCTGACCTTTATAAATCTATTTTACCTTGGATCACAGAGAATTCAATACGAGTGTATCACCGATAAAATAATTCAGATGTTCCAGCAGCTTAGACCCTAGACCTACAACTGAAAACAAAGCTTTTTGCTCATAACTCCCCAACTTGACATACCATCGACTCCTGCATAATTTCTCCCAAGTGGCCCCTCGTTATTTCTTCCACTTTTGAACAAAGCTTAGAGAATTGTTCATAATTTCTGGCTTATTGCCCCTTTGAAATGATTGGAAAACCTAATCTAGAGAGCAATGCCATTCAAACATCTAATTATATATGAAAGTTGCTACTGCTGTTGCTAAGTCACTTCAGTCGTGTCCGACTCTGTGTGACCCCATAGACGGCAGCCCATCAGGCTCCTCTGTCCCTGGGATTCTCCAGGCAAGAGTACTGGAGTGAGTTGCCATTTCAAATCACTTTATTAATAATTCATTCAGTATAGTTAATTGCCATTCATGCATAACATCGTAATCATTAATAATAATTTTATTATACTTTCAATTCATTTAAAAATCCATTTTAAAATGTTAAAAGATTTTCCATATCAGTCACAGTGGAATATAAGTCAAATGATCCTATTTCCTGCTCTGCTTTCTTTATGAAATTTGTCAGTGTGTTGGAAGGTTTGATAGTTCATTTATGAGTGAATTTGACTGGCACAGGGTGCCCAGATATTTGCTTAAACACTATCCTGTGTGTTTCTCTAAGGCTGTTTGTGGATGAGGTAAGAGGAGCCTGGCAGGCTACCATTCACAGGGTCGCACAGAGTTGGACACAATTGAAGTGACTTAGCAGACACATGCAATGTTTAAATAAGTAGCCTGAATAAAAGAGGTTGCCTTCTATAAGGTGGGTAGTTCTCATCAGTGCATTGAAGACCTGAATAGAACAAGACTCACCCTCTCCTGGTAAGAGATAATTCCCCTGCCTATTGGCCTTCAGCAGGGTTTTGGCTCGGTAGAGTTTGAATTTTCCAGCTTTAGTTATTTCTCTCTTTTTCTCTGTCTCTCTGTGTGTCTCTCACTCTTTCTTTATAAAATATATATATATAATATATGCATTGTAATACACAATTTCATCTGCAATTTCATGTACATGATTTTCTGTGGCCAATTAAACTAGAAATAAAAATGTTAGTATAAATTGAAGTTAAAGTAAACCTATTAATGTTACATGATACATGTGATCTGTAATTTTGACAAATATAATGAGCCTTTAGGGAATAACTAACATTCTGTGAACAATGCCCTAGTATGTTTTCCAACCCTGACCAAAGATTTTGTTTCTGCCTTTCATAGATTTAGCATTCAATGATGCTTCTACAGTCCCCTGTTCTTTCCCAGAGCTGAACAGTCCTCTTTTCTGTGCTGTCCCCTTGGGCACTCAGGCTTTTTATGGTGGGCCTTGGCTTTTAAGGGTTCCTGTCTAGTTTAGAAATAAGTTATAATGTTGGGTTTATGTTACTGTAGAATGTGGAAACACATTTTTAATGAACTCAGGATGTCCCTTCTATTCCTCACCCGTATGCTTCCTTAGACTGCTATGAAGTGCTTAAAATTCTTTATCAGGAAATAAATCTTTGTATTCCAATTAAATATCAGGTTTAAATTGTGTGAAACAATAATAAATGTAAGATACTGTGTAAGACTCACACCATCACATACAAATGATTGAAAGCAGGTTTGTGAGGGGAGAGAGAATCAGAGCACTAAGGTCTGAAGTCTATGGTAATTATGAACTTAGGGCTAATCTGATACATTTGCTTGCTTCTACTCTTTCCCAAGACATTTTAGGCTTCTAAAAGACAATAATTTAAAAATTATGTTAATGTTTATTCTCTGTCTTCTCCTTCAATTGTCCAGACACCTCAGCTTACTATATTACACTTTGCTCCCCAATATATACCTCTTAACTCTCCAACATTGGTACACTGACATGTTGTCCATACATTTACTGAATAGTCTTTTCACATCTTTTCAAATTCTTCCTGTGGTCAGGAGGGCTGACTAATGGTTGCCAATTAAACATCTAAAGTAATATTGGTAGATCTTCCTTCCTTGTCTTGGCCAAATTATCAGGATGCTTTTCAAGAATGTGGTTTGATAAATGGAAAAGGAGGAAGAACAGGAGAATGAGGAGGAAGAGGAAGTGGAGATACGGGAAACCTGTGACAGAGTCACCAGCTATGCTCCCGCAAATAAAGGATCACTGAATCAACCCATCATCACATCGGTTAAACAGGTTAGGTTCCCTGAACTGTCACTGCCCCTGTCAGTAAGGAACAGCTTTTGGCCAAGATTATTACTGACCATGATCATCCAGGAACAGAGCTGTCACTACAGCACCTTCAGGATTAGTGTCCACAAGCAGTGTCATCACCAAATGTTTTGGTAAACTATTACAGTTGCCACTGTGTACTAAGTACCTGAGTGCAGTAAGAATACCTGTTTTGTACTCAATAATGGGGACCCATATAGTAGGATGAGACAGTAGTAGTCACACTTTGATGTAATTTCCCCTGAGTATGCCATAAGGACTTTCATAGCCTCTCTCATCTCAAGGTGGGGCTGATCCTCAGGGTAACCTGATCCACCATGATATGCCTACTGCTTTAATCCCATCAAAAACACATGCTCTTATCTATTCTGTTTATTGGTTTTCCATCTATAGCAAAGAAAAAAGGTGATAATTGTACCCTATATTTCATCAGGCAACCTACTGCTGCCTTTTGTCCATTATAACTCAAGATTTCTCCTCCATTCAGTCTTCAAGGTTTATAGTTACATATTGATACATCACATGAATAATGTGTATTCATATGCCACATTATTATGTAGCCCTGTAAGGAGTGTTTCCTAGACTCCATCTGTTAGCTAGTTAGAATAGGAAAAAGGAGTCCAGAATGGCAGTGGCTGTAAAACAAAGAAGGGAAAAGCCCATGAAAATAGAACAAAGGAAGGTCCATGGACCAGAGTGAGAACCTCAGGAAAAATAAACAGCCCTCCTGGCTAGCCCAATTTATGTAGGGCAGGCTCAGGGGGAGGAGAAAAATCATATAAAAAGAGGAGCCAAAATTGAGCCAGGGGGCTCTCTTCTCTTCACATTTTCTTGGTTGGCCAGCCTTCACACCTGGAGGATATATTTTCTTTTGCTTGCCAAATAAAACTGAGCTGTAACTGCTTATTTAACATATATGCAGAGTACATCATGAGAAACTCTGGGCTGGAGGAAGCATAAGCTGGAATCAAGATTGCTGGAAGAAATATCAATAACCTCAGATATGCAGATGACACCATCCTTATGGCAGAAAGTGAAGAAGAACTAAAGAACCTCTTGATGAAAGTGAAAGAGGAGAGTGAAAAAGTTGGCTTAAAACTCAACTTTCAGAAAACTAAGATCATGGCATCTGGCCCCATCACTCCATGGCAAATATAGGGGGAAATGAAAGAAACAGTGGCTGACTTTATAAGGGGGGCTCCCAAATCACTGCAGATGATGATTGTAGCCTTGAAAGTAGAAGACGCTTACTCCTTGGAGGAAAAGTTATGACCAACCTAGACAGCATATTCAAAAGCAGAGACACTACTTTGCCAACAAAGGTCCGTCTAGTCAAGGCTATGGTTTTTCCAGTGGTCTTATATGGATGTGAGAGTCGGACTATAAAGAAAGCTGAGCACTGAAGAACTGATGCTTTTGAACTGTGGTGTTGGAGAAGATTCTTGAGAGTCCCTTGGACTGCAAGGAGATCCAACCAGTCCATCCTAAAGGAGATAAGTCCTGAGTGTTCATTGGAAGGACTGACGTTGAAGCTGAAACTCCAATACTTTGGCCACCTGATGCAAAGAACTGGCTCATTTGAAAAGACCCTGATGCTGGAAAAGATTGAGGGCAGGAGGAGAAGGGGACAACAGAGGATGAGATGGTTGGATGGCATCACCGACTCAATGGACATGGGTTTGGGTAGACTCCAGGAGTTGGTGATGGACAGGGAAGCCTGGCATGCTGCAGTTCATGGGGTTGCAAAGAGTTGGACATGACTGAGAGACTGAACTGAACACTGATCTGCCCATCACTTCAAATTTTTGCTGCAGTGAGACAGAACCGAGGAAATTACAAGCTTCCCTGACACATCCAAATAATATATTTTGTAATAGATGTATTCTGGAAAACAAAACTCAAAAGCTATTGACACATTACTACAGTTCTGCTCAGTCAATAACATTTGGTACAGTTCATCATCATATTGTACAATCACAATGTCTTCCAGAGGATTCCACATTTAAAAAGTTCTATCTGGCCTTATAAGTTTACAAAAGCAGGAGTGGTCTCAGCCAGGCCAATATATGACTTCACTCTCTCTGGCAGTTGTATAATTGTGCTAAGAGACAGTTTTATTCTTTTGCTCTGAGTCTCTCTCAAGGTAACGTTGATTTCCCTGTTTGCATTATGCATTTATTTATGTTTTTGTCCTCAGCTACTCTTTCTCCTTCCCTCCATTTGTCACAGATTTAAACCTAAACTTTCCATGTTTGGAAGGAACATTAGGTTCAGCCATTGTGCTTATCCAGATTTTCAAGAGAAATACCAGTCTAGCAAGTACTCCCTGTCTGTCTATTGTCATTCATACAGAGGACTAGCTCACTGTTAAACCAAATTTTGCCAAATGGCTAAAGGCACAATCCATCTCAGATATTGAACCAAATATTTCTCCTGGAGCAAAGAACACATGTGGGTACTCAGGACTGAAGAATGCTGCTGCATTCAGCAAATATTATAGACTCCTGTACAACTTTAAATTTGGCCTTAGATAACAGTCATTGGAAAAGGTCAGCTTTACTTCCAATCCCAAAGAAAGGCAATGCCAAAAAATGTTCAAACTACCTTACTGTTGCACTCAGCTTACATGCTAGCAAAGTAATGCTCAAAATTCTCCAAGCAAGACTTCAACAGTAAGTAAACTGAAAACTTCCAGATGTTCAAAATTGATTTAGAAAATTCAGAGGAACCAGAGACCAAATTGCCAACATTTGTTGGATCATAGAAAAAGCAGGAGAGTTCCAGAAAATCATCTACTTCTGCTTTATTGACTATGCCAAAGCCTTTGACTGTGTGGATCACAACAAACTGGAAAATTCTTCAAGAGATGGGAAGACTAGACCACCTTATCTGACTCCTGAGACATCTGTATGCAGGTCAGGAAGCAACAGTTAGAACTGGACATGGAACAACAGACTAGTTTCAAATTGGAAAAGGTGTGTGTCAAGGTTGTATATTTTCATCCTGGTTATTTAACTTCTATGCACAGTACATAATGCAAAATGTCTGGCTGAATGAAGCACAAGCTGGAATCAAAATTGCCAGGAGAAATATCAGTAACCTCAGATACGCAGATGACACCACCCTTATGGTAGAAAGCAAAAGGGAACTAAAAAGCCTCTTGAGGAAAGTGAAAGAGGAGAGTGAAAAAGCTGGCTTAAAACTCAACATTCAGAAAAATTAAGATCATGGCATCTGGTCCCATTGCTTCATGGCAAATAGATGGGGAAACAATTGAAACAGTGTCAGACTTTATTTTCTTGGTCTCCAAAATTACTGCAGATGGTGAGAGCAGCCATGAAATTAAAAGATGCTTGCTCCTTGGAAGAAAAGCTATGACCAACCTAGACAGCATATTAAAAAGCAGAGACATTATTTTACCAACAAAGGTCCATCTAGTCAAAGCTATGGTTTTTCCAGTAGTCATGTATGGATGTGAGAATTGGACCATAAAGAAAGCTGAGCACCGAAGAACTGATGCTTTTAAATTGTGGTACTAGAGAAGACTCTTAAGAGTCCCTTGGACTGTAAGGAGATCATACCAGTCAATTCCACAGGAAATCAGTCTTGAATATTCATTGGAAGGACTGATGCTGAAGCTGAAGTTCCAATATTTTGGCCACCTGATGTGAAGAAGTGATTCATTGGGAAAAAAAAAAAAAGAAAACAAACAAACCCTGATGCTGGGAAAGATTGAAGGCAGGAGGAGAAGGGGGCAACAGAGGATGAGCTGGTTGGATGGCATCACCGACTCCATGGGCATGAGTTTGAGCAAGTTCTGGGAGTTGGTGATGGACAGGGAAGCCTAGTGTGCTGCAGGCCATGGGGTCACAAAGAATCAGACATGACTGGGCAACTGAACTTACTGAACTGAACAATTCAAATGAAGTGCCCTAATATTTGGAACTTACAAATCTTCTGGCCTATGGAAATTGAAATCCATTTGGCCAGTGTTCAAATAGCATGGTCTAAGTTTGAATTGTATGAAAAAACTGTGAAATGACTTAGCAAACAAGGTGGCATGCCAAGATCAGCACACTGCCAAAGGTCTCTGAAGCACCAGGAGCAGGAAACACAAAGGAGACAGTCTGAGATCGCCGTGCAGCCTCTCCAAGGTATTGAATATGTAATAAGAATATAAGTCCAAATAAACCACAGCAAGATCTTTTTGTCATCCACCTCTTAGAATAATGAAAATAAGAAACAAAAATAAATTGAATCTAATAAAACTTAAAAGTTTTTGCACAGCAAAGGGAAACATCTCAATATAGAACTACCTTATGACCCAGCAATCCCACTCCTGGGCATGTACCCAGAGAAAACCATAATTCAAAAAGATACATACAACACAGTCTTCATTGTAGCAGTATTTACAAAAGCCAGGACACAGGAGCAACCTAAATGTCCATCAAGAGGAATGAATAGAGAAATTGATGTACAAAAATGCAGTGGAATATTACTAATTCATTAAAAAGAATGAAGTGACATCATTTGAAGCATGGATGGGCATAGAGCCTGTAACACTGTGTGAAGGAAGTCAGACAGAGAAAGAGAAATATTGTCTGATATCACTGTATATGTGGAATCTAAAAAGAAATGATACAAATGAACTTATGAGCAAAACAGAAACAGACTCACAGACTTAGATAACGAACTTACCGTTACCAGATGGGTTGGGTAGGGCACAGGCAAGATTAGGAGTTTGAGACTGACATGTACAAACTGCTATATTTAAAATAGATAGCCCCTAAGGGTACAGTGCATAAGATAGGTCTTCTCAATATTATGTAACGGCCTTAATGGGAAAAGAATTTGATAAAGAATAGATACGTAGATATGTATAACTGATTCACTCTGCTGTCCACCTGAAACTACGATATTGTTAATCAACTATACTCCAATATAAAATAAAATGTTAAAAAAAAGATCTATGCTTAAAGAACATATCTGCTTTCACAATTACTTCACTAGTAAGTTAAGCACTTGGCAAACAAACTGCATAGGAACAGAGACTTTGTAAATCTAAACAAATATTGTTAACCTTAATGTTCTTCAAAGGTGGTGTCAAACAATCTGCAAAGTAAATCCAGAAGTGGAAAAAAAAAAAAAAAACAAACCCTGAGATTGATGTGTTGTTGGAGAAAGAAGAGCAGGGGCTTTACATGGAGAGGAGGCAACACTTTTCCTGGTAAGGACTCTTTTAGTTTCCCTTTCTTCTGTACTACTCATGTTTTAATAACTAGCCATGAAATTAAAAGACGTTTACTCCTTGGAAGAAAAGTTATGACCAACCTAAGACAGCATATTCAAAAACAGAGACACTACTTTGCCAACAAAGGTCCGTCTAATCAAGGCTATGGTTTTTCCAATGGTCTTATATGGATGTGAGAGTCGGACTATAAAGAAAGCTGAGCGCTGAAGAACTGATGCTTTTGAACTGTGGTGTTGGAGAAGACTCTTGAGAGTCCCTTGGACTGCAAGGAGATCCAACCAGTCCATCCTAAAGGAGATCAGTCCTGGGTGTTCATTGGAAGGACTGATGCTGAAGCTGAAACTCCAATACTTTGGCCACCTGATGCAAAGAACTGGCTCATTGGAAAAGACTTTGATGCTGGGAGGGATTGGGGGCAGGAGAAGAAGGGGACGACAGAGAATGAGATGGCTGGATGGCATCACTGACTCGATGGACGTGAGTCTGAGTGAACTCTGGAGTTGGTGATGAACAGGGAGGCCTGGCATGCTGCAATTCATGGGGTCACAAAGAGTTGAACACAACTGAGCGACTGAAATGAACTGAACTGAACATTTTAAAATATAAAGTTATTCTCTTAAAAAATTTTCTATGTATTTATTCACTTATTTTTTGGCTGTACTCGGTCCTCATTAGAACAAGTGGGCTTTCTCTAGTTCCAGGCAACAGGGATCACTCTTTTTGGGATGCACAGGCTTCTCATTTCAGTGGCTTTCCTTGTTCAGGAGCACAGGCTCTAGAGTGGGCAGGTGTAGTAGTTATGGCACACTGTAAGGACGCATTTAACAGGAGGCTTCCTGTGTGCTGTTTTGGATCTGTCGGGAATCCTCTGTTCCTTATTAATTCCTGAATATTGAGGAATTAAGAGGAGAAGCAAGCCTCTCCTGGGGCTGAGGGATCCAGGCATTTCCTTCATTAGTTTTTCAATACGGTGATAAGTACCCTCTTCCTTCTTGTGAACCAAAGGGTAAACGTGATTGTTTACAACTCTCTCTCTCTTTAATATGGATCGCCTATGTTTTTTAAGTCTGGAGTTTTAATCTTCATGTTTGCTAAGAAAAACTACAGTATATATGCCCACACCATGATGATTAAAACACCTTTGCTCCATCAGAGCTTGGGTCCCCGTGTCTTTTCTTTCTTTCTATCTCACTGTTTCTGGCTGATTTCCTGGAACGCGAACGCCGACTGCATAACCCAGGAAATATTAGCCTCTTTCCTTCTTTCACTTTCTCATCGTTGACTTCGGACCACCACGTTCCGGTCCATGAAAGGACCTCAACAGCACACAAGCTTTGTCCCCCAGCATGTGGAATCTTCCAAAAGTAGGGAATGAATTCATGTTCCCTGCATTGGCACAGGTGATTCTTAACCATTGGACCACCAGGAAGTCCAAGAACTGCTATACTTATGTGGAACATCCCACTAATTTCCAAAAAAACACTTCATCAGCACTATCACATTAAACCTAAGGTCAAGTTAGAAGAATAATGGAATAACAGAATGGGAAAGAGTAATGAAACCTAAAAATCCTCTTGCTTGCTATGCTAGTTGTGTCTGAGCCACTTTCCTGTGGAGCAAGCGTGGTGGTGGTGGTGCTTGTGGTGATGAGGGAGACAATGGTGAACTGCCTCACCCCAAAAAAGTGCCATTTTTGTGACCGGCTTGTGCCAGCTAAACTAAACAATTCATTTAATTTTTATGCCTCAGACAAGTTTGCAATGTAAATAAGATTTTCCCTACATTTTAGCAAAGGGACTGTAAACCTAAGGAGTTCAAAGAATTTGACCATAAAATTAATCAAGTAATAACTAAGAAAATAATATAGATTGAAATTATATAGAAATGATTGTTAACAGCATGGCAAGATTCAGATAACACTGATTGTGGGAGCCTAAAACTTGGCATCAAAGTAGGATGTAAACAAACCAAGATGATGATATGATACTATTAAAAGTAGGCTTTAAAAGGAAGAAAACATTTTTACTACCACACAAAGGAATTGTAGTTTACTCAGGAAGTAGAGGATAAGTAACAATTGCCCAGCTGATGATAGAAACCCATCCCCAGGTGACAGACACAGAAAATAGGGAAAGTCCCCTGATGGTGCCCAGGAGGAGAGACGTTGCTCTTCCCTCTGAAGTGTTGTGATGCTTTCTCAGTTACCCTCCCAGGGGGAAGTGGTGCAGCAGCCTCAGGAAGGAAATATCTCTGGCTGTGAGGAGTCATCACAGGTGTATTGCACGCTGAAATACAGGAGAAGCTTCTTCTGTGTCCAGGACAGGATTGAAGGTGGAGCTGCGGAGCTGGGTGAGTCAACTGTCCTCATCCTTTCCTGATCCGGATACAAGCTGATGCTTCTACTTGCTTTTGGGTGGGCACTTCTGCTGGCATTGTTGGGGAGGTGGCACAGGAGGACATTTTTGCTGGCACTTTGGAGGTGGGCAGGGCTCAGGGCACTTGGGAGGTGGGCAGGGCTCAGGGCACTTGGGTGGGCAGGGCTCAGGGCACTTGGGGGTGCACACTACTGGAGGTGGCTGGCAGGGCTGCTTGCACTGCTGCTGCTGATAAGACATCTTTCTGGAGTCTTAGAATCTGAAAGAAATTAAATGACAATGTTCACAACAAGGAACTCCTACAGAGGGACATGGCAAAAATTGTGTAATACCATCAGACAGAATCTCTCCAGTCTCTAAGAATGCCCTTTAAACTCTTCAACTTCTTTTAACAAATTTCTGGCTACTCCCTCCTTAGAATATTGTTTCATTAGCCCTGAGAAAGTCTTCATTTTATCATACAATGTTTTAAAAAATATTTTTGTTTAAAACACACAAGCAATTTTTTGTTTTATTTTATTTTGTTTTCAGGAAAACAGCATTTTCTGGAAAAGCCATAAGTTCTAAAATCCTCGGCAAGCTCACAAGCAATTCTTATCTTTATTATCTCTCATGAGGTCCGAACATAATAACTTGTGTACAGTGCAGAGGGTCATCAGGAAGGACACAGGACCTCATATCTTTTAAGATAAAGGCTTCTGAAATTACAGCAGAGGGACACCAGGAAGATACAAAAACAGAAAAAATACTTTTTCTTTCCCTTTTAATGTCAAAGATTTCCTATTAATTTACAGTTCAATAGGGTAATTCAAACTATGTACCAGAAACTTAATAAATACAGTGTACCACTGTGCCCAAATTCCCATCCAATGAAAGTGAAAAGTGAAATTCGCTCAGTAGTGTCTGACTCGTTGTGACCCCATGAACTGTAGCCTGCCAGGTTCCTCTGTCTATGGACTCCTCTAGGCAAGAATGCTGGAGTGGGCTGCTGTTCCCTTCTCCAGGGGATCTTCCTGACCCAGGAATGGAACCCAGGTCTCTCACATTGCAGGCAGATTCTTTGCCATTTGAGCCACCAGGGAAACCTTCCCATCCGATAAGTACCATTAAACACTTGATCATAACTTTGGACCCACCAAATTTGCTGCCTCCAGCATAAAATCAATATTCTGGAGCCCAAGAACAAAGTTGAACTGAAGAGTCAGACTCACCAGTTTCTCCAAAGTCTATCGGGACTTGAGTAGCAGGAGGATGGCACTGGTGCAACAGAGGGCCTTTTTATTGGGGCTTGCTGCCCCACCAAGGGGAAGTGGAGCTACCAAAACTGGTCCAGTCATTTCTCAACCAAAATGCAAATCCATCCATAACTGGCTTGACAGGGACTCTGAAAAGAGGAAATGTCCTGCTCCAAGATCTCCTCACTGGATTGTGTTCTCATGACTCACAGAGTTCCTGCCTTAGCTCTCAGTTTCAGGGGTTTATGACACAGGGAGGATTTGGAGAGTTCTCTAATTTGTACTCAAAAGCTCCCTTTCTTGATTGGGAAATATGACTCTTTTCTATCTTTCACCTTCCATGAATTATAAAATTGCCTGTCTTGTTCCATTTGTACTGGTCGCCGTTTTGCTGTACATCCTAGGTTGCAAAGTGCCTGGCTACCTGGTGACACTTTTCTCTTTTCCTCCAGTCCTTCGTATAATGCTTTCCCCCCTGACCAACAGCCTGCTCATCTAAGTCTCCTCTCTTCTTCTAAAAGGACTGAGAGCAGGTTGCAGAATTTCTCCCTAGTCATCCTATCATAACACTTAGATCTGTTCAGTAAAGTGGTGACCTCTAGGATCCTCCTTTCACTGTTTTCCTCCTTGGAATAAAGGACATCAAGCAGGTTCCAGTGACCTTTATAATTCTGTTTCAACTCTGTCCACAGGGAATTCACTAACAGCTTAGCATCAACTACCATAATTTAGATGATCTGGTACTTCAGACCCTAGGCCTACAACCTAAAGTAAGCTATTTGCTCGTAATTCCCAACATGATATACTATCTGCTCCTACAGAATGTCTCCCAACTGAAATTTTAAATGCTTCCACTTTTGAAGAAAACTTAGAAAACAGTTCAAATTTTCTGGCTTCCTACCCCTTTGAAACTATTGGAAAACTTAATCTAATAAGCAATGTGATTCAAACAAGTAATTTTATATGAAAGTGAAAATACTTTATTAATAGTTTAGTCATTAACACAAGTTGCCATTCATACACGACTCCTCAATTATTAATATTAATTTTATCTACTTTTAACCCACTTTTTAGATTTTCCATATTGGTCAAAGTGGAATATATGTCAAATAAATTTATAAATATTTCCTGCTCTACTTTCTTCACACAGTTTGTCAGTATGCTGAACACTACATTTGGTGGTTAATATGGGCTGACTTGACTGGCACAGGGTGCCCAGATATTGGATCAAACATTATTCTGGGTGTTTCTCGAAAGATGTTTTGCATGAGATTAATACTTAAATCAGTGGTCTGAGTAAAGGAGGCTGCCCTCTATAAAGTGGGTAGTCTTCATTTCATCCACTGAAAGCCTGAATAGAACAAGGCTGTCCTCCCGGTAAGAACTAACACCTCTGCCTGATGGCCTTCCACTAGGGTTTTGGCTCTGCAGATTTTGAATTTGCCAACCATCATAATCTCTCTCTTTCTTCCTCATTTTTATCTCTGTGTTTCTTACTATATTGTAGTATATAATTTGAACATTTTACCTGCTTATTTATGCATATGATTGCCTACATTCAATTAAATTAAAACTTCAAATAGTTAGTATAAAGTGAATTTAAAGCAAAAGATATTGATAGTACATAACACATATGATGTGTATTTATGACAAATATAATGAGCATTTAGAGGATAACTAAAGTTCTGGAAACAACGACCTAGTACATTGTCCAACCTTGGCAAAAGTTTTCATTTCTGCCTTTTCAGAGATTTTTGTTGTTTAGTCACTGTGTCCAACTCTTTGTGGTCCCATGGACTATAGTCCTCCAGGTTCCTCTGTCCATGGGATTTCCCAGGCATGAACACTGGAGTGGATTGCCGTTTCCTTCAGAGATTTAGTTTTCAACAATTCTATAGTTTCTCTGTTCTTTCCCTTTTTCTGTATTGTCCCATTAGACACGGAGGCTTTTCATTATAATCCATGGCTGGTTAGGTACCCTGTCTGTTCTAGGAATAAAGTTACTATGCTGGCTTTCTGTTACTATGAAAGTGTGAAAGTGTTAGTTGCCCAGTCACGTATGACTCATTTGTAATCCCATGGACTGTAGCCCATAGAGCTCTTCTGTCCATAGAATTTTCCAGGCAAGAAGACTGGAGTGGGTAGCCATTCCCTCCATAGATAGTTCTTCAGGCACTCTGTCCATCAGGTCTAATCCCTTCAATCTTTTTGTCACTTCCACTGTATAATCATATGGGATTTGATTTAGGTCAGGTTTGTAACATTGTACAGGATGCAGTAATCAAGACCATCCCCAAGAAAAAGAAATGCAAAAATGCAAAATGGTTATCTGAGGAGGCTTACAAATAGCTGAGAAAAGAGAAGTGAAAGGCAAAAGAGAAAAGGAAAAACATACATTTGAATGCAGAGTTCCATGAAATAGCAAGGAGAGATAAGAAAGCCTTTCTCAGTGATCAGTGCAAAGAAACAGAGGAAAACAATAGAATGGGAAAGACTAGAGATCTCTTCAAGAAAATTAGAGATACCAAGGGAACATTTCATGCAAAGATGGGCTTGATAAAGGACAGAAATGGTATCGACCTAACAGAAGCAGAAGATATTAAGAGATGGCAAGAATACACAGAAGAGGTATACAAAAAAACCTTCATGACTCAGATAACCACAGTGGTGTGATCACTCACTTAGAGCCAGACAGCGTGGAATGTGAAGTGAAGTAGGCCTTAGGAAGCATCACTACAAAGCTAGTGGAGGTGATGGAATTCCAGCTGAGCTATTTCAAATTCTAAAAGATGATGCTGTGAAAGTGCTGCACTCACTATGCCAGCAAATTTGGAAAACTCATAAGACTGGAAAATGTCAGTTTTCATTCCAATCCCAAAGAAAGGCAATGCCAAAGAATGTTCAAACTATCACACAATTGCACTCATTTCACATGCTAGCAAAATAATGCTCAAAATTCTCCAAGCCAGGCTTCAACAGTACATGAACCATGAAATTCCCAATGTTCAAGCTGGATTTAGAAAAGGCAGAGCAACCGGAGATCAAATTGCCAATATCCATTGGATCATAGAAAAAGCAAGAGAGTTCCAAAAAACTATCTACTTCTGCTTTATTGAGTACACCAAAGTCTTTGACTGTGTGAATCACAACAAACTGTGGAAAATTCTTCAGACCGCCTTATCTGACTCCTGAGAAATCTGTATGCAGGTCAAGAAGCAACAGTTAGAACTGGACATGGAACAACAGACTGGTCCCAAATAGGAAAAGGAGTACATCAAGGCTGTATATTGTCACCTTGCTTATTTAACTTATATGCAGAGTACATCATATGAAATGCCTGGCTGGCTGAAGCACAAGCTGGAATCAAAATTGATGGGAGAAATATCAGTGACCTCGGGTACACAGATGACACCACCCTTATGGCAGAAAGCAAAGAACTAAAGAGCCTCTTGACGAAAGTGGAAGAGAAGAGTAAAGATGTTGGCTTAAAACTCAACATTCCCATCACTTCATGGAAAATAGATGGGGAAACAATGGAAACAGTGACAGATTTTGTTTTTCATGGCTCCAAAATCACTGCAGATGGTGACTGCAGCCATGAAATCAAAAGATGCTTGCTCCTTGAAAGAAAAGCTATGACCAACCTAGAGAGCATATTAAAGTGCAGAGACATTACGTTGTCAACAAAGGTCCGTCTAGTCAAAGCTATGGTTTTCCAGTAGTCATGTATGGATGTGAGAGTTGGACTATAAAAAGAAGCTGAGCACTGAAAAATTGATACTTTTGAGCTGTGGTGTTGGAGAAGACTCTTGAGTATCCACTGACTCACTGGAAAAGACCCTGCTCCTGGGAAAGATTGAAGGAAGGAGAAGGGGACAACAGAGGATGAGATGGCTGGATGGCATGCCCGACTCAACGGACATGAGTCTGAGCAAGCTCTGTGAGCTAGTGATGGACAGGGAAGCCTCGCTTGCTTCAGTCCATGTAGTCACAAATAGTCAGACACAACTGAGTGACTAAACCAAGCCATTCCCTTCTCCAGGGGGCCTTCCTGACCCAGGGATCAAACTGGGTTTTGCAGGCAGTTTCTTTACCATTTTAGCCACCATGGAAGTCCATTTTACTGTAGAATGTCAAAACACATTTCTAATGAAATCAGGATAACCCATCTCTCCTCACCCCATCATTTCCTTAGACTACTGTCATGTACTTAAAATTCTTTTATCAGGAAATAAATGTTTTTATTCCATAATGAAATATCAGATTTAAATTTCATGAAACCAAAAATAAATGTAAGATACCATTTAAGACTCACACCGTCACATATAAGTGGTTGACAGTAGGTGTGGGAGGGAAGAAAGGATGAGAGAACCAAAGTTCTAAAATCTAGTTGGCATAGAAGTCTAGGTGGCATAGAAACTTAGGACTGATCTGATCTATTTGCCTTCTATTCTTTCCAAACATGTTTTAGGTCTTTAAAAGACAGTTATTTTTTTTTAATTGTTTTAATGTTTATTCTCTATCTTTTCCTTCAACCTTCCAGACCCCTTTTACACTTTTTCCAGACCCATATTACACTCTGATCCCCAGTGTACACCTCTTAACTATCCAACTTGGTACATTGACATGTTGTCAATGCATTAATGAATAGAACTTTCATACCTTTTTAAAGTGCTGACTAATTGCTGCCAATTAAATGTTTAAAGTGATGTTCCTAGATCTTCTTTCCTTGTCTTGATCAGGAATTTTTTAAGAATGTGGTTTGATAAATGGAAAAGGAGGAAGAATAGGACAATGAGGAGGAAGAGGAAGTGGAGATACTTGAAACCATAGTCACCAGCTATGCTCCAGCAAATAAAGTATCACTGAATCAACCCATCATCACATCAGTTAGACAGTTCCCTGAGCTGTCATTTCTCCTGTCAGTAAGGAAGAGATTTTGACCATGATTACCGTTGGCCAGGACCATCCAGGGAGAGAGTCATCTCAGTGGTCCAATCCTCAGGGTAATTTGATTCACCATGATATGCCTACTTATTTAATCTCATCAAAAACCCATCTTTAAAAAAACTCTGTTTCTTAGTTTTCCATCTGTAACAAAAAAGGGTGATAATTGTATGACTACATTTTTTTTCAGCCAACCAACTGCTGCATTTTGTCATTTAAAACTCCAGACCTTTCTTCCATTCAGTCATCAGGGTTTATAGCTACATAGTGATCTGTCTGCAGGGAGTCATACGCCACATTGTTAGATTGCCCTGTAGGGAGTATTTTCCAGAAATTCCATCCCAAATAATATTTTTAGAGTAGATGTATCCTGGAAGATGAGTTAAAATTTACTGTCCTTTTACTACAGTTCTGCTCAGTCATTAACAGTTGGTACAGTTCCTCATCATATTGTACAATCAAAAGGTCTTCCAGATGATGCTACTCAGATTTTAAAAATTCTGTTTAACCTTATAAGATTCCAAAAGCAGGAGTGGTCTCAGTCAACATACAACTTCACCTTCTTTGGCATCCAGTTGTTGTTGCTGTTTAGTCACTAAGTCATGTCTGATTTTGCAACCCCATGGACTGTAGCATGTCAGTCTCCTCTGTCCTCCACTCTCTCCCAGAGTTTCATCAAATTCATGTCCATTGAGTTGGTGATGCTATCTAACCATCTCATTCTCTGCTACCCCATTCTCTTTTTGTCTTCAATCTTTCCTAGCATCAGGATCTTTTCCAATGAGTCAGCTCTTCAGGTGGCAAAAGTTCAGCTTCAGCAACAGTCCTTCCAATGTATAATCAGGGTTTATTTCCTAAGGAATGACTGGTTTTTAATCTCCTTGCAGTCCAAGGGACTCTCAAGAGTCTTCTCTAGTACCACAATTCAAAAGCATCAATCATTTGGCACTCAGCCTTTCTTATGGTCCAACTCTGACATCATACATGACTCTGGAAAAACCATAGCTTTGACTACATGGACAATCTGGTGTAATTGGGCTAAGAAACAATATTTTTTGCTTTGAGCTGCATTAAAGGAACCAAGGTAATGTTGGATTTCCCTCTATGCACAATCGATTTATTCATTCTTTTGTCCTCAGCTACTATATCTTCTTCTCTCCATTTGTCACTGATTTGAACCTAAACGTTTCCAACTTCGGAAGGAGTATTAGGTCTAGCCACTGTGCTGGTCCAGACTTCAAAGGGAAATACCAGTCTAGCAAGTACCTTTGCCTTTGTCTATTCTTATTTATACAGAGGACTAGTGCAAACTACACTATGCAGCTGTATTCACTCTAAAGCCGAATTTTGCCAAATGAGTAAAGGCACAGTCATCTAAGACATTGGACCAAATGTTTCTTCTGAGATAAACAGAATCTGTGGGCAAGCAGGCCTGAAGCATGCTGCTGCTTCCAGAAAATGTTACCGACCCCTGTATACTCCAAACTGGGCCTTCAATATCATTAAAAATGAAGTGTCCTTAATTCTCTGAACTCATTCATAAAGCTTCAGACCTAATGGGAAGTGAAATCCAAATGGCCGTTGTTCAAGTAGCATGGGCCGCGGTGGAAGTTTATGAATATTTAGTGAGATGACTCAGCAAACAAAGTAGCATGCCAAAATCATCCCCCTTCCAAAACTTTTGGAAGCATCAGGAGAAGGAAACACAAAAAAGATAGTTCAAGATCACCTTGTAACCTCTGGAATGTATATGTATGAAGAATATATGATAGAATAAATCACAGCAAGGTCTTTTTTGTCTCACATTTAGAGTAATGAAATAAAAACAAAAACACCCATGGTGGATTCATGTCGATGTATGGCAAAACCAATGCAGTACTGTAAAGTAAAATAAAGTAAAAATAAAAATTAAAAAAAAATATGGAATATAATTAAAAGCCTTTGCTCAGCAAAGCAAACCATAAACAAAATGAAAAGACAACTCTCAGAATGGGAGGAAATATTTGCAAATGAGGCAACCAACATGGCATTGATTTCCAAAACATACAAACAGCTCATAGAACTCAGTATCAAAATAGTAAACAACCTAATCAAAAATTGCGTGGAAGATCCGAATAGATATTTCTAAAAAAGAAAAAAAAAAAGACATACAGATGGCCAAAAAGCACATGAAAAGATGCTCAACATCACTAATACTTAAAGAAATGCAGATCAAAGCTACAATGATACAAAGCTACAAAAGTTATTATCTCACGCTGGTCAAATCAGCTATCATAAGAAAATCTACAAAAAATAAATGCTGGACAGTGTATAGAGAGAAGGGAACCCTCTTGCACTGTTTGTGAGAACATAAATTGGTACAGCCACTATGGAGAATAGCATAGAGGTTCCTTAAAACAAACTAAAAATGGAAACACGATATGACACAGCAGTCCCATTCCTTGGGCATATACTTGGAAAAAACTGTAAATTGAAAAGATGCATGCATGCCAAAATTCATTACAGCACCATTTACTGTGGCCAAGGCATAGAAGCAACCTAAATGTCCATCAACAGAGGAATGGATAAAGCAGATATGGTACATATATACAACGGAATATTACCCAGCATAAAAAAATGAAATAATGTCATTTGCAACAACATGAATGGACCTAGAGATTTTCATACTGAGTGAAAGAAGTCTGACCAAAAGAAAAGACAAATATCATATGATATTGTTTACATGTGGAATCTGAAAAAAGGGTACAAATGAACTTGTTTACAAAACAGAAGTAAAAAAACAAACATGATTACCTGGGAGTAGGGAGGGGGGAGGGTTAAATTGGGAGATTGGAATAAACATATACACATTACTTTAAAATATATATATATATATTTTTAAGTGGAGGATAAATGCTTTACTATATTATATTGGTTTCTGCTGAATCAGTCATAAGTATACATGTGTCCCCTCCCTCTTGAGCCTCCCTGCCACCACCCACCCTCCGTCCTATCCCTCTAGGCTGTCACAGAGCACTGGGCTGAGCACCCTGTGCTGTACACCAGCTCCCCCTTGGTTACCTATCTTATGCACTGTAGTGTACATATGTCAATGCTACCCACTCAATTAGCCCCACCCTCTCCTTTCCCTGTTGTGTCCCTAAGTCCGTCCTATATGTAAAATAGATAACTGAAAAGGACCTACTGTATAGCACAGGGAAATCTACTCAGTACTATCCTTAATGGCCTATATGGGAAAAGAATCTATAAAAGAGTGTACACACACATATACATACACACACACACACATCAGTTATATGATTCACTTTGTTGTATACCTGAAAATAACACAAGATTGCAAATCAACTATACTCCAATAAAAATTTAAAAACAGAATATGAGTCAGAAAGCCTTTACAGAGTATATCAAAATAGAAGAATCACTTCAAGAAACTAGAACACCTCTGATCATTACTGTTATTTATAGTTAGAAGGGGGCAGATGAAGAAGGACTTGGGTAGAAGGGTTAATTACATGAGACCCATGTGTCAGATCATATGAGCATGTAGCTGCTTATAACCCAATGTCTCCTTGTGTGGGTATCTGTAAAGTAAAAATTAGTGAAGAAAATCAGAATATTAGTTTTAAGAATGTAGGAATGATGTTTTTAAAATTTTTTATTTTTACTTTACAGGATAATTACTTTACAATATTGTGATGTTTTTTGCCATACATCAACACAAATCCACATTAGGTATACATATGTCCCCTCCCTCTTGAACCCCTCTCTCACTCCCCCCCCCCCGCCCCCCCCCCGGGGGGGGGGGGGGGGGCACGGGCTTTGAGTTCCCTGCATCATGCATTGAACTCCCACTGGCTACCTATTTTACATATTATAATGCATATGTTTCAATGCTATTCTCTCATATCCTCCCACCCTCTCCTTCCTCCAATGCAAAAGACAAATATCACATATTAACACATATGTATGGAATCTAGAATAGTACTGATGATCTTACATGAAATACAGCAAAGGAGACACATTTAGGAGTGACGTTTTTTGGAATAAACTGGAATCTTGGAGGCAGTGCACATGGGCTTGGAGGTAGCTTGGAACAAACAGAACACAGTCCACTGCCAGAGAAGAAATCTGCTCCAGATATGGCTGCCTGAATGACAGGCTCTGACCTCTATTACACAATAGCTATGGGGAAACAGTGTCAGACTTTGTTTTTTGGGGCTCCAAAATCACTGCAGATGGTGACTGCAGCCATAAAATTAAAAGACGCTTACTACTTGGAAGAAAAGTTATGACCAACCTAGATAGCATATTCAAAAGCAGAGACATTACTTTACCAAGGTCCATCTAGTCAAGGCTATGTTTTTTCCTGTGGTCATGTATGGATGTGAGAGTTGGACTGTGAAGAAGGCTGAGCACCGAAGAATTGATGCTTTTGAACTGTGGTGTTGGAGAAGACTCTTGAGAGTCCCTTGGACTGCAAGGAGAGCCAACCAGTCCATTCTGAAGGAGATAAGTCCTGGGTGTTCTTTGGAAGGAATGATGCTAAAGCTGAAGCTCCAGTACTTTGGCCACCTCATGCGAAGAGTTGACTCATTGGAAAAGACTTTGATGCTGGGAGAGATTGGGGGCAGGAGGATAAGGGGATGACCCAGGATGAGATGGCTGGATGGCATCATGGATTCGATGGACGTGAGTCTGAGTGAACTCCAGGAAATGGTGATGGACAGTGAGGCCTGGCGTGCTGCAATTCATGGGGTCTCAAAGAGTCAGACACGACTGAGTGACTGAACTGATTGCCATTCCAAGGATGCCCCCTAAATGTAATCACACACACACACACACACACACACACACACACACACCCCTATAGAAGACCAGGGTACCAGAATTAGACAGACGCCATCTATACCAACTCCTCTCTAACTGCAAGTCCTATTCATTATGGGACAGCAAAGAATGGGGCACAGTCAGCCAATGACACCAACATCCAGGAGTGTGCTTTAAAGTGTTTTAATAGCGGTAGAAAGGGAAAGAGGTATTTCTTCAAATCCAGGTTTTCCCCTCAGATGAACCCCAAGCAACTGAGAATCAGTAAAGCTGCTAAGCTTCTGCAGAACTCAGAGCTCAGAGGACTGTTCAGAGTAAGGAAAACCTCATAGCACATATTTTTAGGATGCAAACAAGAGAGCTGTGACTCAGGGAGAGAAAATACTCATTGCAAGATCTACAAAATGAAGACAGAGAAACAAAAGGGGAGAAGGTGTTCAATATCTGGAGGTTGGTTCCTCAAGGGCATAGCTGTGGACCACATTACTTCTGGTTGTCCTTCTTCTGGTTTGGGCCTGGAATGACCACTGAGGGGCATGCCTCAGGCACCCTGGTATTTCCAGGCTGAGGGATGTTGGTGTAGACTGGCTCCGGATCTTTGATGGGACATGGCTCTGGAAGTGTGGAATAGCCTTGCTCGGGAACCTTGGTGTTGTCCAGTTGTGGAACCTTTGGAAGGCATGGCTCCTCAATTATGGGAACAAATGGTTCCTGAGGTGGAGGTGGAGGTGGAGGCTGGCAGGGCTGTTTCACCTGCTGCTGCTCAGGCTCAGGGGGTGGGGTGAAGGGCTGTTTCTGCTGGTAGGAACTCATGCTTTAAAGAAGGCTGGACCTAGAGACAGAAAAGCAGATTTAGTAGTTTAGTAAAACAAGGAGGAAGCCAATGACAAATATCTTAATTTCATGCCCCTTAAGAAACAAAAGCTTCTCTTCTCTTTATTTTTGTTTCCTTGAATTTGAGAATCAAAGGAAACTTTAAGAATTCCTGTACATTTTCAAGAGGATAAGTTTAAAGGTGGTTTATTTTGCTCCTATGGGAGTGGAGCCTTTCTCTATGCTTCCTTTCTTCCTGTTTTTTTTTTCCGAAAACCTACATTAGACACATAACATAACTTCAGGTTCCTATGATTGATTGAAGCCCTCAGTTTACAATCAATGGAAAAAGTGATACAGTTCAAAATCTGTTGTCTACCCTCTCATATCCCTCACATAGAGTGCCTCAGTTCTCATAGGAAAATCCGTAAGCCCACACAATTCCATCTATGAGCCTCTGTTCACATTGTCTTCTTGGTGCTCGTTTCTGGAAGTCTTTCCATTCTGCTGTTGCTTGTCCATACACGCTCACCCCTCATGGCTCTCCTCCCAGATCCCAAGTCATCTTTCTCATTCTGACTCAGCACAATACCTGCCTCATCCTCTCTATTCTATGTGCAGTATTTTTTTTGTAAATTATTCTTATGTATTACATTCTCTGATGGATCATAGGTTCAAGGAGTAAAAAAAAGTGTATCTTTTATACATCCAAAGTGCCAATGCAGTGCCCTCGATTTTGCAGAGTCTAAAAATTAATGAGAGAATATTAAAATGTCACTAAAATTGCCCTGAACATGAGCTGTAGTCTATATCCTCCTGCCAACTGAACAGATGGTCAACAGAAACTATTCCCCTTTTCTGACCCCAAGTTTCACAGCTGTAATCTAAGTGAGAAGTCAGAAAGATCTATAGTCACCTTAAACATAAATTACTTTGCATTTAAAATAAATATATCACATCTTGGCAAAGAGATCTTAATCAAAATACAATATCATTAGGCAAATATTAAGAAAATCCATGTGAGGAGTCTCACCTGATGTGAGGAAACGTTTGAGTTGTCTGGTCTCCTGGGTCTGGTGAGAAATCTCTGGCCAGCTGGCATTTTATATAGAATATGAGCCTTGCCTTAAGGAAGTGGGATTTGGGGGTGCTAAACTGTCTTCATTCCAGCTTTAGTAGTGAAAATCTCTGGCTTAACATTTTGTGGGGCACTTATTGTTTGACGGTGATGTCACTTTTTTTGATGGGTCTGTTCTCACTGTCTACCATTTGTAGTGTGGTTGCTATGGGAAACAGGGTTCTTGGGTGATGATAAGTTAAATCAGAGAGAAGTTCCAGGCTCCTGGGACCAGAAATAACCATGCCTGTTTAACAGGACCCTAATATTTGGTTTAGATCAATTTTGTTGAGCATTTTAATTTCCTAAGTGAATGTGAAGATGAACAATAGGCAATATTGTGTCTCCTGGGAGGCCATGGGACTGGTGGTAGCAAGTGAAGCATCTGATATTCCATCTCTTAGTAGATCCAAAACTAGAAAAGAAAAGGAAAGGTTAAAATGTCTGCTTTGGAAATGCTTCCCTCTGGAGGGCCTTAAGATGCCACATTGACAACGCTGTGCATATCACTGGGGATGGAAAGTTAACCCTGGATCTGTCCAGCATGTTGGAACAGCCCTAAGACCCTGCTTCTCATGGGATGTCTCTTCTCTGTGGGCAACAAAGAACAAGAAAGCCTGATTCTTGGAGTTCATGAACCAGCCACATCCTCTGATCAGAATAAGGTGAAATAGAGGTCACTAGCCCAGGGTTGACCTCAATGCACAATCTCTTACTAGGTGTGGCCCTTAGGAAATTCAAACATTCTTAAAATTCAGGTATGTGGATGGCTCCTCCCTTCCCACTGCTTTACCTCTCTTATCTCACATTAACCTGAGTCCCAGGCATAGCCACCACTGGTATCTCCTTTCATTAGTTCTCCAAAGCTCTAATTACACTTTAGCCTCATCCATTGTCTGGTAGATGCTCAGTCAATGTGCAATTATTGTTTTCCTTGATAGATGCATATATTCATAGAAGAGAGGGAGGAAGGACAGATTAAAGAAAAGAGGGAGAGAAGAAGGGAACAAAAGAAAAAAGGGAGAAATGAAGGAAGAAGGAAGGAAGGGGAGAGAGAGAGAGAAAGAGAAGAAAGCATTATTTTAGAAAGATATACATGAACTGCTTGAGTGCATGCTAAGTTGCTTCACTTGTGTCCGACTCTTTGAGACCCTATGGACTGTAGCATGCCAGGCTCCGCTGTCCATGGAGATTCTCTTAGCAAGAATACTGGAATGGGTTGCCATTCCCTCCTTCAGGGGATCTTCCTGACCCAGAGATCGAAACTGCCTCTCTGGCATCTCCTGCATTGGCAGGCAGGTTCTTTACCACTAGTCCCGCCTGGGAATCCCATGAACTGCTTGAGCAACCATAATAAGGTGACTTCTTAGAAGTGATTCACTATCTTATGACAGGCTTAACAGTGTGAGTTGAGAAGGTGCAGGTTCGTCATGCTCTTGCCCTGCTTCCTTCCCCACCCATGTCCTTCCCTCTCAGCTACTGGCTGACGAGCCATGACCTTCTAAGGTGGTGCCAATATCACTGTCACATCTAAGCTCTAGTCTCTGTTGTCACTTCAGGTCTCCTCTCAGGTTTGTCCAGGTCCCTCCCTTTCCTAAAACCACCTCTCAGAGCCCTTGACTCAGGAATCTTTGCCCAGATCCTGCTGCTCTCCCTGGGATTCTTATTTCCAGAGAAACTGTTTCCTGCTCTTCTGCATGAATCTGGGTCTTCCTCATGCCCTAAATTGATTGACTTTGGTTCTAGAAGAAATTCCTTTCTCATTTCCTGACTCCCTTCCTTGGTGGGCTCTCTTTTGCTCTGTCCTAATCCATCCTTTTCATCTTAACAAAAGCTTCTCAGGCATCAACCACTAGCCCCTCTAATTTACCCACACTATTGTTTCTGTTTGGACAAGCATATTTACTGGCTTGGTGTTGACGTGCTTTCTATCCTTCAGAGAAGTTTGGTTTCTTCACCAGTGCTGTGTGCATTAAGGAAACTGACCCCTGTAGAGTCACATTGTTAGGGGAAACACACAGTGATTGGCCAAAAACAACCCAGAAATTAATCTTATCACCATAAGACCCAAGACTTTGAGCCACATGGCAGAGCAATCCTCCTGGGTTTCCTTACCCTCTTGCTTTCCACCTGGGCGCCCCACTCCCAATAACATCTCTTGCTTTGTCTCCCCAGTATCATCTCTGGTGTTTCTCATCACATGGTTCATTTCTAAATATTAGACAAGAACCCACTTCTAGGCCCTGGAAGGGGTCCCCTTTCTTGCAACAGCATTGCTTCTGATAGTGATGCACTTTAAATGTGCATTAATTTTTTTAAACACCATCCTTGTAGAGAAGGGGGACAAAAAGAAGCAAATGTAGAAAAAAACCTATTGAAAATGTGTTCATTTCTCATTTTCCCAGTACCCCTCGACTCCCCCACCTCCAGAGGCACCTTGATCTTTTCCACTGGACCACTTTCCAGGGGCAGAAGGCTGCAACTCTTTCCATATCAATGGCCTGGGTCTTGCTTGGGACCTTCATATGGGTAGTTTGAGGCACTTTAAACACTCTCCAAATCTTCTGGTCTTGCCTCTTCCCAGCCATGATCGTATGAAATTCCTACACATACCCTTGGGTGCTGCCTTTCCTTTCTTGATCCTAGGTTCCAGAATGCCACAACATGAGGTGTCTGTGGGAATTTTTAATGCATTTGTAGAAACGCAGGCTTGAATAGTTAATGCTTCACAGCTACACCTTACCACTGGAATGCATGAGTTGATAGACAATGCTTCCCCCTTTTATTCCCAGAGAAAACCCTTCTGAAACAAATTCTTTTTTCATATTTAATATGCATAACTAAATATGAGTTTGGACATGTGCAAACACCTGTAACATCATCTCTACAGAAGAGAGACATATCCAACACTTCCAATGTGTTCCCCACTCACCATTTTGAGTGTGTTCCCCACTCACACTATTTTGTGGTGATAAATTTATGTATTTTCTTAAATTTTAAGTACACTATACCATATTGTTTTTTTTTTTTTTGGGTTGTTTTACATTTTATTTTATTTTTTTTAATTAATTAATTTATTTATTTTTTATTAGAGTTATTATGTTGGAGAACTGATCTCTAGATTTTAATCATATAACATAACTGAAACATTGAATAACAATGCTCCATTTGCCCTATGAGTTCACCCATATAAAACAGCATTATACTCTCTGCTTCTATGAGTCTGTTTTAAATGCCTTCTATAAATGGAATCATACAGTATTTGTCCTCATGTAATTGGCTTATTTCACTTAACATAATGTTCTCCAGATTCATCCATGTTGTTGAGAATTACAAGATTACTTTCATTTTAAAGGGCAACTAGTATCCGATTTTGTTTAGGTCCATATTTTCTGTGTCTATTAATCTGCTAATGGACAATTGTATTGTTCCCATATCTTGACTACTATAAATAGTGCTAAAAAGGACATGGGTGTGCAGCTACCTGCTGGAGATGATGATCTAAGTTCTTTTGGATCAGTTCAGTTCAGTTACTCAGTTGTGTCTGACTTTTTGTGACCCCATGGACTGCAGCATGTCAGGCTTGCCTGTCCTTCACTAACTCCCAGAGCTTGCTCAAACTCATGTCCATAGAGTTGGTGATGCCATCCAACCAACTCATATTCTCTTATCCCCTTCTCTTCCTGCCTTCAATCTTTCCCAGCATCAGGGTCTTTACCAGTGAGTCAGTTCTTTGCATTAAGTGGCCAAAGTATTGGAGCTTCAGCTTCAGCATCAGTACTTCCAATGAATAGTCAGAACTGATTTTCTTTAGGATGGACTGGTTTGATCTCCTTGAAGGCCACAGGGCTCTCAAGAGTCTCCTCCAACACTACAGTTCAGAAACATCAACTCTTCGGTGCTCAGCTTTCTTTATTGTCCAACTCTCACACCATACATGACAACTGCAAAAACCATAGCCTTCACTAGATGGACCTTTGTTGGCAAAGTAATGTCTCTGCTTTTTAATATGCTGTCTAGTTTGGCCATAGCTTTTCTTCCAAGGAGCAACCGTTTTTTAATTTCATGGCTGCAGTTACCATCTGCAGTGATTTTGAAGCCCAAAAAAATAAAAGCCTATCATTGTTTCCATTGTTTCCCCATCCATTTGCCATGAAGTGATGGGATCAGATGCCATGCTTTCAGTTTGGTGAATGTTGAGTATTACACCAACTTTTTCACTCTCATCTTTCATTTTCATCAAGAGGCCCTTTAGTTATTCTGCACTTTCTGTAATAAGGGTGGTGTCATCTGTGTATCTGAGGTTATTGATATTTCTCCCTGCAGTCTTGATTCCAGCTTGTGCTTCATCCAGCCTGGCATTTCACATGATGTACTCTGCATATAAGTTAAATAAGTAGGGTGACAATATACAGACTAGATGTACTCCTTTTCCAATATGGAATTAGTCTGTTGTTCCATATCCAGTTCTAAAAGTTGCTTCTTGACCTGCATACAGATTTCTCAGGAGGCAGGTGAGGTGGTCTGGTATTCCCATCTCTTGAAGAATTTCCCACAGTTTGTGGTGATTCACACAGTCAAAGACTTTGGTGTGGTCAATAAAGCAGAAGTAGATGTGATTTTTTTGTAACTCTCTTGCTTTCTTGATGATCCAATGGATTTTGGCAATTTGATCTCTGTTTCCTCTGCCTTTCATAAATCCAGTTTGAACATCTGGAAGTTCATGGCTCATGTACTGTTGAAGCCTGGCTTGGAGAATTTTGATCATTACTTTGCTAATGTGTGAGATGAATGCAATTGTGCAGTAGTTTGAACATTCTTTGGCATTGCCTTTCTTAGGGATTGAAATGAAAACTGACTTTTTCCAGTCCTGTGGCCACTGCTGAGTTTTCCAAATTTTCTGGCATATTGAGTGCAGGACTTTCACAGCATCATCTTTTAGGATTTGAAATAGCTCAACTGGTATTCCATCACCTCCACTAGTTTTGTTCATAGTGATGCTTCCTAAGGCTCATTTGACTTCACATTCCAGGATGTCTGGCTTTAGATGAGTGTGAGTTATCACACCATCATGATTATCTGGGTCGTGAAGATCTTTTCTTCTGTGTGCTCTTGCCACCTCTTCTTAATATCTTCTGCTTCTGTTAGGCCTCTACTATTTCTCTCCTTTATTGTGTCCATCTTTGCATGAAATGTTCCCTTGGTATCTTTAATTTTCTTGAAGAGATCTCTAGTCTTTCCCATTCTATTGTTTTCCTCTGTTTCTTTGCACTGATCACTGAAGAAGGATTTCTTATTTCTCTTTGCTATTCACTGGAACTCTGCATTCAGATGGGTGTATTTCTCCCTTTCTCCTTTGCCTTTCACTTCTCTTTTCTCAGCTATTTGTAAGGCCTCCTCAGACAACCATTTTGCCTCTTTGCATTTCTTTTTCTTGGGGATGGTCTTGATCATGCCTCCTATACCATGTCATGAACCCCTGTCCATAGTTCTTCAGGCACTCTGTCTCTCAGATCTAATCCCTGGAATCTATTTCTCACTTCCACTGTATAATCATAAGGGATTTGATTTAGGTCATACATGAATGGTCTAGTGGTATTCCCTGCTTCATTCAATTTAAGTCTGAATTTGACAGTAATGAGTTCATGATCTGAGCCACAGTCAGCTCCTGGTCTTGTTTTTGTTGACTGTATAGAGCTTCTCCATCTTTAGCTGCAAAGAATATACTCCATTTGATTTCAGTATTGACCATCTGGTTATGTCTATGTGTAGAATCTTCTCTTGTGTTTTTGGAAGAGGGTGTTTGCTATGACCAGTACATTCTCTTGGCAAAACTCTGTTAGCCTTGCCCTGCTTCATTTTGTACTCCAAGGCCAAATTTGTCTATTACTCCATGTATCTCTTGACTTCCAACTGAAGAATCTAAGCTACTCCATTTTGTAAGGTTCCAGGAAAAGAGCCTTTGGAAATCCAAGAGCCTTTGGAAATCCCCTGACCTCACCCCACCACCTGCGAACCAATCAGAACCCTTGGCCAGCCCGGGAAATTCGAATCAAGCCGGGGAAATGGGAACCAATCAGCACCTATGGCCAGCCCGGGAAACGAGAACCAATCAGAACTCAACACCTAACCCTTCACCAGAAGGTGACCAATCAGACCCGGAGACTCCCGTTTTTCGAATTTCTCCCGCGAGAATACCCTATATAAGCAATGTAACCCAGAGCTCAGGGCTCCTCCCTATAGCTGCTGCGTCAGTATCGGTGGGAGCCCAGCTCGAGCTTGGTAATAAAAACTCTCTTGCTTTTGCATTGGATATCGGCTCCCTGGTGGTCATTGGGAGATTTTGCGACTTGGGCATAACACAACTTTTGCATTCCAGCCCCCTATAATGAAGAGGACATCTTTTTTGAGTGTTAGTTCTAGAAAGTCTTGTAGGTTTTCCTAGAACCATTCAACTTCAGCTTCTTTAGCATTAGTGGTTGGGGCATAGACTTGGATTACTGTGATAGGGAATGGTTTGCTTGGAAACAAACAGCAATCATTCTGTCATTCTTGAGATTGCACCCAAGTACTGCATTTCAGGCTCTTTGGTTGACTATGAGGGTTGCACCATTTCTTCTAAGTGATTCTTGCTCACAGTAGTAGATAAAATGGTCATCTGAGTTAAATTCTCCCATTCCAGTCCATTTTAGTTCATTGATTCCTAAAATGTCGATGTTCACTCTTGCCATCTGCTGTTTGACCACTTCCAATTTACCTTGATTCACGGACCTAACATTCCAGGTTCATATGCAATATTGTTCTTTACAGCATCAGACTTTACTTCCATCACCAGTCATGTTCACAGCTGGGTGTTGTTTTTGCTTGGCTCCATCTCTTAATTTTTTCTGGAGTTATTTTTCCACTCTTCTCCAGTAGTATATTGGGCACCTACCGACCTGGGTAGTTCATCTTTCCGTATGATATCTTTTTGCCTGTTTATACTGTTCATGGGGTTCTCAAGGCAAGAGTACTGAAGTGGTTTGCCATTCCTTTCTGGAGTGGACCACATCTTGTCAGAACTCTCCACGTGACCCTTCCTTCTTGGGTGACCCTACACAGCATGGTTCATAGTTTCACTGAGTTAGACAAAGCTGTGATCAATGTGATCAGTTTGATTAGTTTTCTGTGATTGTGGTTTTCATTCTGTCTGCCCTCATGGAAGAGGCTTATGGAAGCTTCCTGATAGGAAAAACTGACTGTGGGGGAAACTGGGTCCTGTTCTGATTGGTGGGGCCATGTACAGTAAACCTTTAATCTAGTTTTTTAAAAGATGGCAGAGTAGAAGGTCATGTGCTCATCTTCTCCTGCAAGAACTCTAAAAGAACTCCAAAAGTAAAACTCTCTGCTGAACAACCATTGACAAGAGAATGTTGGCTTCCCCCAAAAAAGATGTCCCATGTCCAAGAGCAAAGGAGAAGCCCCAACAAGATGGTAAGAGAGGCAATATTGCATTTAGAATCATACCCCATACCTGCTAGAGACGTTTGGTGGGCTCAAACAAAACCTTGTGTGCACCAGGAGACCCTACAGAGACTGAGTCAGACTTGCTTTTGAGTGTTTGAGTGTCTCTTGTGGAGGCATACCTCCACAGTGGCCTGCAGGGCCAGGGGCTCTGGGTGCAGCAGACCTGGGTGTGGTATAAGCCCTTTTGGAGGAAGTCACCATTAACCCCACACAGAGCTGCCAGAACTTACACATGACTGGGGAAACAGACTCACAGAGGGCACAAACAAAACCTTGTGTGCACCAGCACCCATGAGAAAGGAGCAGTGGCCCTACAAGACATTGGCCCTGACTTGCCTGTGAGTGTCCAGGAGTATCTGGCAGAGGCATGGGTTGGTGGTGGCCTGCTGCAGGGTTGCGGGCACTGAGTGCAGCATTGTATGCATGGGACCTTTTGAAGGAGGTTGCCATTATCTTCATTACCTCCATTGTAGTTTGTTCTCAGGACAAACAACAGGGAGGGAATGTAGCCTTGCCCATCAACAGAAAATTTGATTAAATTCTTTGGATATATTCCCACAGATGTGAAGTCAGATCATATGGTAGCTCTATTTTTGTTTTTCTGAGGTATCTCTATACCTTTTCCACAGCTGTTTGTTTTACATTCCCACCAATAATGTATAAGGATTCTAATTTCTCCTTAACCTCAACACTTATCTTTTATTCTTTTAATAATATCCATTTGGAACCACAAAAGAGCCAGAATTGCCAGAAATGATCTTGAGAAAAATAAACAAGGCTGGAGGCAACACACTTTCCAATTCCAAAATATATTACAAAGCAACAATAATCAAAACAGTATTGTACTTCTTTTTTATATAAATTTATTTATTTTAATTGGAGATTAATTACTTCACAATTCTAGAAAGACTTATACACCAATGGAATAGAATAGAAAGCCCAGAAATAAATTCACATGTATACAGCCAACCAATTTTTGACAAGGGTGCTAAGGACACATAATATGGAAAGAAGAGCCTCTTCAACAAATGGTAATGGGAAAAGGGGCTATCTACATGCCTAAATAAATAAATAAAAATTTGGACTTTGTACTACTACCTTCCACTACTTACAAGAAAACATAGGGGAATACACTGATATTGACAATGACTTCATGGATTTGAAGCCAAAAGCACAGGCAACAGAAGCAAAGATAGTCATGAGAAACTACACCAAATTTAAAATCTTCTATACAGTGAAGAATCAACAGAGTGAAAAGGCAGCCTACAGAATGGAAACCATATATCTCATAAGGGATTAATTTCCAAAATATATAAGGAACTCTTACAATTCAGTAGAAAAACAAATAACTAATTTAAAAAATAAGCAAAGGACTTGAACAGACATTTCTCTGATGAAGACATACAAATGGTTAACAGATATGTAAAAGATGCTTAACATAATTAACTATCAGATAAATGCAAATCAAAAATATTGTCAGGGAAATGCCCTTGATGGCTGTCTACTTTGTTACATATTCTTTGTTACATATTCTTTGTAACAAATTTGTGTTTTCTTTGGCATAGTTTCACTTTTCCTTAATCCCTTCTTTCTCCTCTGCAGGATTACATTCTCAAAGAAGAAATTAGTTGCACATAAGACTTTATTGTAGATTCTGTTCTGTGGGGATTCAGGATGGGACATGTCACGAGATGCCAAAAGAGAGAGAAGACTGCCTCATGATGGAAATCTGTGCCTAGGTCAGAGAAATCATATGATGGATCAGTGTAGGAAACTTGAAATTGACCTAAAGCACCATTTTAGAGGCCCTAGAACTGGTTCTGGAACTAGGCTGTTCAATAGAGTAGCCACTGGTCATACCTGGCTATTTAAATTTAAATGTAAGCCTTTGGGACCCAGAATATGGAAAAGAAGCATGGTAAGACAGAAACATACCCATGGCTGAGTGGTTAGAATTCTGGTGCATTCCCTACACTGGCATATTTATGACTGCTTCTCTACACACAGATTCTGTTCCTGATGCGTTTTTGTGGGATTTTAACCCTCTGATTGGCCCAGTAGAGGCAGTGCAACCTAACATCCCAATATTAGAGGGAGAAGGAGCACTGGCAGCCTCAGGTTTAGGGGCTGCACAGGGAATTCTGGGCATGAAGGCTGTCTCAGTGAGTCTGGTGTTGGCTCTGGCACTCCAGGAACATGCTTTGGCATTCTAAGGTCACTATCTTTGTTACCATCAGCATCCTGCTACTGTTCTTAGCTAACTTGGTCACCATCACCTAGCAGGATTCCATTTAGCAAATTATTGCCCCATAAAGATGATAACACATTCTTTAGTAAACACTATGTCTATAGGATTTCACCTTTCGGAGCTTAATAGATCCTGAAAAGCAGTGGATTACATCAATCATTTGAATGTTTCTCTTACTGGTTACTCTGTAAGATTTGTAAATCAGGACTGAAATGCAAAATAGGAAGTCAAGAAACACCTGGAGTAACAGGCAAATTTGGCCTTGGAATATGGAATGAAGATGAAAGACTAATAGAGTTTTGCCAAGAAAATGCACTGGTCATAGCAAACACCCTCTTCCAACAACACAAGAGAAGACTCTACACATGGACATCACCAGATGGTCAACACCGAAGTCAGATTGATTATATTCTCTGCAGCCAAAGATGGAGAAGCTCTATACAGTCAACAAAAACAAGACCAGGAGCTGACTGTGGCTCAGATCATGAACTCCTTATTACCAAATTCAGACTCAAATTGAAGAAAGTAGGGAAAACCGCTAGACCATTCAGGTATGACGTCAATCAAATCCCTTATGATTATACAGTGGAAGTGAGAAACAGATTTAAGGGCCTAGATCTGATAGATAGAGTGCCTGATGAACTGTGGAATGGGGTTTGTGACACTATACAAGAGACAGGGACCAAGACCATCCACATGGAAAAGAAATGCAAAAAAGCAAAATGGCTGTCTGAGGAGACCTTACAAATAGCTATGAGAAGAAGAGAAACAAAAAGTAAAGGAGAAAAGGAGAGATATAAGCATTTGAATGCAGAATTCCAAAGAATACCAAGAAGAGATAAGAAAGCCTTCTTCAGTGATCAATGCAAAGAAATAGAGGGAAACAATAGAATGGGAAAGACTAGAGATCTCTTCAAGAAAATTAAAGATACCAAGGGAACATTTCATGCAAAGATGAGCTCAATAAAGGATAAAAATGGTCTGGACCTAACAGAAGCAGAAGATATTAAGAAGAGATGGCAAGAACACACAGAAGAACTGTACAAAAAAGATCTTCATGACCCAGAAAATCACGATGGTGTGATCACTCATCTAGAGCCAGACATCCTGGAATGTGAAGTCAAGTGGGCCTTAGAAAGCATCACTATGAACAAAGCTAGTGGAGGTGATGGAATTCCAGTGAAGCTGTTTCAAATCCTGAAAGATGATGCTGTGAAAGTCCTACACTCAATATGCCAGCAAATTTGGAAAACTCAGCAGTGGCCACAGGACTGGAAAAGGTCAGTTTTCATTCCAATCCCAAAGAAAGACAATGACAAAGAATGCTTAAACTACTGCACAACTGCACTCATCTCACACACTAGTAAAGTAGTGCTCAAAATTCTCCAAGCCAGGCTTCAGCAATACATGAACTGTGAACTTCCTGATGTTCAAGCTGGTTTTAGAAAAGGCAGAGGAACCAGAGATCAAATTGTCAACATCCGCTGGATCATGGAAAAAGCAAGAGAGTTCCAGAAAAACATCTATTTCTGCTTTAGTGACTATGCCAAAGCCTTTGACCGTGTGGATCACAATAAACTGTGGAAAATTCTGAGAGAGATGGGAATACCAGACCACCTGACCTGCCTGTTGAGAAATCTGTATGCAGGTCAGGAAGCAACAGTTAGAACTGGACATGAAACAACAGACTGGTTCCAAATAGGAAAAGGAGTACGCCAAGGCTGTATATTGTCACCCTGCTTATTTAACTTCTATGCAGAGTACATCATGAGAAACTCTGGACTGGAAGAAACACAAGCTGGAATCAAGATTGCCAGGAGAAATATCAATAACCTCAGATATGCAGATGACACCACCGTTATGGCAGAAAGTGAAGAGGAACTAAAAAGCCTCTTGATAAAAGTGAAAGAGGAGAGTGAAAAAGTTGGCTTAAAGCTCAACATTCAGAAAACGAAGATCATGGTATCCAGTCCCATCACTTCATGGGAAATAGATGGGGAAACAGTGGAAACAGTGTCAGATTTTATTTTGGGGGGCTCCAAAATCACTGCAGATGGTGACTGCAGCCATGAAATTAGAAGACGCTTACTCCTTGGAAGGAAAGTTATACCAACCTAGATAGCATATTCAAAAGCAGACATTACTTTGCCGACTAAGGTCCATCTAGTCAAGGCTATGGTTTTTCCAGTAGTCATGTATGGATGTGAGAGTTGGACTGTGAAGAAGGCTGAGCGCTGAAGAATTGATGCATTTGAACTGTGGTGTTGGAGAAGACTCTTGAGGGTCCCTTGGACTGCAAGGAGATCCAACGAATCCATTCTGAAGGAGATCAGCCCTGGGATTTCTTTGGAAGGAATGATGCTAAAGCTGAAACTCCAGTACTTTGGCCACCTCATGCGAAGAGTTGACTCATTGGAAAAGACTTTGATGCTGGGAGGGATTGGGGCCAGGAGGAGAAGGGGATGAGAGAGGATGAGATGACTGAATGGCATCACGGACTCAATGGATGTGAGTCTGAGTGAACTCTGGGAGTTGGTGATGGACAGGGAGGCCTGGCGTGCTGTGATTCATGGGGTCACAAAGAGTCGGACTGAACTGAACTGAACTGATGGATGAAATAACTTCATAACTTGTTTAGTAGCACAGCTTGGTGCCACTGCCTTGATTCTTGCTAAAGTACCAGGAATTGTACTCTTTGCTTTCATTTATATTGAATCATTTATGCAAAAAATGCTCAGTGAAAAGTCTTATTATTTTGCAATGTCTTGACTCCCAGATAAAATTTCAGGGACCTCCCGCCTTGCCCCCAACAAGGGACCTGCAGGTCATACTTTGAAATTTCTGTTCTAGCATCCTATCCATAATGTGACTGGATTTGCAAAAAGAAGGCAACTCCTTTCTCAGCCCAGCTGCATTGGCCCCTGAGGCAAGGCAACTTGCAAAGCCATGAGATGGGGAAGATTTAAAACCTCATAATTAAAATAAATTAATTAATTTTTAAAAATCCCAAAACCTCACAAATTTACCATCTCAATAAAAGTAGCCTCTCAGGGCTGTCATATGCTGAGGAAGGGTCTGATTGAAGGAGGGCTAAACAGCTTCTGAAGGATTTGAGAAACAAGATCAAACTATTAAAATGAAAAAAGCTCAGACTACTATCCATTTGTATGCCCAATTCTCACAGAAATTGGAAAATTAGTTATTTATGTGTAAAGTTTTTGTTTTTTTGTTTAAGCAGAAATCTGTTATCTACAGAGGGGTCAACAAAAACAAAAATATCATTAAATAGGGAAGGCAGCTTCAAAAAAGTTTTGGTTCTCAGAACCAAGAGCATCAGAGGTGAGGGATTCCTTACTCTTTGTGAAAATTATTCACTCTTATCTTCTGATTTGCCTTCTCTGAAAAGGAGCAATCATTGCATTCTTTACCTATCATCCACTTAGAGAGAGCAGTGCAGTTCCAGTTAAGAATGTCCTTTAAATACATCTCCACTCTTCAGTATATTCTTTAGTTGGAAATTCCATGTGACAAAATGGGTAATATACATGTCATTTCTTCTGCCTTTCAAAGCATGATAATTACCTAAAGAAAAAGCCTTTGGGCCACTGAATTTTGATCTGAACTAGCTGTTCTTTATGAAGCATAAGCTTTATTTTTACTTGAAAGAACAACTGAGAGCCAAACTGTGGTTAGTCAGATGGGTGTTCAGCAGACATTTCTTCAACAATGAATTAAATGAGCCTGTCATTTTAAGGAAAACAGCTCACAGTATTTGTGGTAATCAGACACTAAAGTACTGCTCCCAACAGTTCCCTTCCTGGTATTTATACTTCATGTAATCCCTTCCCCTTGAATATGGACCTGTGATGTTACCTGCTTCTGACCTATGGATTACAAAAAAGGATATGGTATTACCATTCCTGTGATTTTGCTATGTGTATGACTGACTAGCAGATAGAGCTCAACATTCCCCTTCCAGGCTTGATGAAGCAAGAGCCCGTGTGCCCATGTTGGAGAAATTCACTTGGCATGGAATTTTGGAACTCTAGAAATTGCAGGTGGATTCTAGGAACTGAGAGAGGAGTCCACTGGACAGCCAGCAAAAAGCTGGAACCATAGGAAATGAATGTTGTCAACAAGCTGAATGAGCTTGGAAGTTAGCTACAGCCTGGTGGACATCTGGATCACAGTCTATGTGACCCTGAGCAGAGGACCCAGCTAAACTGTGCCTTAGTCTCCTAATCCCTGGTAGGTATGAGACAAGAAATATGTGTTATTTTCAGATGCTAGGTTTGTTGCCACTTGTTAAACAACAATAGTATTTATTGCCAATGATTAAATGTGAACTTTTAGCAAAATTATAATTTTGAAAGACTTATGCTGTCTTGGATACTTGATTGTACTATGAGCTTTACAGCTTCCAACATTTCATGCCTTTTCTCATAATATAGTGGGGATATTAATGAATGTGATTTCTATAATATATAATGAAATATGCTAACATTTATAAGATCTGCATAAATCGATGAACCAATATTTTCAATATGACCAATTTTTGATGCTAGAAAATCATGTATAAAGGAAGAAACACAAGCTGGAATCAAGATTGCTGGGAGAAATATCAATAACCTCAGATGCGCAGATAACATCACCCTTATGGCAGAAAGTGAAGAGGAGCTAAAAAGCCTCTTGATGAAAGTGAAAGAGGAGAGTGAAAAAGTTGGCTTAAAGCTCAACATTCAGAAAACGAAGATCATGGCATCTGGTCCCATCACTTCATGGGAAATAGGTGGGGAATCAGTGGAAACATTGTCAGACTTTATTTCGGGAGGCTCCAAAATTACTGCAGATGGTGACTGCAGCCATGAAATTAAAAGACACTTACTCCTTGGAAGAAAAGATGACCAACCTAGATAGTATATTCAAAAGCAGAGACATTACTTTTCCGACTAAGGTCCATCTAGTCAAGGCTATGGTTTTTCCTGTGGTCATGTATGGATGTGAGAGTTGGACTGTGAAGAAGGCTGAGCACTGAAGAATTGATGCTTTTGAACTGTGATGTTGGAGAAGACTCTTGAGAGTCCCTTGGACTGCAAGGAGATCCAACCAGTCCATTCTGAAGGAGATCAGCCCTGGGATTTCTTTGGAAGGAATGATGCTAAAGCTGAAGCTCCAGTACGTTGGCCACCTCATGCGAAGAGTTGACTCATTGGAGAAGACTCTGATGCTGGGAGGGATTGGGGGCAGGAGGAGAAGGGGCGACCGAGGATGAGATGGCTGAATGGCATCACGGACTCAATGGACATGAGTCTGAGTGAACTCTGGGAGGTGGTGATGGACAGGGAGGCCTGGCGTGCTGTGATTCATGGGGTCTCAAAGAGTCAGACACGACTGAGCGACTGAACTGAACTGACTGAAAAGTGTAAGATAGACTAATAATTTAAAAAAAATGTTTGAAAAGCCTTTATATTGAAGTTTTATATCAATTCCACATTTAATACCTCCTTAATAATTTGTGAGTGATTTTTATTTTTTCCATTTTTGAAGATTGCTTTAGTGATTACATTTTTCACATCAGTTTCTGCATTCACTCTGTTCTATATGTATTTTTTAACTTTTAATTTTGCAGTAACTGTCAATTCACAAGAAGATGCAAGGAAATACACATATTTGCCCCCATCTCCCCAATGTTAACATCACATGTAATTGTAGCACAATATCAAAATCAATATTGGTACAATACATTGAGCTTATTAAGATTTCACCAGTCATGGATGCATTCATTTGTGTGTGTGTGTGTGTGTGTGTGTATAGTTCTGTGCAATTTAGTCACAGGCATGGTTTTGGGGTCCATGTCTCTAGCCCTAGAGGGGACACAGGTCAGAGCACATAGTACGATTACAGATGGCAGCAAAAAAGGATGCACTATGTTTACTTTTATTCAAACTTGGGAGTTCGAGGAAACCAGTGAAGGTGTTAGTCGAGACAAGAGAACGCATGCTCATATAATGAGTTGGTAAAATTCTGTCTTATCTGTGAAGACATACTTTGATCACCTAAACCTATAATTATAATAAATAGCTTTTTATTTCTTCTTTTTTTTAACATTTTTTTTCCTTTCAGCAATTTTCCCTGTCTTACAAAGATTCTCCATTCTTACATCATCATTCTCCTTTTGTGCATCAGCAAATGTTGATTGAAAGCAATAAATAACCCCAGGATTCAACTTCTAAATTGTGTTAAGAAGAAATTGTCCTTATTATGTACCATGAAACCAGAGTGGTTTAGAAAATGAAGCATATATTGTTTCAAAAGATCAAGCCTATGTCATATGTTTTCTTGGAAAAAAAGACATGAATATCAAGAATTCTAACTCATGTGATCCTCTAATATGGATTGAGATTAAAATTTTAAAAGAGTGACAATTACGATGCATATTTATTTATAGTATTGAGCAGTCCTAGTCACGGGCTTCGCAGGCGACATTAGTGGTAAACAACCTTCCTGCCAATGCGGGAGATGCAAGAGATGCAGGTTTGATCTCTGGGTCAGGAAGATCCCCTGAAGGAGAGCATGGCAACCCACTCCTTGCCTGGAAAACCCCATGGGCAGAAGAGCCTGGCAGGCTATAGTCCATAGGGTCGCAAACAGCTGGATATGACTGGAGTGACTTAGCAGCCATGCAGTCCCAGTAACAGAGAAGTGGAGCAGAGGGACGTTATCTCCTAACTAATACACAAGCCCCCTGAAATTCCCCGAACAATTGGGCAGCCATGCTGCTAAAATGGGCATCCTGTATCACCTGGCAGTTTGAATGACAGTGGCAACTCAGTATTAAAAGAGTGAGGTTCAGGATGTTCCTTTCTCCATAATGGCTGTATCAATTTACATTCTCACCAACATGGCAAGAGGGTTCCCTTTTCTCCACGTCTTTTCCAGCATTTATTTTTTGTAGTTTTTTGATGATGACTATTCTGAAGAATACGAGGTGATATTTCATTGTAGTTTTATTTGCTTTTCTCCAATAACGAGAGATGTTGAGTGTCTTTCCATGTATTCATTGGCCATCTGTATGTCTTTGGAGAGATATCTGTTTAGGTCTTCTGCTCATTTTCTGATTGTTTTTCTGATACTGAATTGAATGAGCTTATTGTATACTTTTGGAGAAGGAAATGGCAACCCACTCCAGTACTCTTGCCTTGAAAATCCCATGGACCGAGGAGCTTGGTGCAGGCTACTGTCCATGGGGTCGCAAAGAGGTGGGCATGACTGAGCGACTTCACTTATTGTATACTTTGGAGGTTAATCCTTTGTCAGTATGGAGATTCCTTAAAAAAAAAAAAAAAAAGACTAGGAATAAAACTCCCATATGACCCAGCAGTCTCACTACTGGGTGTATATCGTAAGAAAACCATAATTGAAAAAGACACATTTACTCCAATGTTCATTGCAGGACTATTTACAATAGCCAGGACATGGAAGCAACCTAGATGTCCACTGAGAGATGAATAGGTAAAGAAATTTTGGTATGTATATAAATGGAATATTACTCAGCTATAAAAGGAACAAATCTGGGTCAGTTGAACTGAGGTGGATGAACCCAGATCCTGTTATACAGAGTGAAGTAAGTCAGAAAGAGAAAACCAAATATTGTATATTAACACATATATATGTCATCTAAAAAAATGGTACTGATCAACCTATTTGCATGGCAGGAATAGAGATGCAGATATAGAGAATGAACTTTTGGACACAGCAGGGGAAGGAGAGGGTGGGAAGAATTGAGAAAGTAGCCTTGAAACATACAGTACCATATGTAAGCTAGATAGCCAATGGGAAGCTGTTGTATAATACCAGGAGCTCAAGCTGGTGCTTTCTGACATTCTAGAGGGGTAAAATGGGGAGGAGGTGAGTTTCAAGAGGGTGGGACGTAGGTATACTTAAGACTGATCCATGTTGTACAGAGAAAGCAGCACAACATTGTAAAGCAATTATCCTCTAATTGAAAATAAATTAAAAACAAATGAGCATTGTCAAATCCACCACATTGTCTGGGAGGTACAGCCCACTCGTCATTTCAGCAGACATCACATAGACTCCCATCATTTGGCAGGTAGTTGATGTGGGGGCGGCCGAGATTTGGGGCGGAAATGTTGGACATACAACAGAAAAGAGACAGAAGGCAGAGATAGAAGAACAGGATGACCAGTGTTGAAGAAAATTGAGTGCCTTATGTGGGGAGATGCTGGAAACCACTGGAAAAGTGGTTGGAGAGTGTTTCTTCCAAGTCAGAGACAAGAGGAAACAGCCTGTTGTCCTGTGGGAACTCCCTTATAGAACAGTCTTCATCTAAACCAAATTGTCTTCTTTTTCCTTCAGGACACATGAAGACTCATGGTGCTCCTAGGACAGAAAGAGTGTGAAGGTGAGGAAACCAAGACATATCTATGAAGAGAATCAAACAGCCATTTCTTTATCTGCACAGATGAGAGCTGCAACCAAGCTGTGAACCTGCAGTTCACACAAATTTCTCACATACAAGCAGTACCTTGCCCTCTAGTGCTGGCTGGGTGACTTGACATTCTACTTCCTGGAGAGGAAAGGGGCTGAAAGAAGAGGAGTAGCTGAGATGGGGAGAACTCCACTTTGGCCTGATAACCTCATTTAATCCTTGGGGGCCATAGGTTCAAAGTCAGTGAGCAAGACTGCAGTCCTTGGTAGTGAATGGGGTGGACAGAGTGGTGGGCTTTCCCCAAAAGATTTAGTATGCATAGGGGGTTTATGTGGGATCACACCCCCACACAAGATGTAACTGTACCCCCTTTCCTCTCTTTTGGGGCTGTGGTTCTGGAAACTGCTGCAGGGTTTTAGGAAGGTTCTGAAAAAATCTTGCCTCTAGCTCATCAATATCTTGGACTGCTTTGCTTTTTTGAAACATGCTAAAGAAGTGTTGTAAATAAATGTAATTTCAATTTATGGTGTAGAAAATGTTTAAATTTTTTTGTCAATTGACTTCTTCCTTTTATTTTTTATGGAAGTGTAGTTGACAAAGAATATATTACTTTCAGGTGTACAACATAGCAATTCAACTTTTCAGTTCAGTTCAGTTCAGTCACTCAGTCATGTCCGACTCTTTGTGACCCCATGGACTGCAGCATGCCAGGCCTCCCTGTCAATCACCAACTCCCAGAGTTTACTCAAACTCATGTCCATTGAGTAAGTGATGCAATCCAACTATATCATCCTCTGTCGTCCCCTTCTCTCCGGCCTTCAAACTTTCCCAGCAGCAGGGTCTTTTCAAATGAGTCAGTTCTCATCAGGTGGCCAAAGATTCACCTTTTTTATATACATTAATTGATCACCACAATAAGTCTAGTAATCATCTGTCACCATTAAGTATTGCAATATTATTGACAGTATCTGCTGTTCATTATATCCCTGCGACATTTACTTTATAACTGGAACTTTTTACCTGTTAATTCCCTTCATTTATTTGGCCCATTACTTGAAAGTGAAAGTCACTCAGTCATGTCTGACTCTTTGCGACCCCATGGACTATACAGCCCATGGACTTCTCCAGGCCAGAATACTGAAGTGGGTAGCCGTTCCCTTCTCTAGGGGATCTTCCCACCCCAGGGATCGAACCCAGGTCTCCCAAGTTGCAGGTGGATTCTTTACCAGCTGAGGCACAAGATACGCCCATTACCTCAAACCCTGCCCTTTGGTGATCTCCTGTTCATTCTCCGTATCTTTGAATCTGTTTCTGTTTTTTGGTATTTGTGTTTTAAAGACTCCACATATAAGTGAAATCATACAGTATTTGTCTTTCTCTATGTGACTCATCTCACTTAGCAATAATACCCTCTGTGCCCATAGATGTTGCTGCAAATGGTAAGATTCCCTTCTTTATTATGACTTAGTAATATCCCATTGTGTATGTATATACCACATCAGCTCTATCCACTCATCAATCAATGGACACCTAGGTTGCCTTCTGTATCTTATCTGCTCTCCCTCAACTTTATCTTAATTTTGGTCTCATATGTATTAACCTCTTTTCCTTCTTAAACTTGCCTAGACTTTTCTTTTCCATTTTTATTTGCTGCATTTGCTCTTATGTTCTACTCTGAGAAGTACCCTGTGTGTATGTGTGTGGTGAGAGAGGGAGGCACGTGTGCCTTTCTGTCAGTGTGTATTTGTGTGAATGTATGTTCCTATGAGATTGCAGTGAAGACCATCTCTTTCAGGTTCCTCCTAGGGCACACACTGTGGGTGTTACTCTCCTTTCTGCTGTTACAGTATTGGGGTCTTCATACTGGCGATCCAGAGAAAGAACAAAAAAAAAGAGTAAGTTGATTAAATCATTGTGTGTGTGTGTGTGTGTGTGTTTTATAATTTGGGGGATCTGTGTGTGTGTCTGTGTGTGTGAGTGTGGGTAGGTATGTGTGAGTGAAGATGTGTGTGTGTGTGTGTCTGTGAGTGTGTTTAAGAGCTTGGCTCCATGTGTGGGGTACATCAGGATGAGTGAAGAACAGACAATCATGATGGAATAGAAATAATAATAAAGAAATAGGAACAGAATAAAGGTAGTGTGGGTAGAGTCAGAGAGGGCATGAAGCAGACACCATCTACACTTAGATATGAATAATTTCCTCTTTCGAGAAGAAAGTCCTGCTCTAACTCAGGCTGCCCAAAGTAACAGACTCTGGCGGTCTTGCCTGCTCTCCCAATGCCAGCCTAGCAATGCTTGTGAGTGTAGTCACACACACACAGACACACACGTTCCCGATGTCTAGATCCATTCTGACTGCAGCTCACACAACCAGCCTTTGCTGTGGGCAGTTTCTGCTTCACGTGAAAGAACCGTGAAGGAAGCTATCAGCCAGTGACACATACAGTCTGGTACCGAGTAAAACATATTTAATGGGGGCAGAGCAGGGAAGATGCACTCGATTCCCCCAACCCCAACATCCTTCTTCAGATGAGCCCTGAGCAGCCAGAAGACTAGCTCAGCCAGTGAGCTTTTCAACCTGATTCAGAAGCTCAGGAACCCTCCAGACTGAATGTGAGGGAAGCTTTTTACAGGATACAAAGAAGGAGGTTATGATTCAGGGTGATGGCACACTAACTGCAAACGGGGCAACAGAAGCAGATGGAGGAGATTCAGCAGCTGGTGGTCAGTTCCTCAAAGGCACGGCTGTGGACCACATTACTTCTGCTTGGTCTTCTGCTGAGCTGGCCCTGGGACGACTGGTGAAGGACATGGCTCCGGAACCTTAGGGTGGCAGGGCTCTGGAACCTTAGGGTGGCAGGGCTCCGGAACCTTGGGGTGGCAGGGCTCCGGAACCTTGGGGTGGCAGGGCTCCGGAACCTTGGGGTGGCAGGGCTCCGGAACCTTGGGGTGGCAGGGCTCTGGCACTTTGGTGTGGCACGGCTCCTTGGTTTGGGGGATGCATGGTTCCTGGGGAGGAGGCTGGCAGGGCTGTTTCACCTGATGCTGCTGAAGCTGTGGAGGTGGGATACAGGGCTGCTTCTGCTGGTGGGAACTCATGCTTCAAAGGAGGCTGAACCTAGAAACAGAAAAGCTGACTCAATATTTGATTAAACAGAGAAGAAATCAAGTTAAATCCCAAACAGTTTCATTTCAGGCCCCTTTAAAAAGGAGACAGTCTCTGTTCTTCCTAGCTAAATTTGATAAAAACATGCTTTGATAACTTCTGAGTTTTTTCAAGAGGAGGAGCTTAAAGGCAACTCATTTCTGTGCCATTTCAGGGGGATTCACTCCTCGGCTCCCTTTCTTCCTCAGACATGTCACATCCCTTATCGACAAAACTCAAAACCACATATTAAGTCATTTAGAAAGTGATGTAGAAAGAACTGCACTGTATACATCTCTAGTATCACCCAGAACACCTTGTGACTTATTGGATGAGTCTATACAATCTAAGCTCCTCCGACTTTATTCTAGCCTTTGTGTACAGAGGCCTCTCTGAAATGCTTCCCTTCCCTCTGTGTGCCCAAATACTCCTCCATCACAGCTCACATCATGCATCATCACCAGCAGCTCTTCTTGAGCTCCCCCAAACTGCCACTGCCTTTCCCTGACCCCTCTCTGATCCCAGTCACTATCTGCTTTAGATTTCAGCTACATGTGTATAAATGCATTGTCTTCCCTGCTCGGTTGTAAGTTTGCCGAGTAAGTTCTGTGGCCGTTTGATCCCCTCCACAGTACCTAGCACTGTGCTTTAAATATAATAAATATTCGGTAGAGGTCCATCTTATGGATTAAAATTTGTATAATAAGTTATCAGAAACAGAATAATGCTGTTGCTGAGTGTGTCCTGAGTTCCAGTGGTAACACGACCACTAATTTACCTTGAGAACTTACAAAGATTGTCCTCCTTTTTGACCCCCAGTTCCATAGCTGTCCACTGAAGGGGCTACCTTCACCAGCTCTAATGTCCTTTCAAACCGAAACCACGTTTCATTTAAAATAAAGACACCCCAGTATTCTCTCTTCAGCCCTCTTACACGTGTTTGCCTCTGTCCATTTTCCAACAATGATAGAATAAAAATTTCAAATGGATTCTAATCAGAGACTCACCCAGTCCACAGAGAAGAACAGATTGTCTGGTTGTTCCAGTTGGTTGTGAAGTCAACGGGCCAGCTGGCCTTTTATACAATGAATGAGCCCTGCCTCAAGGAAATACAATCATTGGGGGGCCCCTCTGTTTTCCTTCCTTACCTGTCAAACATGATTCACCTGATTCCCCTCAATTATCAGTTGGCTCAGCTTTTGTGATGAAAACCACCCACTTGATATTCTTTGGCACTGGCTGTATGACAGTGATGTCACCTGGGCCTAATTCCAATTGCCCCTCCCCCCTGGACCCAGAATAGGGCTTGTCTGGGGTAGGGGTGACCCACAGGCTTCCTGGAGTGTTTAATGAGCTAATTCTGAAGAAAGAATTGAGTCCTTTTGCGGTAGTGCCACTTTGCTGCTGCCTTTTTCCTTGGGATGGTTGTTCTTCATGTGCTGTGGGATAGAGCACGTTTGAGCAGATGAACAAGTGGGAAAGTAAGGGGATCAGATGAGCTGAAGTGGGCACGCCCTGTCTGCCTTATAATGCTAGATGCTAGAGAGCATGGAATTGACTGGTTATAGAGTCCTTGTCTGAAATGTCCTACACCCTTTTGTTCACCCCCCTGTCTTTCTCCTAACTCCATTAAACTACACACATTTGGAATGACTTAATTATCACCCCCACCACCACCACCAACCTCACCCCTCTCTGACTGGTTCCTAGTCTGGGTAAACCTGCTTTGCTTTCACCAACCACACCTTCACCCCTCTCCTATTTCAGAGATTTTCAAGAGCTAATTCCTCTTCTGGGATAAACTTTTCTCTCCACTCCACCCAGCCTTCGGGACATGGCCCTGCCCTCTTTCTTAACACAACTCTATCCCACTCCCACCTGAAAACCCAGAAGTCTTTTCTAACCACCTTTATCCCCAGCCCATTCAGGGAGCCCTCCAGGGTGAACACTTCCCCACCTCTTGCCTACTTCCTACTCCAGACCCAGCACCTTGAGAATCTTGCTGGCTGCAGTGGTTTCCTTGCTTTGTGGCTCTGTATCTTTGTATGTGTGTGGAGACGGTGGGGGGCAGGGGGGGGGTTGTGCATCAGAAATGTGTCTGCTCAAAACAACAGTTATTGTTGTTTAGTCTCTCAGCCATATCCGACTCTTTGCGACCCCATGGTCTTCACACCAGACTTCCCTGTCCTTCACCATCTCCCGGAGCTTGCTCAAACTCATGTCCGATCAGCTGCTTATGCCATTTAACCATCTCGTCCTCTGTCATCCCCTTCTCCTCCTGCCTTCAAATGTTCCCAGCATCAGGGTCTTTTCTATTGAGTCAGCTGTTTGCATCAGGTGGCCAAAGTACTGGGGCTTCAGCTTCATCATCAGTCCTTCCAATGAATATTCAGGACTGATTTCCTTTAGGATAGACTGGTTAGATCTCTTTGCAGTCCAAAGGACCCTCAAGAGTCTTCTCCAACATCACAGTTCAAAAGCATCAGTTAACAGTGTTCCCATAGTAATATCTGTATCCTCATTCATTCAACAAACGTTGGACAAGTTCTAAATATACACCTGTTCTGTCTCATTCTAGGAGCTTTCCCAGTATGAAGACCCCTTCCCCTGAAAGTAAGAACTCCCTAGGGTGAGGGACACAGCCTAGTTCAGAACCACTGGTTTAATGGAACACTAGATCCATGCTTCACAAGTGAAAACAGTTTGAGGCTGTGAGAGGTTAAATAACTCACCCAAGATCAAACAAGAGACCCCATGAGAAAAGGAATTCCACACAGAAATCCTGTGTTCATCTTTGTACTAATCCAACCTTGCTCCTAATGTCTACAGAGCAAATTAAGCTCAGGCAGGAAAATGACTAAAGGTGGAAAGGGGGAACACAGTCTTCCTGGTTTGGAGCTGGGCCCACTCACAGTCCTGGGAAAGCATCATGTGAGTGGCAGTGTGAGGTCAGGAAGAGCCTTGCCTTTTGGGTGAGCCCTTAATATTTGCTAAGATAAATCCTTTTAAGTAGGAAAAATGCTATTGAATGTTTAAAGCGGCTCTGGGGATAAACAGAAGGTATTTCCAGCACTGCTAAAAATAGAAGGGGCATGAGTTAGCATAGGGCAAAGTAAGGGGCTCATCTTGTTTATCATCGCTCAGTGGACTGAGTCTGAGAGAAGGAGAGAAAGGCTGAAATGCTAAAATGACTGTTTTGAAGCAGAGTTGTTTTCATGTTGAAGGAAGTCCCAAGGGCATAGTGACAGAGCCTAGGTGCCCTTAACAGTAATAGCATTGAGGCTAGCAGAAGATACTTCTGAGCATCTGCCCAGTGATAGCTTCCCTCCATGATGGCCGGATCCTGGAGAGTTTCCTCACCATGAGCTTCTCTTTCTGGGGACATTAGAGCAGAGATTCCCTGAGGGTCCTTACACTGGCAATTTCCTCTGATGTATTCAACATGAAACTGAGGTCACTGCTTCAGAGCTGCCCTGAAAACACAATATGTTACTAGGTGTGGCCTTTGGAGAATCCTAGTCACCCTTAAACCCAGCTGGATAGATAGCTCCTCCTTCCTCTACCCCCAAACACATACCTAAATGTTTATGGAGCACAGGCTGGCTCCACAGGTGGTCACCTCTTATGACCCTGAGTCCTAGATGGGCCTCCCACTGTGAACCCATCGCCCTTGGTCCACATCCATCCATGGTGCCTGGTAAGTAGTAGCTGCTCCGTGACTTGGCAATTATAGAATGACGGACTGACTGACTGACTCAATGAATGGGTGAATGAATGAATGGCATAATCTGATTTCTGAGAAGTCTCTCTTCTTTTGAAATGAGTTGAAAGGGAGAGTAAGGGTTCAGCAAAGCTTAGGGACAGACAGCTTCCACTGCCTTCTCCACCCAGTGTTCACGGTCAGCCGATTTAATGATCTATCTCCCTCTGGGCTGCTACCAGCACCATGATGACAGCCGAGCTCCTAGCCTCTCACCTCACTTTAACACCCCTCTGGGCTTGGGCCAGGTCCCTCTCTTTACCCAAACTCCTTCTCACAGGCTCCTGACGTAGGGGGCTTGGGGCAGAATCTGTTGCTACATTTGGTAAGATTCTTAGCCCTGAGGAACCTGCTTCCTGCTCTCTGTCCTGTGGTATCAGCCAGCTTGTCTCAGGCTCTGGAAGATCTGAACCCAGCTCTGATGTCAAAGAATTTCCCTGTCACCCAGTACCCCACCTTGGCTGGGCTCTCCTGCCTGTCTTGACTTGTACTTCCTGCACTCCACCCCACACTGCTCTGGATCCTGACTCTGTAACTTTCCCTTGACCCCTGACATCATTTTCCCCATTTGTTCATCTGAAGCTCACCAGTGGTTGGCATTAAGTCAGTTCTCCCTTTCAAAGACGGTCTGCTTTTTACTATCAGGGTGGTGTTAGCCAGTGGACCTGGCCCCATACACTTCCCACACAAAGGAAAGGGGGACTAGATGGTTTCTGATGGTGAATGCATCTCTCAGAAAGGGTCGATTCCTTGACCTTTCACAGGAGGTCGCTGCTCCTCCCTCGTCAGAACCCAGCTCCCCTCTGGCCCAGCTGGGGATCTTTCCTGCACTAGCTCGCTCCGAGTGTGGAGCTAGTTCCTCACTCGTGCACAGAGTAAGGAAGGGGACCCCCACACTTGTGAACACAGTGATCACACTCTTCCTTTGCTGACTGAGGTCACTCCCTCCCCCTTTACTTCCCCGGGGCCCAGAGCACGCAGGGACTGACTTGCCAGATTCGAAAGCTCATCATTTTAGCACAGGAACCATATTTAAAATACAGGAACATCCAGAAACAAGTAAGTTTTACTGTCACCCTGACCACTATGAGGAGCTCAGGAGACCAGAATGTTGACCGCCCCCCATGCATTTCAGGCTCGGATGGTTAAGGAAAACAAAGTCTCTATAACACACAGTGCCCCCATCTATAAAAGAAGAGGAGGAGAGGAAACACCAGACCTAGGTGTTTAGAAGCCTCCTGGATGTTCGGCACAGGAGACAAGAGAAGCAGTGGTTGCCGGCATGAATGCTGAGCTGGAAAGAGCGTGGAAGTCCTAGTGCTGGAGAGCTTCTGCCCAGCCCGGTCCCCAGGGAGCAAGAGAGAGGAGGAGTATGGACGGGACACGGTCCAGGCAAGAAGCTTCTTTCTTTATTGGGATATGGCTGACTTACAATGGTGTGCTAGTTTCAGTGTGTTAGTCACTCAGTTCTGTCCCACTCATTGTGACCCCATGGGCTGTAGCCCGCCAGGAGTGTTAGTTTGAGTTATGCGGCAAAGTGAGTCAGTAATACATATATCCACTTTTTTTTTCCAGATTCTTTTCCCATGTAGATCGTTACTGACTTCTGAGTGGAGCTCTCTGTGCTATTCAGTAGATCATTATTAGGTATCTATTTTATATACAGTAGTGTGTATACGTCAATCTCAGTCTCCCAGTTTACCCCTCCCCATCTCCTTTCCCCCCTGGTAACAAAAGTTTGTTTTCTGTATGTGTGACTCTGTTATGTTTTGTATAGATAAGTTCATCTGTAACATTTTTAAAAGATTTCTCATATAAATGATCTCATATGATATTTGTCTTTCTTTTTTTCTTACTTGCTCCCTTCATGACAACCTCTAGGCCCATCCATGTTGCTGAAAATGGCATCATTTTGTTCTTTTTTATGACTGAGTGATATTCCATTGCCTATATCTATCTATATACATTGTATATATCTATATCTATCTATCTATATATATAGCCATATATACCACATATTCTATATTCACTCCTCTGTTGCTGAACATGTAGGTTGCTTTCATGTCTTGGCTACTATGAATAGAGCTTCGTGGCTTCTTTAGTGGAAGAATCAGATAGAAACCTGTCTACCTAAGAACAGAGTTCTTTCCCCTCCCTCTTTTCTTTCCCCTGAAAGGATGGATAAAAATTTAAATCTGGCTTCTTTTACTTGAGGTAGGAAGGAAGAAAGGGCCAAGGCTTAGTGTCTGGCCCAGTTGTTATGCTCCTGTTGGTCAGATGACCTTGAGCAAGTCACCGAACCTTTCTGCACTTCAACACCCTATTTTTTTTATAATAGGAACTTTAATTGTATTTCCCAAGATTACTGTAAAGATTAAATGAAATGATGCTTCAAACACTATTAGGATGAATGGATGTTGTACATAGTCATTCTTGCTAATTTGTCTGTTTCCTTTCACTTCAAATCTCATGAATGTTCTTTCTCTTGTCTGTGTGTTTTTCTTCTCTCAGTGTGGTGTGTGTGTGTGAAAGAGAGAGAAGGGACCCAAGGACAGGGTGTCCTTCTAGAGTGGGACCACATTCTCGGGCTTTCCTCTCATTTCTTCTATGACACTTTCAGATGTACATGTTGGTCAGATTATATACAAGTTATTGGATAGTGGCAATGACCACACAGTCCATACTTTATTCAAGTTGGAGTGCAGGGGGTGGCTAAGGTTGGTAATCATGCAATGATGTGGACATGCCCTAGGTAAGGAAATGGAGGCAGAAAAATGTAAAGCAACTCTCCCAAGAGGTCATAAAAGTAGGATGTGCCAGGACACAGTCCCTTATCAACTTTCCCATATTGCTTCTCAATACTTCTGGGATATTCTATACGCTGTAGAGCTACTCTTAGAAGGAGGAGAGAGAGGATAGGACAAGGAATAGGACAAGGAGAAGAAGAGGGAAAGGAGGGAGGAGGGGGAATCCTGGTTGGGTCCTGATCTTCTCACACAGCTGAACAAGCATTTGCCTATCTGTTGCCTTTTCTAGACAGTTTCTCTATCTTGAAACAGCAGTAGGATAGGGTATAGATGGTCAAAGCCCTACACAGAGAGAAAGAGAGGCTACTGAGTTTTGAAATGGAATCAGGGATGGTTCAGATTTACATCATAGATAAATGCTCCCCCACTGATCACTCATTGCCCCTTGGGCTGTTGGAGGGGCAGACTGATAACCATATGAGTAAGCATCTTTGGACAGAGAGTCCAAAACCCTGTTGGAGGTGACTGCTGTTTGTAGTTGTTGGTTCCCTCTTGTTTGTTCAGCTGTGCCTGCTTCATCACTGATCCACCTCTACAGAAAACACCTCCAGAGTGCAGAATGACTTCTAGATGTCACCGATTTGAGGGGTCTTCCATGGTGGTCCAGTGGCTAAGACTCTCCTCTCCCAATGCTTGGGCCCAGTTTCAATTCCCAGTCAGGGAACTAGATCCCAATGCTGCAACTAAAGATCTCATGCACCACGACTAAGACCTGGCACAACCAAATAAATCAATATTTTTTTAAAAAACAACAATAAATTAAAAAATACAGATCACAGATTTGAAAACATAAAGTCTTGTGTTCAAGCTCTAGCTCTGCTCCTTACTAGCTGTGTGTGTGTGTGTGTGTGTGTGTGTGAGAAAGAGAGAGAGAGAGATTGGAAAAGTTTCTTAATAAAAATAGCTCCCATTTGATTAGGGCCTCCCTGGTGGCTCAGTGGTGAAGAATCTGCTTGCCAATGCAGGAGACCCTGGGTCCAGTTCCTGAGTTGGGAAGATCCCTTGGAGAAGACATGGCATCTACACAGTGTTAGACTTTGTTCTAGGCACTTGACACTAATCCCCACAATGTCACTGCTAGGAGTAGGTCATGAAAACCATTCTCCAGATGTGGAAGCTGAAGCACAGAGAATGTCCCCTGCCCAAGTTTATGTGGTAAATAGGTGGAAGGGCCAAGAAGCAAATTTAGCATTGTGACTTTGAGAACTTAATCAACCTCAATTTATCTTACCAATAAGTTAGGAACAATAATATTTGCTTCCAGAGCTACTATTCAGTGAGATTATATATGTAAAGTGACTATTGTAGTGAGTGTAGCACAGCAGATAGATTCTAGATATCAAGTACATTGCTTCTCCTGAGAGTCTGAAGTACATCTGTTGTTAGAAACTCATCTCCAGTGACTCAGAACATTCCATAATTGTCTTGACTTGTGGAGTAGTCAGCCATTTATTTAACACATAGTTGCTGAATGACAACCACATGTCAAGCATGGAGTCCCAGCCTCTATGAAGTCTGGTAGAGAAACAGGCAGTCTTCTGTGAGCTTCTGGGACTCAGTGCCCATCAGTGAGGAATGTTCCCCTAACTGACCTAAGCATAAGAGCCACTTGGGGTGCTTGTTAAAATACAGCAACAACCTACTCATTTTCATGTAATACGAGTAGCCAGAGGACGCCTGGGGATCTGTATTTCTAAAGTGCTCATAGGGTGGTTTCTGTGATCAGATAAGTTGGGAAACACTAGATTCTAAACCCAATGATTTTTCTTCCTTGATTGAAATGGACATTATCTGGTGTCTTTAAAAATATCCCTATGGACTCCACTTGAGTTTTATTTAATCAGTCAATTAAAAAAAAAAGTCCTCAGAGGCAAGCAGGTTTGAAAATCCTTGCTCCAACAGAATATCTCAACTCTTAGGACTTTAATGCAGACAAGGATCCCCAGTCCATAACTCCTTCAAGTGGAAGGAGGCACAGGGTGGTGCTAATTTACTGGGGCACTTGTTGATGTTGATGTTGATGCAACTAGATGCCCGTGGATGTGAGTGTTTGGCCTAAGGATATTGGGAAGCTTGGAAAGCAATTAAATCCCATTCAAAAAAGGCTAAGGACTTCCACATACCCTTGAATCCCCACCTTCCCTCCAGGGAATCATCAAAAGACAGGCTCAGGCTGGTTTGCCTGGGCTGGTTTTGGACTCAGTGGCCTGGAGCCAAGAGATGGTTCTGTGTCACCTGCCTGTATACCATCACGCTCGTGATGGTGAGAATTTTTGGTGGTGTAAAGGAAGCAAGACTTTACCTCTACCCATTTTAGGTTTTTAGCTAGGACTCCTTTAAAAAAAAAAAATCAACAAGAGAAAATCAGTTTATTAACGTGCACAGCTCACTTCACTCTAAAACAAAAAGTAACTCAAAGCTGTGGCCCAAGACTGTGGCTTGTTGAGCATCTTCAACAAAGACCAATACATCCATAGAGAAATGACAGGCCAAAGGAAAGCAATTTTAGGCTTCCAAGGGCAGCAGACTGTGGGAAGGTAAATAAATGGGTGGGAACTAATGGGGGAAGGTTGGTTTGCAGATTCCTCTCCTGCCATCTCTGGTCTGGTGAGATTCTATCTCCAGAACTAGAATTTATACTCTGCTTTTAGGCAAAAAGGGGCAGGGCAGGGGGTTGGATTTTTCTGTGTTTGCTGTTTCTTAATTGCCTTCAGCTTGAAATAATTTTTTTTATGTCAAAGAGGCATATCTGGAGTGACATATTCTTATTTCCTTCAGTGGATTAGAGGTCTATGCCTCCCACCTCCAGGAAGCTTCTGGAAGGGCCAAATTATGAACTTTGGAGTCCCAAAGTCCTGAAAATTATAGCTTTTCACCTCCCTCCTTCCTCCGCCAATTCAAAATTAAATCTTTATTTTTCAAAACCTAAAATGCACAGTTGTAGCTTATAAAAAATATTTTCTGGTTTACTTTCATCTGAAATTGTTCATAAATCTGACATTCTTTCTTTTTAAAAAAGTCTTTATTGAATTTGTTACAATATTGCTTCTGTTTTATGTTTTGTTTTTTTTTTTTGTTTGTTTGTTTGTTTGTTTGTTTTTGCCATGAGACATGTGGGATCTTAGCTTCCTGACCAGGGTTTAAACCTGCACCTCCTACATTTGAAGGTGAAGTTCTAACCACTGGACTGCCAGGGAAGTCCCCTGACCTCCTTTTCATTTGTTTATTCTCTCATTTTCTGGGCTTTGCCCATGCCCAGAACATGTGGACTTTACATATTAGGTCAGCCAATCCACTCTTAAGGGAATAGAGAGGGTGGGGTATGGAATAGCACTTACAAAAGTACAAAGCACCCCTCACTCCAATTGTCCATGGGGTTTTCCAGGCAAGAATATGCCATTTCCTTCTCCAGGGAATCTTCCCGACTCAGGGATTGAACTCGCGTCTCCTGTGTCTCCTGCGCTGCAGCAGGCAGATTCTTTACTTGCTGAGCTGTTGAGGAAGCCCTACCCCAATGCATGGATCCACCTAATTGTTGGGCAGAAAGAAAACATCCAATTCCACTTCTCATTTTATGGACAAAGGACCCAGGTTACGGGACTTACTGAAAATCATAGGTCTATTTAGTAGCAGAGCCAAAACGAGGACCCCTGTCCCTTCTTTCCTGGACCCGAGTGCTCTCCACACTGGAAAAGAGACAATTTACAATTAGCATAGATTCCTGAGCCAGAAAAGAGACTTCCATATGGCCACTCTCTAGGCAGAAGGGTATCCTTATAGTAATGTTTTGGAGCTACCTGCCCCAGTTGTAAAAGATGGTTGTTAAGACCAACCATTTATTGAACACATATAATATCCAGTCAATTTATAGATATTATCACCACAAAAATTCTGCAAATAAGTGTTATTAAACCATTACAGTTTTTCACATACAAGAAAACTAAGTCTCAGGATCTAAGTGACTGGATGCAGTTGGACAGCTAAGAAACAAGAGATCCTGAGATTCAATGCTGTTCAGTCTGACTACAGAACCCATGTCCCTTTCTCCAAAAGAACTGTCAGAACGTCTCCAATGCAGATACCCATGCCTAGGCACTTGGCCTCTAAGGGGCTTTTGGCCAGAAGAGGCAGTGGCAGAGAATAGGAGCCGACCAGGTTTGTGTTCACCCAGTTGGGCAAGTGGATTGGGTAGGGCGTTGTTTTGCTCTGGGGTGGAGAGAATTTTCCCGGCAAGTGGAGGAAGAGGGATAGCGAGAGAAAATGGCAATGAGCCTTCCCTCCATTTCTGTAGTATTTAGAGTTCTAAGTACACTTTCCTTTCTGCAGAAGAACAGAAATATTGTTTTAATCTTATTGATTTATTTCGAACGGGCTTTGAAGACATGATGGGAGAGGAAAGTAGTGAAGTACACACAGGAACACTGCGGGGGGGAAGGATTATTTTTCAAGTAAATTAAGATTGGAAATATAACCTTTAGGGATGGTATGGGGAGGGAGGCGGTGTTCAGGATGGGGAACACGTGTATACCTGTGGTGGATTCATGTTGATGTATGGCAAAACCAATACAATATTGTGAAGTAATTAACCTCTAATTAAATAAATTTATATTAAAAAAATTGGAAGCAGGATATTATATTGGAAACTCTGTGTATGCTAAGTTGCTTCAGTCCTGTAAAGCATTTTGTGACTTCATGCACTGTAGCCTGCTAGCCTCCTTTGTCCATGGGATTCTCCAGGCAACAGTACTGGAGTGGGTTCCCATTTCCTCTTCCAGGAGATCTTCCTGACCCAGGGATCAAACCTGCATCTCCTGCATTGCAGGCAGATTCTTTACCACTGAGCCACGATGGAAGACCTGTACAGGAAACTGCATGCAGTTCAATGAAATTTCACAAAGTGGCTGCATCCGTTTACCTAGGACCCAGATAAAGACATAGCATTTGACCAGTTTCCCCTGCCACAGCCTTTTTCTCACCTTCTAGTCATTCTGACTCTGTAAATAGAATCATTCAATATGTGCTTTTAATGTCTGCATTCTTTCCCTCAAGGCTGTATTTATGGGATGTTCCCATGCTGTGTGTCTCATGTCATTGTTTTGTAGCATCTCATTGTATGATTAAATGGGTATTTAGAATATTTTTGGCTTGGGCTTAAATTCTGCTGCCATGAGCACCTTCATACATGTGCTTTAGTGTCATATGTATACATTTCTGTTGTGTATACCCTAAAGAATGAACTTGCTGGGATGAGATGTATATGCTCAATGTTAGAAAGTACTGTGCAATAGTTTTTCAAAGTGGCTGTCCCATGCAGGCTCCCATCAACAGTGTATGGGAGTTCCGATTTATTCATTTCTTATGAGAACCTAGTATTGTCTGTGTTTTTAATTTTAGCTAATATGTTGAATTGTGAAAAGAAATGCAAAAAAAGCAAAATGGCTGTCTGGGGAGGCCTTACAAATAGCTGTGGAATGAAGAGAAGCGAAAAGCAAAGGAGAAAAGGAAAGATACAAGCATCTGAATGCAGAGTTCCAAAGAATAGCAAGAAGAGATAAGAAAGCCTTCCTCAGGGATCAATGCAAAGAAATAGAGGAAAACAACAGAATGGGAAAGACTAGAGATATCTTCAAGAAAATTAGAGATACCAAGGGAACATTAATGCAAAGATGGGCTCGATAAAGGACAGAAATGGTCTGGACCTAACAGAAGCAGAAGATATTAAGAAGAGGTGGCAAGAATAAACAGAAGAACTGTACAAAAAAGATCTTCGTGACCCAGATAATCACAATGGTGTGATCACTCACACTCACCTAGAGCCAGACATCCTGGAATGTGAAGTCAAGTGGGCCTTAGAAAGCATCCCTACAAACAAAGCTAGTGGAGGTGATGGAATTCCAGTGAAGCTGTTTCAAATTCTGAAAGATGATGCTGTGAAAGTGCTGCACTCAATATGCCAGCACATTTGGAAAACAGCAGTGGCCACAGGACTGGAAAAGGTCAGTTTTCATTCTAATCCCAAAGAAAGGCAATGCCAAAGAATGCTCAAACTACCACACAATTGCACTCATCTCACATGCTAGTAAAGTAATGCTCAAAATTCTCCAAGCCAGGCTTCAGCAGTACATGAACGGTGAACTTCCAGATTTTCAAGCTGGTTTTAGAAAAGGCAGAGGAACCAGAGATCAAATTGCCAACATCCACTGGATCATGAAAAAAGCAAGAGAGTTCCAGACAAACATCTATTTCTACTTTATTGACTGTGCAAAAGCCTTTGACTGTGTGGATCACAATAAACTGGAAAAGTTCTTCAAGAGATAGGAAACCAGACCACCTGACCTGTCTCTTGAGAAACCTATCTGCAGGTCAAGAAGCAACAGTTAGAACTGGACATGGAACAACAGACTTGTTCCAAATAGGAAAAGGAGTATGTCAAGGCTGTATATTGTCATCCGGCTTATTTAACTTCTATGCAGAGTACATCATGAGAAACGCTGGACTGGAAGAAGCACAAGCTGGAATCAAGATTGTTGGGAGAAATATCAATAACCTCAGATATGCAGATGACATCACCCTTATGGCAGAAAGTGAAGAGGAACTAAAAAGCCTCTTGATGAAAGTGAAAGAGGAGAGTGAAAAAGTTGGCTTAAAGCTCAACATTCAGAAAACGAAGTTCATGGGATCTGATCCCATCACTTCATGGGAAATAGATGGGGAATCAGTGGAAACATTGTCAGACTTTATTTTTTGGGGCTCCAAAATCACTGCAGATGGTGACTCCAGGCATGAAATTAAAAGATGGTTACTCCTTGGAAGGAAAGTTATGACAAACCTAGATAGCATATTGAAAAGCAGAGACATTACTTTGCCAACAAAGGTCTGTCTAGTCAAGGCTATGGTTTTTCCAGTAATCATGTATGGATGTGACAGTTGGACTGTGAAGAAAGCTGAGCACTGAAGAATTGATGCTTTTGAACTGTGGTGTTGGAGAAGACTCTGGAGAGTCCCCTGGACTGCAAGGAGATCCAACCAGTCCATTCTAAAGGAGATTAGCCCTGGGTGTTCTTTGGAAGGAATGATGCTAAAGCTGAAACTCCAGTATTTAGGCCACCTGATGCAAAGAGTTGACTCATTGGGAAAGACATGCTGGGAGGGATTGGGGGCAGGAGGAGTAGGGGGACAACAGAGGATGAGATGGCTGGATGGCATCACCGACTTGATGGATGTGAGTTTGAGTGAACTCCGGGAGTTGGTGGTGGACAGGGAGGCCTGGCCTGCTGCAGTTCATGGGGTCGCAAAGAGTCAGACATGACTGAGCAACTGAACTGAACTGAACTGAATCATGCTTTCATTATAATTTGCATATCTCTGAAGATATCAGGGATAGTGTTCAGCATCTTTTTATTCAATTATTGCTCACTCTCTTTCATGACCTGTTCAAATCTTTGCCCAATTTTTTAGTAGGTTACCTAAAAAATAGTAGTTTTTATTGATCTAGGAGTCCTTTTGGAGAAGGCAATGTCACCCGACTCCAGTACTCTTGCTTGGAAAATCCCATGGGTGGAGAAGCCTGGTAGGCTGCAGTCCATGGGATCGCAAAGAGTCAGATACGACTGAGCGACTTCACTTTCACTTTTCCTTTCATGCATTGGAGAAAGAAATGGCAACACACTCTAGTGTTCTTGCCTTGAGAATCCCAGGGATGGGGGAGCCTGGTGGGCTACTGTCTATGGGGTCACACAGAGTCGGACACGACTGAAGTGACTTAGCAGCAGCAGCAGCAGCAGCAGGAATCCTTTATATATTCTGAATACAATGTCTATCTATTTTATATCTTACATAAGTGAACATAATTATATTTTATATCTATCCTGTATACAAACATCCATACACATATGCATGCATACACATGAATATACATATGTGTGTATATATATGTGTGTGTATCCAATTTTCCAAGTCCGTGTCTTTGTGTATATTTTGCTGAAATGTGTAGTTTTAATGTAACAAAATTAAATTTTAAATAGATGACACTTTTGTGCTGTTTAGTAAATTTTTGCTTATACCAAGCTCTTCTATGTTTTCTTCCAAAATCATATATTTTTAATTTTCAAATTCAGATCTACAGTTTATCAAGGATTACTTTTGTGAATGTGCAAGGTGGGGGTTAACATGTATCTGAATATTATGGACATATGAATATCCACTTGACATATCACCATTTATTAAAAAATACTCTTCTAATTTTTGTAATGCTATTTACTTTTTGTAATGAGTCAGATGATTGTTTGTATGAATCTGTTAGGCAGTAATAGAGTCTTCCAGCACGTGACATGGCATGTATCTTCATTTTTTAGTTCTTTTGTTTCAATAATGTTTTCTGTTTTTAGTATAGAGATCTCATATATCTTTCAATGAATTATTTATTATATAAATTATTATTTATTTTAAATTTATTTAAGGCAAATGATGCCTTTTGTTTCTTTCCTGCTCCCCAGCTTTATTGAGATACAAATGATATATAATATTATATAAGTTTAAGGTGTACAATATGATTTGATACACAGACATACATTATGAGATATTCGTCTCTATTTTCATTGAGGTTAAAAACTAACAAAATGAAAAGGGCACAGATTGTCAGTATAGCTCAGTGAGTTTTGCATATGCATATGCACCCACGTAGCCATCACCCACAGGAGGGAGAACACTTCTGGAAGCCGGGAAAGCTCCACTGTGTCCCCTCCAGGCAGTAGTCTCTCCAAGGATGACCACTATTTTATTTTCTATCATAACAGATTGGTTTGTCCTGGCCTTACAGTTTTAAACTTCCAATCTGGTGTATTCCCCAAAACCCTTCTTGCCAGTTTGTACACTCCAATCACTGTCTTATCAAACTACTGAAAACTCTACTCTTCTTTTCAGAAGCTTTCTGCTGAGGTTTTTAGTATCTTGACCTGTACATTCCCCCATTCACTAAACTTTCACAATTTGGAAAACTGAAGCCTGAAGCCCCTCAAAGCATCTATCACCTCTTTTGGTTTCTCTGTCTCCCCGCGAGTCTTCCATAGTAGAAAGTCCAGCTTTTCATTCTTCTACTCATGCGCAGAATTCACAAATGGTATGAGGGTTACAAAGTACAGCTCACCTCTTAAGTTCTCTTCTCTCTGGAGTTTTTGGGACCCCAGCCAACTTCAGATATTTATAAATTTCTTTTAGCTTTTATTAGACTGCTGGTTGGCCACAAGCAACCCCATTTCACTCAGAATCAGAAGTTCTAGCTTTATTTGGAAAAGCCAGTCATTGTGCAATTGGGAAATATTAAGAATAGTAATATCCTAGACTTCAAGGTGTCATAATATAATAGGAGAAAGAAACACATAAAAGTAAACTCTAATGCAAAAAACAATTATATGCATGATTCATAAAATAATTATAATAATTATATTACTTAATAATAGAAATCTAAGTGTCATAAGAGCTTGTGGGAGGTTTCATTTCTTTTTAGATGTCGAGTGAGGTTCCATGGAAAAATCTGAACCAGACCTTTAAGACCAAAGGATCTCCTACAGGGCAAAGTGAAGAACTGGTACTCTAGGCCGAAGGAGTAGTGTAAACCAAAAAGCAGAGGCATCATAGCTGAATGATGCATTTGGGAAAAAGTAATTACCTCATTCTGCAGCATTGTGTTATATTCTGAGTCTTGTAGGGGGGTTTTGGAGTAGTCCAGTAATTTTTATATTTCAGAGTATATAGGAATTATGGGAGAGCTTTTACATTTTTCTCTTTGGTCCCTGATGTTGAACCAAATGATGCCTAATGTCCCTTTGTGTTCTGACATTATGTTACTTTATGTGAAGGGAATCATAGAAAAAGCAAGAAAATTTCAGAAAAACATCTACTTCTGCTGCACTGACTGCATTAAAGTCTTTGACGGTGGATCACAACAAACTATGGAAAACTCTTCAAGATATGGGAATACCAGACCACCTTACCTGCCTTCCTGAAAAATCTGTATGACAGTCAAGGAGCAACAGTTAGAAATGGACATGGAACAATGGACTGGTTAAAAATGGGAAAGGAGTACATCAAGGCTGTATATTGTCACCCTGCTTATTTGACTTCTGTGCAGAGTACATCAAGTGAAATGCTGGGCTGGATGAAGCACAAGCTGGAATCAAGATTGCTGGGGAAAATATCAATAACCTCAGATACGCACCACCTTTATTGCAGAAAGCAAAAAAAAAAATACTAAAGAGCCTCTTGATGAAAGTGAAAGAAGAGAGTGGAAAAGCTAGCTTAAAACTCAACATTCAAAAAACAAAGATCATGGCATCTGGTCCCATCACTTCATGGGAAATAGGTGGGGAAACAATGGAAACAGTGAGAGACTTTATTTTCTTGGGCTCCAAAATCACTGCAGATGGTGACTGCAGCCATGAAATTAAAAGACACTTGCTCCTTGGAAGAAAAGCTATGACCAACCTAGACAGTATATTAAAAAGCAGAGGCATTGCTTTGCTGACAAAGGCCCATCTAGTGAAAGCTATGGTTTTTCCAGTAGGCATGCATGGATGTGAGAATTGGACAATAAAGAAAGCTGAGTATCAAAGAATTGATGCTTTTGAACTGTGGTGTTGGAGAAGACTCTTGAGAATCCCTTGGACAGCAAAGAGATCAAACCTTAGGACTGACTATCCTAAAGGAAATCAGTCCTGAATATTCATTGGAAGGACTGATGCTGAAGTTGAAGCTACAATCATTTGGCCACCTGATGTGAAGAACTGACTCATTGGAAAAGACCCTGATACTGGGAAAGATTGAAGGCAGAAGGAGAAGGGATGACAGAGGATGAGATGGTTGGATGGCATCACTGACCGATGGACATGAGTTTGAGCAAGCTCTGGGAGTTGGTGATGGACAGGGAAGCCTGGCATGCTGCAGTCCATGGGGTTGCAAAGAGTCAGACATGACTGAGTGACAACTGAACTGGTGTGAAGGGAGGCCGAGAATGAACAAATTATCTTTCTTCTACCACATATATGAATGAGATTTTCATATTTAAGACATTGTTACTTTGTGAATCTCTGTTTGGTGGCATTAAGTGAAAAACGTGTTTCCTTATGGAGGAGATGAGTCCTTCATATTCACAGAGGGCTGAGACTGTCCTTGGCCACTGGTGTCCAAGGCATGGGTGTCTCTCCCCCTTACTGAGCTAATGACTGGGGATTCAGGCAACACCAGAACTCACTGTTTCAGTCACCCCACTTAATGGAAGTCTAAGGACGTCTGTCATCTCTGGAACCCAAAAGTCTGAGTGAAAGGACTTGCTGGGGCCTTCTGGGTAGATATCAAAAGCCATGTCTGTGCGACTGAGAATCTGGTTGGAGCTTTGGTGGAGGGAAGGGATCTGCTAAGATACACCAGCCTTTCTACTTAACAGAAGAGTTAATAACAGATGCAAGGACCAGGGCTCAGAAGGGCTGTCAAATAATTCTTTGGCTTAGAAGCATTCACCTCTGAATCTTAACTGTTTTTTAGAACATTATGACTTTCCTGGTTAATGCCTGTAACCCACTAAGTTTTAAGTAATTACTATTTTGAAATATTAGCCATAGATGGTCACTTGAAGGGGAAATGGAAAAGACAATATTATTTCTTTTCAGGCCAGTGTGTTAAATAAAGAAGCAATTTATGACTGCTGTTGCCCAACTGGAATTCAGTAAGCAAATCCCAAAGGAAGAGTGAAACTCTAAGAAGGAAAATCTGACTGTGTTTAGCATCTCCCACCCACACAAGGTCTCTCCTTCCAAGTCTCTCATCTCTTTTTATTTCGGGAAGTTTTGCTACTTCTTTCTAATGTAGGAAGCCAGTCTCAGACCAGAGTTAGGAATCCAGCTGTAAAATCAAGTCTTCTTTCATGGCTGCATAAAATTGGACTAACTGACAAAATCAATTGTAAAACTGCACAAACTCTGTACTTGGCTATCCCTGGGAAAGCTTTTCCCTACATGAGAAAATAGACTGAAACTCAGGATAGACTCTCAGGAGAGCTCTGGAAAAGCAGCATGGCAGAGAGGAAAATATTTTCATGCTGGAATCTGCTATATATTCAGTGGGTGAGTAAATAAGCAAGTGAATGAGTGAGTGTGGGTTAATGAATAAATGAATGGACAGTAAATAAATACATGAAAAATTCATTCACACATGTTCATAGCAGTGGTTGGTAATGCTCATGTCATTTATGTATGTTCTTTCTGCTTTTTCAGAATAACTTCTAATAGGCAAAAAACACATTCATCTAGTAGGCTGGGGGTTTGCAAAGTTTTCCACTCTTTGTCCTTTCTTAGATTCAGTTGACTTGCAAGAGTTTCCCAGACTCCTATCAACCAGCCCTGGAATTTCTCTCCCTGTCCTTTACCAGACATGTGTCAGCATCTGACATCTCTCATCATTAGTTACTAGAGAGGGCTATGCCCGTGTCCCCTAAGGATGTATTGATAAGAACATGTGTACTCACATACTCACTTCCCCCAACATTGCCTCCACATCACAGACTGGGGCCAGGACACAGGCAATGATATGAAGCGCAGATTTATTAGAGGAAGAAATAGGAGGGAAGCTCAGGGATGGGGAATTGGGAAAGGGAATGAGACAGAAGCTAGGCATCAGCCTCTGGTGTCCCCATGAGCCAAGATACATTTCTTGCTTTAGGACATGGATGGGGCCATAGCTGTGGCCAAACTGGAAGCTAGAGAGGCTGGGAACTCACTCACGTTCATCTAGGAGGGAGTCAGAGTGGGGAGTAGAAGAATACTGGGAGCAAGGGGATGTGTGAGACAAGGGGTTCTGTGGGAAGAAATCCTGACAACTCTTCCTTGGACCCTGAGTAGGAAAAGGTGGGAGAGAAGGGAAATCCTGGAGCCGAGGATCAGAGGAGAAACAGGAGGAAGAGAAGGCTGCATTTGGTAGCCTGGATGGCAGGCAGGTATATCTCAGTCCATCCTTACTTCTATTTACTCTTGGGGGCTTGCTGGGTTGCGGGACACTTCTGTTGGGCTGGGATGGCTGTGCCCTTGGGTGGACATTGCTTCTTGGCCTGGGGAGCACATGGATCCTTGGTTTTAGGTGCACACGTCTCTTGACATTGGACAGGGGGCGGCTGACAGGGCTGCTTCACCTGCTGCTGTTGGATCGTCTGGGGCAGGCACTGCTGCTGCTGCTGGGAAGACATGGCTGCAGGAACAGGTGAACCTGGAAGAAACCCAGGTAGGGACACTATGAGAGTAGCTCCCTCCATCTCTTCTCCCTCTGACTCCTAAAGACTGTTTTGTCCTCTAGCAAAGGATAAGTAATTAATAGCTTCAAGTTGATTAGTGAGTTGATTCACACACACTCATTGCAATCTCTGTCTTTCTTTCTCCCTTTGTCTCTGATACTCTGATTTCTAATCTTCCTCCATCTTCCCATGGATGCCTGACCCAGTTGAATATATGATGTGTTTCTTAGTCTTAACAGGAAATAAGGTGGGGTGCTGAGCTGAGGATGAAAAGATGGTCCAGATATTTTACTAGATGAAGGCATGAGATCTTGGCTGATGGGTTGGCAATGCCAACCATCTACTTTTGGAAGTGGTAATGAGTGTGGGTGAAGGTGGAAAGGCATGAGGAAGCAATCAGGAGCAGATTCTGCCTTAGAGGGAAGACAGAATGTTGTGGTGTATGAGTGATGGGGCTGGAGTACACCTGTTGTGGGAGCTCAGTTCTAATCCTGGCTCTACCCCTGACTAACCATGGGATGTAAACATAAGTCATTTAATGCACTTGGGGGATGGTGGTTCTGGCCCTCCATGGAGAACTGGGGAATGGAAGATCAAATTGATCGCTGGAGGCCTATAGGAGGATATTTTACCAAGAGACACCCTGGTCCAAAGAACCTGCTGGCCAACGCAGGAGACATAAGAAATGGGGTACAACCCCTGGGTTGGGAAGATCCCCTGGAGGAGGGCATGGCAACCCACTCCAGTATTCTTGCCTGGAGAGTCCCATGGACAGAAGAGCCTGGTAGGCTATGGTCCATAGGGTTGCAAAGAGTCGGACATGACTAAAGTGACTTAGCATGCAAGCATGCATGAGCCCGGTCCAGAGGAAAGAGCAATGGTCAAGAAGGCACAGGCATAAGTTCTAGAGCCAACCTTGCTGTTTGCTGGCCTGCATGCCTCCGGATTTGGGGTCTATTGATCTGGAAGGGCTCTGAGGCCTTCCCAACTCTGACACGTGTCTCTGGTTCTCTTTGTAGGCAGGTCCCTCATCTTTTAAGCTCACGACTACATATAGGAAGTATAGCTTCCAGATGGCAATCATGATAGAGAGGCGTGGTGGCTACAGAGTATAAAATACAATATTTAATAGACCAGCTTCTGTAAACCTAAAAGGAAAGTTTGAGAGAGCTTGCTGGTAGGACTGAAAAGGCAGGAGAAAGCTTTGGAGGAGGCTACAAAATGCTGCAGCTCTGAATATCTCCCCTCAATGACAATTCCTCTTACTGGGGAATCAAACTGAGAACTAGGAAATTACTTGGACCTAGCATTGGTGTGGGAGATTGAATTTCTTAAGTAGTAATTAGTGTGAAATTTTCTTAATTGTCACAGGCTTATGTTACTTCTCTCGTTACCCAAGAACAGGAGAGGAGCTTGGCCTAGCGGCTTAAGACAGTTCAAGGAGCAGAAAAGGGCCCAGCAGATCCCAGGAGGACGAATCCCTCACTACTTACCAGAGGCGCGAGCCAGACCCTAGGAGATTCGGCTGAGCACAGGTTCACATCAGCTACTCCTGGGAACCTTTAAAGGCCCCCAGCCTGCCCCAGGGACCTGGTGTGGCTTTCATTACCATCTTCCAAAGAATTCCTAACCCACTTCTCCCGCCTGCACTTCCTCCAGAGACTTGCTTTACTGGCCTGTTTTAATGAAAACCACCCACTAGATACTCCAGAATTCTGGCTCCTGGCTACCTGAGCTGACTTCATCCACTAAGGTGTCTCCTCAAGCTCAAGGACTCAAAGTCTTTGAAAAACAGGACTTATGTGAAGCTCTCCATGTAGACTGAGAGTTATAAGAAACAGGAGGGAAGGAAGCGGCAAAGCGGGAAGGAATATGGGCTGGGGGCACTTGCAACAAAAATAGGAACGTAGGGCTTTCCTGGCAATCCAGTGGTTAGGACTCCGGGTTTCCACTGTAAGGGGGGTGGGTTTGATTCCTGATGGGGGTTCTTCATGCCATGAGGTACAGCCAAAAAAAAAAAAAGAAGCATAACCTTTTCTGCTATTGCTGCCACTTTTTGAGCATTCACTGGTGCCCAGCCCCGAGGTCACCCTTCATGCCCATTGTTTTATTTTACCTTTATAATCCCTTTATAAAGATGATGCCATTGTTACTATTTTGCATGTGAGAAAAGTAAGGCTGGCAAAGATCACATAAGAAGTAAAGTGCAGAGATTGAATTTGAGCTCTGATCTAGCGGATTCAAGAAATCCCAACCCTTAAGCATTATAAAGGGACACCTGACACAGTGCCTGAGATGTGCCCAGTCCAGAAGGGACTGCTTACATGGTGTTCTATGAGGCTTCCTTTTGATCACACGTAGAACATGTGGTGCTGTCCCCCACCTACCCACCAGGAGTCAGGCTGCTTTGGGTATTAGTGGTGGTGAAAGAGAGTGGGAAAAAAAATTGGCTTCTGGGTAGAGTTTCCAGATAAAATATAGGGCCATTAGCTACATTTGAATTTCAGATAATCAGAATTTTTCAATATTAATATGTTCCAAACATTGCAGGAAACATACTACAGAATTTGTTGTTTATCTGAAATTTAAATGTCATGGGGCAGACTGTATTTTTATTTGCTAAATCTGGCAACTTTACTCAAAAACTAATTCAGATGGGAGAAAGGTGTCCTGGTCCCCACCTCCAGCTCCCTACTTGGCCTCCTGGGATAGGAAAACCTTCCTAGGAGGGTATGGGTCCAGTTTTGGACCACTGCCCCAAACCTCAGGATCCTGCTCTCTAGAGGCCATTGACGAAGTAATTTCTGTCAGTATTAGAGCAAAGCATACCCCTTGCCCTATTTAAGCATCATGGCAATTCTGTTAGTTGTGCAAATCTGATTTTATAGTTTAAAAATGTAGATCCAAAGAAGTTCACTGACTTGTTCAACAAGAAAAAGCTAGCAGGCATGGAGCTGGGTGGAGGCCCTGGCCTAAGGCTCATTTCCACTACATCACAGAGGCTGGTGTCTCTGCCATAGGCAAGTGACTGTCACTGGGTGGAGGCCATGACTAATAATTTTTCTGAGCTTCCTGTCATCTATAAACCAAACATTGGTCATTTTGAGGGGTCAGCCTCACTTAATAGGTAATCCTTTCCATATTTCCCATGCAAGCAGGGTTTCCTCCTCCACCTCTTCTCTTGCCTAACTTTAAGAATGTAGTACCCTGAGTTCCAGATTCCAGGTCCTGCCTTCCATCTTCAGGATGAACACCTTCTCCACCTACACCCCTCTCTTCCCTGCCCCCACTCTATGAGTTCAGTTCAGTTCACTTCAGTCACTCAGTAATGTCTGACTCTTTGCAACCTTATGGACTGCAACACGCCAAATTTCCCTGTCCACACCAACTCCCGGAGCTTGCTCAAATTCATGTCCATCAATCAGTGATGCCATTCAACCATCTCATCCTCTGTTGTCCCCTTCTCTCTGGACTTTCAATCTTTCCCAGCATCAGGGTCTTTTCCAATGAGTCAGTTCTTCACATCATGTAGCCAAAGTATTGAAATTTCAGCTTCAGCATCAGTCCTTCCAACGATTATTCAGGACTGATTTCTCTTAGGATTGACTGGTTTGATTTCCTTGCCTTCCAAGACTCTCAAGAGTCTTCTCCAACACCACAGTTCAAAAGCATCAATTCTTTGGTGCTCAGTTTTCTTCATAGTCCAACTCTCACATCCATGCCTGACTACTGGAAAAACCATAGCTTTGACTAGATGGGTCTTTGTCAGCAACATAATATCTCTGCTTTTTAATATACTGTCTAGGTTGGTCATAGCTTTCCTTCCAAGGAGCAAGTGTCTTTTAATTTCATGGCTGCAGTCACCATCTGCAGTGATTTTGGAGCCCAAGAAAATAGTCTCTTACTGTCTCCATTGTTTTCCCATCTATTTGGCATGAAGTGATGGGACCAGATGCCATGATCTTCATTTTTTGAATGCTGAGTTTTAAGTCAGCTTTTCCACCCTCCTCTTTCACTTTCGTCAAGAGGTTCTTTAGTTCCTCTTCACTTTTTGCCATAAAGGTGTGTCATCTGCATATCTGAGGTTATTGATATTTCTCCTGGCAATCTTGATTCTTGCTTGTGCTTCATACAGCCTGGCATTTTGCATGATGTACTCTACATATAAGTTAAATAAGCACGGTGACAATATACAGCCTTCATGCACTCCTTTCCCAATTTGGAACCAGTCTGTTGTTCCATGTCCAGTTTTGACTGCTGGTTCTTGACCTGCATACAGATTTCTCAGGAGGCAGGTAAGGTGATTTGGTATTCCCATCTGTTTAAGAATCTTCCACAGTTTGTTGTGGTCTACACAGTCAAAGGCTTTGGCATAATCAATAAAGCAGAAGGAGATGTTTTTCTGGAATTCTCTTGCTTTTTTTGATGATCCAATGGATGTTGGCAATTTGATCTCTGGTTCCTCTGCCTTACGACTGGAATTCACAGTTCACATGCTATTGAAGCCTGGCATGGAGAATTTTGAGAATTACTTTGCTAGTGCATGAGATGAGAGCAATTGTGCAGTAGTTTGAACCTTCTTTGGCATTGCCGTTTTGGGGGTTGGAATGAAAACTGACATTTTCCAGTCCTGTGGCCACTGCTGAATTTTTCAAATTTCTTGGCATATTGAGTGCAGCACTTTCACAGCATCTCAGCTGGCATTCCATCACCTCCACTAGATTTGTTCATAGTGATGCTTCCTAAGGCCCACTTGACTTCACATTCCATGCTGTCTGGCTCTAGGTGAGTGATCACACCATCGTAGTTATCTGGGTCATGAAGATCTTTTTTTGTACAGTTCTTCTGTGTATTCTTGCCACCGCTTCTTAAGGTCTTCTGCTTCTGTTAGGTCCATATCATTTCTATCCTTTATTGTGCTCATTTTTGCATGAAATGGCCCCTTGGTGTCTCTAGTTCTGTTGAAGAGATCTCTAGTCTTTCCCATACTATTGTTTTCCTCTGTTTCTTTGCACTGATCATTGAGGAAGGCTTTCTGATCTCTCCTTGCTCTTCTTTGCAACTCTGCATTCAAATGGGTATATCTTTGCTTTTCTCCTTTGCCTTTTGCTTGTCTTCTTTTCTCAGCTATTTGTATGGCCTCCTCAGACAACCATTTTGCCTTTCTGCATTTCTTTTTCTTGGGGATGCTCTTGATCACTGCCTCCTATACAATGTCATGAACCTCCATCCCCAGTTCTTCAGGCACTCTGTCTATCAGATCTAATTTCTTGAATCTATTTGTCACTTCCACTGTATAATTGTAAGGGATTTGATTTAGGTCATGTCTGAATGGTCTAGTGGTTTTCCCTATTTTCTTCAATTTAAGTCTGAATTTGGCAATAAGGAGTTCATGATCTGAGCCACAGTCAGCTCCCTGTCTTGTTTTTGCTGATTCTATAGAGTTCTCCATCTTCAGCTGCAAAGAATATAGTCAGTCTGATTTTGGTATTGACCATCTTGTGATATTCATGTGTAGAGTCTTCTCTTGTGTTGTTGGAAGAGGGTGTTTGCTATGACCAGTGTGTTGTCTTGGCAAACTCTGTTAGCATTGCTGTGCTTCATTTTGTACTCCAAGGTCAAATTTGCCTGTTCAAGTAGCGCAAGAACTTCTTGTTCTATTAGTTCAGTTCAGTTCAGTTCAGTTCAGTCACTCAGTCATGTCTGACTCTTTGCAACCCCATGAATTGCAGCACGCCAGGCCTCCCTGTCCATCACCAACTTCCGGGGATCACTCAGACTCACGTCCATCGAGTCCGTGATGCCATCCAGCCATCTCATCCTCCGTTGTCCCCTTCTCCTCCTGCCCTCAAACTTTCCCAGCATCAGAGTCTCCAATGAGTCAACTCTTCGCATCAGGTGGCCAAAGTATTGAAGTTTCAGCTTTAGCATCATTCCTTCCAAAGAAATCCCAGGGCTAATCTCCTTCAGAATGGACTGGTTGGATCTCCTTGCAGTCCAAGGGACTCTCAGGAGTCTTCTCCAACACCACAGTTCAAAAGCATCAATTCTTCGGTGCTCAGCCTTCTTCACAGTCCAACTCTCACATCCATACATGACCACAGGAAAAACCATAGCCTTGACTAGACGGACCTTAGTCGGCAAAGTAATGTCTCTGCTTTTGAATATGCTATCTAGGTTGGTCATAACTTTTCTTCTAAGGAGTAAGAGTCTTTTAATTTCATGGCTGCAATCACCATCTGCAGTGATTTTGGAGACCCCCAAAATAAAGTCTGACACTGTTTCCACTGTTTCCCCATCTATTTCCCATGAAATGATGGGACCAGATGCCATGATCTTCGTTTTCTGAATGTTGAGCTTTAAGCCAACTTTTTCACTCTCCTCTTTCACTTTCATCAAGAGGCTTTTTCACTCCTCTTCACTTTCTGCCATAAGGGTGGTGTCATCTGCATATCTGAGGTTATTTATATTTCTCCCGGCAATCTTGATTCCAGCTTGTGCTTCTTCCAGTCCAGCATTTCTCATGATGTACTCTGTATAGAAGTTAAATAAGGAGGGTGACAATATACAGCCTTGACGTACTCCTTTTCCTATTTGAAACCAGTCTGTTGTTCCATGTCCAGTTCTAACTGTTGCTTCCTGACCTGCATACAGATTTCTCAAGAGGCAGTTTAGGTGGTCTGGCATTCCCATCTCTTTCAGAATTTTCCACAGTTTATTGTGATCCACATAGTCAAAGGCTTTGGCATAGTCAATAGAGCAGAAATAGATGTTTTTCTGGAACTCTCTTGCTTTTTCCATGATCCAGCAGATGTTGGCAATTTGATCTCTGGTTCCTCTGCCTTTTCTAAAACCAGTTTGAACATCTGGAAGTTCACGGCTCAAGTTCACTGCTGAAGCCTGGCTTGGAGAATTTTGAGCATTACTTTACTAGCATGTGAGATGAGTGCAATTGTGTGGTAGTTTGAGCATTCTTTGGCATTGCCTTTCTTTGGGATTAGAATGAAAACTGACCTTTTCCAGTCCTGTGGCCACTGCTGAGTTTTCCAAATTTGCTGACATATTGAGTGCAGCACTTTCACAGCATCATCTTTCAGGATTTGAAATGGCTCAACTGGAATTCCATCACCTCCACTAGCTTTGTTCATAGTGATGCTTCCTAAGGCCCACTTGACTTCACATTCCAGGATGTCTGGCTCTAGGTGAGTGATCACACAATTGTGATTATCTGGATCGTGAAGATCTTTTTTGTACAGTTCTTCTGTTTATTCTTGTCACCTCTTCTTAATATCTTCTGCTTCTGTTAGGTCCAGACCATTTCTGTCCTTTATCGAGCCCATCTTTGCATTAATGTTCCCTTGGTATCTCTAATTTTCTTGAAGAGATCTCTAGTCTTTCCCATTCTGTTCTTTTCCTCTATTTCTTTGCACTGATCGCTGAAGAAGGCTTTCTTATCTCTTCTTGCTATTCTCTGGAACTCTGCATTCAGATGCTTATATCTTTCCTTTTCTCCTTTGCTTTTCACCTCTCCTCTTTTCACAGCTATTTTTAAGGCTGTGATGCAAAGGCTGTGTTTATCCTGATGCAAATTCTCCAAAAGGGAAGCATGTGGCAGGATGAATTGGTGTAGACACATTTCAAGGTGTAGTCCCACATCTGGCACCTAGAAGACATCAATCTATGTGTGCTGCTCAGGAAGGGGTGATTTTTCCATTCTTCATGTCCCTGTCATCCACACAGCCTCTCTGGGATAAATGTTACTTCCTATTTTCCTCAGTGTGCTCATTGACCTCTTACTTTGTCTATCAACAACTCCTGCTTACTTTGGAGAACTCTATCTAATGATAGACTCTGGCTTATAACACAATTATCATCTCAGAGGATGATACTCTGGGAATGGCCTTTATAGAGGACATGGCTGGACTTGAGATCGCTGTGTCCTCCACGTCATAAATCTCCAAGAGCCATTCAAATGCATACACATCTCACATGTTAAGCTTTTCAAAACTTTGGCATTCAACGTCCATCTTGGGCACATTATCCCTATTTCACAGAAGGAGAAATTGAGACTTGTAATGAGGACATGCTTGACCCAAGGTCACACAGAGTTCATGTCAAAGCCAGGGTTGGATCACAGGTCTCCTGACTTCACAGTAATTTACAGTCAGCTGAAGTGCCTGTGTCCCTGGGCTCATATTTAGTGCATGCTATGTTAATGACAGAATTAGGAAGCTGATTCTGGTACTCTCCATCATTTGAACCAGATCCGTATCCTCTTTCCTCCCTGGTTGACAGATGCTCCCTTTCCCATCAAGCCTGTCCATCCTTCTTCCTCTAAAACAGGAATCCCCAACCATTGGGATCTCTTGCCTATTGATCTGTGATGGAGCTGATGTAACAATAGAAACAAAGTACACAAAAAATGTGCTTGAATCATCCCCAAACCATCTCCCCTGCCCCAGTCTGTGTGAAAATTGTCTTCCACAAAACTGGTCTCTGGTACCAAAATGGCTGGAGACTACTGCTCTAAGAAGCCCTAACTGATCCCTCTCCTCTGCACTGCCAGACACAGGTGCATAGTTTTGGTCATTAAACCTTATAGAGCACCTCTATATACAGTTTTCACAAGACTCTATGAAGAAAGCTAATGGTATTTCTAATTTTATAGATGAAAAAATCATGGCTCTGATGGTGGCTAGTTCTGGAACCCAGAAAGGGGGCCCACCTAAGTCTCTTAGATCAGCAATGACTCATTTCCAGCACCCCAAGTGGCTGGGAGAATGAATGTTCTTTTCAGTGGAGGAGTGGAGACTTCCTGGCACCCCCTCAAATCACCTCATGTAAACACCTCCAGATGAGGTGGGTCCTGAGAAGCTATGTGGAATGATAACTCTGTAGCGCCCTCTCCCACCCACACTGCTCCAGCATGGCCATGAGACTGTTGCCTGGTCACTCGATCATGAGTCCTACGTCTTCTCTGTCATCTTCAAAGCACCATGTTGTGCTGAAATCAGGAAGCCAGGCTTTGCATCTTGCCTGTTTAGGGACCAGACACCTGAGAGCAGGTGTGTACCCATGACTCCATTAGAAAGGGGAGGGCAGAGGTAAGACTCATTTCTGAAGGTGAGTCAAAGCTTGAGAAACCCCAGCCCCACCCTGCAGACAAACAATGTCGTGACCGGGCAGCAGAGGTCTGACACTGGGAAGGGATCTTGTCAGAGACCATGCTGATCATCTAACTCTCTATCTAGACACATCTTCACGAGGGCACTTTTGCCTCTGGGTCTGGGGGGAAAAGAAGAGTTGTTGATGTTTCCATCTGGAGACACGTGAAACATACTTGTCATGTTATTTCCAAGAATTAAACAAAGAAAACCAAAAAGGGGAATTCTGAGTTACCAGTAGAGAGGACAGTGGAGGTTTGGAGCTGCCATCATTCCTGTATTTTAGCTGTTTATCCAGTAAAATGCAAACTTAAAACTGAGCAAATTACATCTCATGTTAAAAATCATAATCATGTGATTATTTGCATGAGCTTAATTTCTGCATGATACTTAACCAGTAGTCATGGCTTAGAACATTTTAGTTTTGGATTTACCTCCACTAATTACTTTATAATCTATCAACAAACATTTTAGAAGACTCTACTTAAAGAGACCTTGTGACCTTTTTTTTAATGTGGGAAATCCATTTGCAACATGAATCATTTTATCCTCTAATTTATCTGTTTGCAAATGAGAAGCTCAGATTCTAATATTAGATACTTTGTATCAGAGTATTCAAAGCAAGCCCATGGAGAGAGGAGAGTAAGAGGATGAGTTTCCAAAAATGTGTGATTAGTTTATCTCTTTCCTCCATCCCTTATCCCTTATCCCTATATGATATTTCTAGAAGACTCTCCATGGTCCTGGGAGTTAGGGAAATAAAGTCCTGGACATGATGAGAGGCTAGTTCCAATGGAACACCCGTGAACTCACCTGTTGAAGTTGAAGCTGGCTGTGGAAGCAGAGGGAATGAGTGGGCAAAGTATCCATCTCTGAGAAGAGAGTCAAAGTCAGCCTCTTGGAAGTCAAGTGGTGCTGAAATACCACTTGGGTGTAGCACAGTATCCTTAGAGACATGAGGAAGGAGCCAGGGCAGTTAAGAAATAATTCTACTGATACTTGCCCCTCACTGTGTTTGAAATACTGAGCACATACCTTAACTTGTCTGGGCCTCAACATTTTTGTTCTCCAATATGAGCTGATTGGCTAATATTTCCTCTGTGCTGTGCTGTGGTCAGTGGTATCTGACTATAGCTTGCCAGGTTCCTCTGCCCATGGGATTTTCCAGGCCAGAATGCTGGAGTGGGCCACCATTTCCTCCTCCAAGGGATCTTCCCAACCCATGGATCAAACTCATGTCTCCTGCACTAGAGCCATCTGGAAAACCCCAAAGAGTTCCTCTAAAGTCCCATTAAGGGGTAAGATTCTATATACATACATCAGGTCTGGGAAGGCAAACCACTTTTCATCCCTTTGAAATCAGTAGTGAATTGAGAGGACTGAGGTTGAGTTTCAGCTTGATCTGAGAGCATAAACATGTTGACTAGAGATGTCTGCCATGAGAGGTAGAAGTGGCCACGTGTGCAGGCAGTCATACCCTGGCTTAGCCTGAAGCAGGGAGTGGTGTGTAGCACTAGGACTTATGAGTGAGGATAACTGAAGCACTTAAAGAAGGAGAGAAGATATGAGCTGTTTAAAACCCTGCACAAGCTGACACCACCTAGAATCCCCATCTGAGCTCCCACCTTTCCTTAGCACAGCTGTTAAGAGGACTGCTGTTTCCAAAACTTGCCTCAAATCATTTGAACTGTGATGACCCTCTCCTGTCAAACATCCCAGCAAAATTCAAGGTAATCTCTAAGAACCATTCAAAATGTTGCTAAAATCAAGCAGGACCTTGCTGGGCCCTCACAGGTACAAAAGCTCTTCTGTACCTTTCTGTACAGAAAAAGACTTTAGTCTGCTAGGGGCCCCTCCTGAGTCACAAATGACTGGCTCAAGAATTACTGATTGAAAGGATGTGGACATGTAGATAAAAAAATAGCAGTTGGGGCAGGAGAACTGGTTACAATTTACACAGTAAATCAGTCATATAGCAGTCATAGGGTGTTTATTTCCTCCCTGAAGTACATAGATAACAGTGTCTGAGACACAGTCCTGACTTGCTTTGCAGGTACAGTAACTGCTACTGGATGGAAAAACTAACTATATGATGACCAGACTATTGTCATGACATCAGCTGCTCTATCTTGAGCTGTACTGAATCTGTGATTTTCACAATTCAAGGAACTGGCCTCAAGAAAAAGAATACATCGATACTGGAGTTGAAGATTAACTGTTCTTAAAACTACCAAGATGACACCGACCAGCCTAGTTTCAACATGATTATGGGAGTCAGCTACATTGTTCTGCACGTAGCCCTCAGCGGCACATCCTTGAAGCTTTTCTTTATCTTTATTTAATTAATTACTATTTTTTGTCCCAATAATTTCTTGGTATATTAACTCTTGAAGAAGAAGCCAGGTTTGTCTTTCAAGTATTTCCATTATTTCTTTTATTAACATACTTTGCAAAGACTGCTTCAAGTTCTTTGGGTCATCAACCAAAATTTCAAAATCTTTTTGGAAGGGTCCAGTACGATTTATTTCCTTAAAAATATACTCTATCTGTTGACAGCACTGTCATCAAAATAAAGAAATGTAAAATACAAACATTTCACATCAGTTCAGTTCAGTTTAGTCCCCCAGTTGTGTCTGATTCTTTTCAACCCCATGGACTGAAGCACGCCAGGCCTCCCTGTCCATCACCAACTCCCAGAGTTTACTCAAACTCATGCCCATTGTGTCGGTGATGCCATCCAACCATCTCATCCTCTGTCATCCCTTTCTTCTCCAGCCTTCAATCTTTCAAGCATCAGGGTCTTTTCAAATGAGTCAGCTCTTCGTATCAGATGGCCAAAGTATTGGAGTTTTAGCTTCAACATCAGTCCTTCCAATGAATATTCAGGACTGATTTCCTTTAGGATTGACTGGTTGGATCTTGCATCCAAGGGGTTCTCAAGAGTCTTCTCCAATACCACAGTTCAAATGCATCAGTTCTTCAGCACTCAGCTTTCTTTATAGCCCAATTCTACTCTATAGCCCACATCCATACATGACTACTAGAAAAACCATAACCTTGACTAGACAGACCTTTGTTGGCAAAGTAATGTCTCTGCTTTTTAATATGCTGTCTTTCACATAGAAATGCTATTATAAACAGGCGAATTGTCTTCCTATGGATAACAAAAATAACTGATGGAGAATCTGAATGTCTGGACACTGCAAACTTCTATTGCTTCTAATGCTGATATTGAGCTAATTCCATTCCATGAAAGCTATTTAAATGACTGCTTCCTAGATCCTGCTCACTCTTTTCCTCTGTAGTCACTAGAAATTTGGCTTCTCTTCCTACCAGTCTGCCAATCCACAGAGAAAATATAGGAGCATTCCTTTGAAAGCTTTTGCCCTCTGGTCAGCAATTGCGAGATCCTTTTTAGGATGCTATTCCACCATCTTCCCAGGTTGTTGGCTTTCTGAATAAAGCATCTTTCTTTTCCACCAATCCCTGTCTCTTGAACATTGACTTTTGAGTGACACATGGCCAACTTGAGTTTGGTTTCCACCCCAGTTGGTAACATCATGTTCTCCATGACCTCTGTACTTATTCTCTCCCTGAAGAAGTGTTTTCCTCTTTTGCTCAGCCCCCACAAGTTTTTATTTATAACTATTTGGAGCACTTTTTATCTAATGTTTTCACTTGGTATACATATAAATTATAAAATATACATTATTTATGTCAGCATCAATATAAATTCCTTGATAGGAGCAGTTTCTCCCTCATCATATATTCATGTGTTTGTCATCTACCCCCATACTAGCCAAACACATATTATATCCACTTCAGAAATAGAAACAAATAAATGCACAAAAGAAAAGATGAATGATAATTAAATGAATGAATTGAAGTGAATGGTAAACACAAGACTAGACACTTTGGCTAAACAGTCAGAACCAATGAAGTGCCAAGGTATGTTTTGGAGTAAACCAGCTTTCTGAGTTCAGAGATACTTGCCCTCTCTAAATAGCTTTCCTTGTTTATCCTAACCACATGGTGAGCATGCTCAGTCAAGTTAGACTGTTTATGACCCCATGGACGGTAGCCCTCCAGGTTCCTCTGTCCAAGGGATTCTCCTGGCAAGAATACTGGAGTGGGTTGCCATTTCCTACTCCAGGGGATCTTCTTAACCTAAGGATGCATTTCTTACATCCCCTGCATTGGAAGGTGGTTTCTTTACCACTGCGCCATCTGGGAAGCCCATTTCAACCACACACATTGTCTTTCTATTCCCTCAAACTTGAAGATTGATGCTGAAATCATCCATTACCTGTAAGAGGCCCAGGTGTCTGTGTGTGTGTGTGTGTGTGTGTGTGTGTGTGCACGTGCATGGTAAATGGGGTGCTTCTTTATACCCAAACCGTGAGCTTCCTAAGGGGAGGAGAGATGTTCAGGAAAGACCTTACACCTGGTAAAAATTGGTACTTGGATAGACTTGCTAGTTGTTGAGTGGGTGGCCCAATTACTGAAGGATGCTGTTGAATGAGTGAGTGAGTGAGTGCACTAAAAGATGGAGAGAGTGAGTAAGCAAACGTATAAATAAGAAATGAGCCAACAAACTAGTTGACTGACTGGCTAGTTCACTGAACAACTGACTGACTGACTGTTGAGTGGTTGACAAACTGATCTGCTGACTGGCTGACTGGTTGGCCACCTAACTGATGGGTAATTTCAAAAGCAGATCTTCGTATAGTATAGCAAAGGAAGTTTTCTTGGGAACATGGAACAAACAACGCAAAAGAGGATCTTTTGTATGGGAGCCCCTGAGGAGTGTATACTATGAACTGGAAAACCATTTCCTAGTTTTCTCTTTTTCTTAGGAGTTCTCTATGATTTTCATTCCCGGTCAACTGAGGTCAGTGGATGTGACTTCAAGGGACCCCCAGCCAGAGGCAGTCATGGTCAAATAGTGGCTCTCTTGCTGTAAGAAGGTATTTGGGACCAGAAGGCATTTGTTCACTGGGGAGCCTGATTGTTCCCTGGGTCTTGGGCTCTGGGAGTGGGGTTCTGGGGCTCAGATCGTCTTTCAGGTTGGGGAAAGGGCCTCTGTGATGGTGGCCAAGATAGGGAACCAAATCAAACAGACAAGTTAGTGGACGCACAAGCTGGGCCAGTTTGTCCAGTTGATACCCTGCTCTCTGACCACAGAGACCTTCCTTGGGAAAGTGATATACAGGCAGCTAGCAAGGGCTGCCAGACTCGGCTTCAGACAGTGCCTGGTGATGCATGAGGCCCCCAGGGTGGACCAGGGCTCATCGTGCTATGTGGTGACTGACCCTGCATCTACTCAGCTGACTGACAGACAATTACAGTACCCTGCCACAGCCATCACTCCTGACCTGGGTGAGAAGAAAGGGGCAGGACAACAACCTGGATACAGGTAGCTTGTATCCATAGTAACCAAGCCACTCCATGCCCAAACCTTTCAGTGACTCCCCAAAGGCCTCACGAAAAAGCCCCTGGTTGCTGACAGAAGTAAAAAGGCCCTTTTCTACTCTTGTCCCTTGCTGAGATGCTTCTAGTCTCCTCTCTCTCCCCAGTCATCCTTTTTCTCTATGCACAAATACTCTGCTGTTTTAACCATAAGCCATGATAACTATTTTTTAAATTTAATTTTATTTTTTAATTCAATTTTTGTTTTGTACTGGAGTGTAGTTGATTGGCAATGTTGTATTAGTTTTCAGGTGCACAGCTGAGTGACTCAGTTATACATATGCATACTGCTGTGGTTTAGTCACCCTGTTTTGTATCCAATTCTTTGTGACCCCTTGGACTGCAGCCAACAGGCTCCTCTGTCCATGGATTTTCCAAGCAAGAATATTGAAGAGAGTTGCCATCCATTCTTTTTCAGACTCTTTTCCCATAGAGGTTGTTACAGAACATAATGACTATTTACAGTTTTTTTTTTTTTTTTAAAGAATAGTCTCTCTTGATGAACAGATAACGGACTTGTGGTACATATACATGTACCTACTTACAGGGCAGCAAAGGGGACACAGACATTTTAGACAGAGTTGGGGAAGGAGAGAGTGGGATGATATGAGAGAATAGCCTTGAAATATATGCCTTGCCATATGTAAAACAGATAACCAGTAGAAATTCGATGTATGATGCAGGAAACACAAAGCCAGTGGTCTGTGACAACCTGGAGGAGTGGAATGAGGAGGGAAGCAGGAATGGAGTTCAAGAAGGACGGGACATATGTATACCAAGCACCAACTCATGCTGATGTGTGGCAAAAATCATCACAGTATTGTAAAGTAATTATCCTCTAACTTATAAATAAAATTATATATATGATTTGTATATTTTTATAAATATATAAGAAAATATATATAAACATAAATTAAATATATATATAAGAAAATATAAATATATATGAAGAAAAACAACTTGGTAGCTCAGATGGTAAAGAATCCACCTGCAATGCAGGCGATGAAGGTTCAATCCCTGGGTTGGGAAGATCCCCTGGAGAAGGAAATGGCAACCCACTCCAGCATTCATGCCTTGACAATTGCCATGGGGTTGCAAAGAATTGGACATGACTTAATGACTAAGACTTTATATATAAAGAGTATTCTATCTTTTTAATTCTCCTTTTCCCAGCAAGCCACTCCCTCTGCCTGCAGTGCCTGTCCTTAACTTGTGCCTGACTGGTCTCAGAACTTCAGCGACTAATTTACTTCTTCCCTGAATACCGCCCCCCCGCCCCCCACCCACCAATCTGTGTTACCCAAGCAGCATTTGGTATCTGTGTTTGTTCTGGAAACTCTTGTCCTGGTGCTGATTCTCTTTTGGAACAGTCTCCTCTGCTCCATCCCTTTGTAAACTGTGAGCTCCTGGAGGGCAGAAACAACACTACCTACTCCTTTGACTTGTATAGAATGCCTTGTCTATAATAGATATACAACAAATATATGTTTGTACAAACCAGATATGTAGTCCATCTGGAACATATGTGACTCTAGCCTCTCCTGGTGTGTGGCTGTGAGAGTTTCTTACCTCCTATGCCTGACACAGGCAAGCTCAAATTCCTCCCCATCGTTGGGTCTCTCCCTGCCTGGTTTTCATGCTTCAATGTGTGGCCTATGTCAAGCATGCCTTCTTTGAGCTCCGTGTTCAGCCTGTGGCTTTTATTCCTTGCTGGATATTGAGCCTGTGAAGAGCAGGTACCTATCTTTCTCAGACTCAGTTCCTCCTCCTATCCAGAGCCTTGGCAGACTTTTGCATACAAGAGAACTTAATAAAGACTGGCTAGGTTTTCTAGGATGATACTCAAGTTCAAAGACAGTAATGAGATCAATAATTCCAAAGAGTAGATATCCGAGAATCTCTTTGCATGGGTGAAGTAGACTGCACTATGCTCGAAAGCGTTTTGCTGCCAATGCCCCTCTGCCCCAGGGGGTATCCTTGCCTGCCTTGTTGATGATGGCACCCCTAGCCGTGCAACTTGTGCTGCCTACAAGACTGTAAACCTTAAGAGCCATGTTCATTATGCCCTCTTTCCTCTCTGCCATGAAGACTGACCTTGTTCCTGATTGAAGCTGCACTGTAAGCCTGCATCCTTAAGTCAACTTAATGTGTAGCAGGGCTGCAGCTGACCTTTGGTAGACATGTAAGGTGAGCAAGCAATAAACCTTTGTTGTGTTAAGGCACTGAATGTGGGGCTCATTTGTTACTGCAGCATAACTTAGCCTATGACTGATGCACAGGGACATAATGAACTTCTCTCGAGGAGAATGTATTCCTAGTTCAGCTCGACTCTGCCCAAAGGGAAAGTGCATTTTTAAGTCCAGTGCATGCTGAGTAGCAGTCAGGACAGTGACTCGGGTATGTGTGTGTGTGCCATGTGTGGGGTGTGTAGATATGTGTGACAAGTGTGAATAAGTGTATGCGGAGGTGGGGTGCAGGAGAAGGGAGGGGAGGGGGAACGGAGGAGCAAGCCTGGGCTTACACAGCACAGGGAAAGGACCATCTGCTTGTGGGCACCTGACATTTGCCTACAAGTGACTTTCTGTCTGTGGTTGGGAAGCTAAATAAAACTGTTTCCCCACAGGATTTTGTGCCAAACCACATCTTACATCTTACGCTGAGCTGAACTGAGGACAGAGAGCCACCTGCAGGAGCTGCCAAGCCGGTGCAACTACTTCCAATTTCAGCTGAGTTTCTCCTTCAGTCATGTCCAACTCTGCAACAATGGGCAGTAGCATGCCAGGCTGCCCTGTCCATCACCAGTTCCCGGGGCTGGCTCAAACTCATGTCCATCAAGTCAGTGATACCATCCAAACATCTCATCCTTCCTTCTCCTGCTTTCAGTCTTTCTCAGCATCAGGGTCTTCTTCAATAAGTCAGAAAACTAAACAAACTGATCACATGGATCACAGACTTGTCTAACTCAATGAAACTATGACCCATGCTGCATAGGGCCACCCAACACGGACAGGTCGTGGTGAAGAGTTCTGACAAAATGTGGTCCACTGGAGAAGGGAATGGCAAATGACTTCAGTATTCTTGCCTTGAGAACCCCAAGAACAGTATAAAAAGGCAAAAATATATGAGACTGAAAGAGGAACTCCCTAAGTCAGCAGGCACCCAACATGCTACTGGAGAAGAGTGGAGAGATAGCTCCAGAAAGAATGAAAAGATGGAGCTCAAACGAAAACAACACCCAGTTGTGGATGTGACTGGTGATGGAAGTAAAATCCAATGCTGTAAAGAACAATATTGCATAGGAACCTGGAATGTTAGGTCCATGATTTGGAAGTGGTCAAACAGGAGATGGCAAGAGTGAACATTACCATTTTAGGAAGCAGTGAACTCAAATGGATAGGAATGGGTGAATTCAATTCAGATGACCATTATATCTACTACCGTTGGCAAGAATCCCTTAGAAGAACTGAATTAGCCCTCATAGTCAACAAGAGTCTGAAATGCAGCACTTGGGTGAAATTTCAAAAATGACAGAATGATCTTTGTCCTTTTCCAAAGTAAACCATTCAGTATCACAGTAATCCAAGTCTATGCCCCAACCACTAAAGCTGAAGAAGTTGAAGAATGGTTCTATGATGACCTACAAGACTTTCTGGAACTAACACTAAAAAAAGATGACCTTTTCATCATAGAGGACTGGAATGCAAAAGTAGGAAGTCAGGAGATAACTGGAGTATCAGGCAAGTTTGGACTTGGAGTACAAAATGAAGCACAGCAATGCTAACAGAATTTTGAAAAGAGAACGCACTGGTCATAGCAAACACCCTCTTCAAACAACACAAGAGAAGACTCTACACATGGACATCAAAGATGGTCAATAACAAAATCAGACTGATTATATTCTTTGCAGCTGAAGATGGAGAACTCTATATAATCAGCAAAAACAAGACAGGGAGCTGACTGTGGCTCAGATCATGAACTCTTTATTGCCAAATTCAGACTTAAATTGAAGAAAGTAGGGAAAACCACTAGACCATTCAGACATGACCTAAATCGAATATCTTACGATTATACAGTGGAAGTGACAAATAGATTCAAGGGATTAGATCTGATAGACAGAGTGCCTGAAGAACTAGGGATGGAGGTTCATGACATTGTACAGGAGGCAGTGATCAAGACCATCCCCAAGAAAAAGAAACGCAAAAAGGCAAAATGGTTGTCTGAGGAGGCCATACAAATAGCTGAGAAAAGAAGACAAGCAAAAGGCAAAGGAGAAAAGGAAAGATATACCCATCTGAATGCAGAGTTCCAAAGAACAGCAAGGAGAGATAAGAAAGCCTTCCTCAGTGATCAGTGCAAAGAAATAGAGGAAAACAATAGAATGGGAAAGACTAGAGATCTCTTCAACAAAACTAGAGATACTAAGGGAACATTTCATACAAAGATGGACACAATAAAGAACAGAACCCGTGTGGACCTAACAGAAGCAGAAGATCTTAAGAAGCGGTGGCAAGAATACACAGAAGAACTGTACAAAAAAGATCTTCATGACCCAGATAATCACTATGCTGTGATCACTCACCTAAACCCACACGTCCTGGAATGTGAAGTCAAGTGGGCCTTAGAAAGCATCACTACAAACAAAGCTAGTGGAGATGATGGAATTCCAAAACCTAAAAGATGATACTACGAAGGTACTTCAATCAACATGCCAGGAAATTTGGAAAACTCAGCAGTGACCACAAGACTGGAAAAGGTCAGTTTTCATTCCAATCCCTAGAAGGGCAATGTGAAATAATGTTCAAACTACTGCACAATTGCACTTATCTCACCCGCTGGCAAAGTAATTCTCAAAATTCTCCAAGCTAGGTTTTAACAGTACGTGGACTGAGAACTTCCAGATGTTCAAGCTGGATTTAGAGGAACCAGAGATCAAATTGCCAACATCCTTTGGATCACTGAAAAAGCAAGAGAGTTCCTAAAAACATCTACTTCTGCTTCATTGACTACACCAAAGCCTTTGACTGTGTGGATCACAACAAGCTGTGGAAAATTCTTCAAGAGATGGGAATACCAGACTACCTTACCTGCTTCCTGCAAAATCTGTTTGCAGATCAAGGAGCAACAGTTAGAAGCAGACATGGAACAATGGACTGGTTCCAAATTGGGAAAGGAGAATGTCAAGGCTGTATATTGTCACCTGCGTATTTAACTTCTATGCAGAGTATATCATGTGAAATGCCAGGATGGATGAAGCACAAGCTGGAATCAAGATTGCCGGAAGAAATATCAATAATCCAGATATGTAGAGGACACCACCCTTATGGCAAAGAGCAAAGAGGAACTAAAGAACCTCATGATGAAGGTGAAAAAGGAGAGTGAAAAAGCTGGCTTAAAACTCAACATTCAAAAATGAAGATCATGGCATTTGATCCCATCACCGCATGGCGAATAGATGGGGAAACAATGTAAACAGTGAGAGACTTTATTTTGGGGGGCTCCAAAATCACTGCAGATGGTGACTGCAGCCATGAAATTAAAGATGCTTGCTCCTTGGAAGAAAAGCTATGACCAACCTTGACAGCATATTAAAAAGCAGAGGCGCTACTTTCCTGATGAAGGTCTGTCTAGTCAAAACTACGGTTTTTCCAGTAAGTCATGTATGGATGTGAGAGTTGAACCATAAAGAAAGCTGAGCACTGAAGAATTGATGCTTTTGAACTGTGGTGTTGAGAAGACTCTTGAAAGTCCCTTGGACTGCAAGGAGATCCAACCAATCAATCCTAAGGGAAATCAGTCCTGAATATTCATTGGAAAGACTGAAGCTGAAGCTGAAGCTCCAATCCTTTGGCCACCTGATGCGAAGAACTGACTCACTGGAAAAGACGCTGATTCTTGGAAAGATTGAAGGCAAAAGGAGAAGGGGACGACAGAGGATGAGATGGTTGGATGGCATCACTGACTCAATTGACATGAGTTTGAACAAGCTCCAGGAGTTGGTGATGGACAGGGAGGCCTGGCATGCTGTCAATCATGGGGTTGCAAAAAGTCAGACACAACTGAGAGACTGAACTGTCTCCTCCTTCAGCACACAGGTTCAGACCCAGAGTGGAGCCTCAGATGCTGAGGTGACCCTGGTGATCCCTTCACTTCACTTTGCAGGCAAAGAAACTGAGGACGTGGGCCAGGATGTTTCCCTCTGAAGGCCTCTCAAGTTGGGCCACACTACCCTCAGGGGAAGGGCTGACTTCTTCTCCATTTTAGCCAGTGGTTCCCTTGGCAGTGGGGTTCGAAGTAGACAGGCTGTTTTGGGTAGGTGCATGGGGTGGGGAAGAGGTGAGTACTCTGTGGTTCAGAAGAGCCAACCTGGATGGAGGATAAGGGAAGACTCTTGCAAGGGCTTCCATTAACTGAACAGTGATGGCCTAAAATGCAAGGGTCTCTACATTGTTGCCCACAGTCCTTGCCAGAAAAACACTACCTCCTTTTAGCAGATAAGGAAATTGAAAGCCTGAGAGCTAAGTGATTTGTCCAGAGTCGTGTAGCTGGGAAATGTTTGTGTCAGAATTCAAGTCCATATCAGTTTGGTTCTAAGACTGAAATCTGTATTGAATCAAGCCATATCACCCCCAAACTATAGGCTCTTCATGCCTCTTGACTGTATTATTCCTGCACAGGGCATGCAGACAGGCAGGGTTCAGGATCTTCAGGCCACATGGTATGCTTCCTTCAAGGAGTCTGTAGACTACAGAATGAGGGCTTGACAACCAGACACTTGGTGAGTGCAGGGAGCAAGCCTTGACTGTAGATGGCCTCAGTCACATGTGAAACCACTGCCTCAGAGATCCATGCAAATCCTTATGCTTTATGGAGGTACTATCAGTGCCGGGCCCTGTGTTTAGAGAACAAACAGGCAGTGAATGGGACAGGAAGAAAAGTGGCTGGATGATTATAACAGTGTGTTACTGGCCTGGTATGTTACTCTGCAGGGCAGTTAAGGGCAGCACTCTCAAGGGAAGCTGTTCAGTTCAGTTCAGTCACTCAGTTGTGTCCGACTCTTTGCAACTCCACGAACAGCAGCACGCCAGTCCTCCCTGTCCATCACCAACTCCTGGAGTCCACCGAAACCCATGTCCCTTGAGTCAGTAATGCCATCCAACCATGTCATCCTTCTCCTCCTGCCCTCAATCTTTCCCAGCAACAAGGTCTTTTCAAATGAGTCAGCTCTTCGCATCAGGTGGCCAAAGTATTGGAGTTTCAGCTTCAACATCAGTCCTTCCAATGAACACCCAGGACTGATCTCCTTGAGGATGGACTCATTGGATCTCCTTGCAGTCCAAGGGACTCTCAAGAGTCTTCTCCAACACCATAGTTCAAAACCATCCATTCTTTGGCGCTCAGCTTTCTTTATAGTCCAAATCTCACATCCATACATGACCAATGGAAAAACCATAGCCTTGGCTAGATGGACCTTTGTTGACAAAGTAACATCTCTGCTTTTTTAATATGCTGTCTAGGTTGGTCATAACTTTTCTTCCAAGGAGTAAGCATCTTTTAATTTCATGGCTGCAGTCACCATCTGCAGTTATTTTGGAGCCCAGAAAAATAAAGTCTGTCACTGTTTCCACTGTTTCCCCATCTATTTCCCATGAAGTGATGGGACTGGATGCCATGATCTTAGTTTCTGAATGTTGAGCTTTAAGCCAACTTTTTCACTCTCCTCTTTCACTTTCATCAAGAGGCTCTTTAAAAAAAAAAAAAAAGAGGCTCTTTAGTTCTTCACTTTCTGCCATAAGGGTGGTGTCATCTGTATATCTGAGGTTATTGATATTTCTCCCAGCAATCTTGATTTCAGTTTGTGCTTCCTCAAGCTCAGCGTTTCTCATGATGTACTCTGCATATAAGTTAAATAAGCAGGGTGACAATATACAACCTTGAAGTACTACTTTTCCTATTTGGAACCAGTCTGTTTTTCGATATTCACTCTTGCCATCTCCTGTTTGACCACTTCTGATTTGCCTTGATTTATGGACCTAACATTCCAGGTTCCTATGCAATATTGCTCTTTATAGCATCAAAGCTTGCTTCTATCACCAGTCCCATCCACAAATGGATGTTGTTTTTGCTTTGGCTGCATCCCTTCATTCTTTCTGGAGTTATTTCTCCACTGATCTCCAATAGCATATTGGGCACCTGCCGACCTGGGGAGTTCATCTTTCAAGTGTCCTATCTTTCTGCCTTTACATACTGTTCATGAGGTTCTCAAGGCAAGAATACTGAAGTGATTTGCCATTCCCTTCTCCAGTGGACCACATTCTGTCAGACCTCTCCACCATGACCCATCCATCTTGGGTGGCCCCACATGGCATGGCTTAGTTTCATTGAGTTAGAAAAGGCTGTGGTAGGGGAAGCCGTAGAACATTTACATTTCCCTGGGGTAACAAAAGGCTTCTGGACAAGATGATTCCGGAGCAGAGACCCCTGCCATCTTTTGCCTTTAAGAATCACTACTCCAACAAAGCACTGTCTTCAGATGACCAGGGAAGAAGTTAGGAAACCCAGGTCTGGATGCAGAAAGTCTCCTGGTGCTGGAGTGTGCCCCTGGATTGTGAACACATGGGGACCCCTGGCCCAGTCCAGAGGGAGAAGGAGAGGGCGATCAGCCACCATCTGAACCGTGTGTGCTTCTTTGTTGGCACCTGCAGGCATCCTGGGTACGTGCCTGGCCTCACTCACCTCTTTACAAGGCTGCTGGTCCCGGCTGTCTGGTTCTGTCTTTTCTCATGCTCATGCTAAGTCACTTCAGTCATGTACAACTCTTTGTGACCCTTTGGACCGTAGCCTACCAGGCTCCTCTGTCCATTGGATACTCTAGGCAAGAATATTGGGGTGGGTTGCCATGGCCTCCTTCAGAGGATCTTCCTGACCCAGGGACTGAACCTACGTATCTTGTATTTGCTGCATTGACAAGTGGGTTCTTTAACCACTAGCACCACCTGGGAAGCCCTCTGTCTTTTCTACTTTTCCTTTTATCATGGCATCTACTCTGCAACTGCAGGTCACCAGCCTCCTTGGAATAGCAAAGCCAGCATTATTCTATGAAATACTCCCAGTCGGTTCTAGTTCAGCTCAGTTCAGTTTAGTTGCTCAGTCATATCTGACTCCTTATGACCCCATGGACTGCAGCACGCCAGGCTTCCCTGTCCATCACCATCTCCCAGAGCTTGCTCAAACTCATGTCCATTGAGTTGGTAATGCCATCCAACCATCTCATGCTCTGTTGTCCCCTTCTGCTCCTGTCTTCAATCTTTCCTAGCAACAGGGTCTTTTCCAATGAGTCAGTTCTTTGCATCAGGTGGCCACATTATTGGTTCTAAGGAGTGTCAAAATAAGCATCTTTAGAATCAAGATTCTGATTTTACAACTCTCTCCACAGGGGGCTCAGTCCTAATATAAGACATGGTAGGATGCCAGTAGAAAACTTTATTCAGTTCAGTTCAGTTCCGTCACGCAGTCATGTCCAACTCTTTGCAACCCCATGAACCGCAGCACGCCAGGCCTCCCTGTCCATCACCATCTCCCGGAGTTCACTCAGACTCACATCCATTGAGTCAGTGATGCCATCCAGCCATCTCATCCTCTGTCGTCCCCTTCTCCTCCTGCCCCCAATCCCTCCTAGCATCAGAGTCTTTTCCAATGAGTCAACTCTTTGCATGAGGTGGCCAAAGTACTGGAGTTTCAGCTTTAGCATCATTCCTTCCAAAGAAATCCCAGGGATGATCTCCTTCAGAATGGACTGGTTGGATCTCCTTGCAGTCCAAGGGACTCTCAGGAGTCTTCTCCAACACCACAGTTCAAAAGCATCAATTCTTCGGTGCTTAGCCTTCTTCACAGTCCAACTCTCACATCCATACATGACCACAGGAAAAACCATAGCCTTGACTAGACGGACCTTAGTCGGCAAAGTAATGTCTCTGCTTTTCAATATACTATCTAGGTTGGTCATAACTTTTCTTCCAAGGAGTAAGCCTCTTTTAATTTCATGGCTGCAGTCACCATCTGCAGTGATTTTGGAGCCCCCAGAAATAAAGTCTGACACTGTTTCCACTGTTTCCCCATCTATTTCCCATGAAGTGATGGGACCAGATGCCACGATCTTTGTTTTCTGAATGTTGAGATTTAAGCCAACTTTTTTGCTCTCCTCTTTCACTTTCATCAAGAGGCTTTTGAGTTCCTCTTCACTTTCTGCCATAAGGGTGGTGTCATCTGCATATCTGAGGTTATTGAGATTTCTCCCAGCAATATTGATTCCAGCTTGTGCTTCTTCCAGCCCAGCGTTTCTCATGATGTACTCTGCATAGAAGTTAAATAAGCAGAGTGACAATATACAGCCTTGACGTACTCCTTTTCCTATTTGGAACCAGTCTGTTGTTCCGTGTCCAGTTCTAACTGTTGCTTCCTGACCTGCATACAGATTTCTCAAGGGGCAGATCAGGTGATCTGGTATTCCCATCTCTTTCAGAACTGTCCACAGTTTATTGTGATCCACACAGTCAAAGGCTTTGGCATAGTCAATAAAGCAGAAATAGATGTTTTTCTGGAGCTCTCTTGCTTTTTCCATGATCCAGCGGATGTTGGCAATTTGATCTCTGGTTCCTCTGCCTTTTCTAAAACCAGCTTTAACATCAGGAAGTTCACAGTTCACATATTGCTGAAGCCTGGCTTGGAGAATTTTGAGCATTACTTTACTAGCATGTGAGGTGAGTGCAATTGTGCGGTAGTTTGGGCATTCTTTGACATTGCCTTTCTTTGGAATTGGAATGAAAACTGATGCCAAGAGCCAGCGTGAGGAATCCCACCTGTGACAAGGTCATGCGGCAGAGATTTGATGGGCAAGGCAAGTCAGGTCTCAGGGTGTCCCCGTGGTATTTCCTGAGCATGTACCCCCAAAACCAAAAATCTGCCAGCCTTTGTGCTCTGCTTTTCCACTCTTCTGACATACTCTGGAAAAAGACAACTCAGAGCTTTAGTCTTCTGCATTTGAAAGGGATGTTTCAGTTAAACCCCCTCTGATAACTCTCTAGCTTGCCTAACAGGTTCCCCGACCTCTTACAGCTTGTGAATTGCTTACAGCCCTCCAACCGTGACAGGCACAAAGCTTAAAGCATCTTAAAGACACAGAGCCTTTTCTAAAGAGCTAAAGATCATATTGGTGACGGATTTCACTGTTGACTCAATGATTGCTGCCAGGCCTCCATATTCTTTATCTTTTAGGCACCTGGGAGGATGTTAATCAATGTAAATGGGATATGGAAAAGGATATATAATAGTTTTGATGTTAGCAACACTAGACTTTTGAGTTAATTGCTTTTCTTTTGTTATAAATCACTGTACTCCTTTTACTTGTTATAAATTGCTGTATCTTTGCTATGTAAGAATGTAACTTTATTTAGTGTTTCCTGAGAGTGGCACCAGACTTTGAGAAGAACAACACAAATAAGTCTTCTGGTTTACAAACCCTTATCAGGGAAAAGGCTGTAAAATGTTAATTGGCCCTTTTGGCTGGAAGATGATGTAAATCACCTAAGACTTGTGTATACAACTAGGTATGCAGAGAGAAAAGCCTGGTTTTGATAAGACTCTGGGCTGCTAATGCTGCATAACTTTGTATTACCCTTTGATCTCTATGTACAATCAAAAAGGTATAAAAAGCCTTCCTAGACAATAGAGGCTGGGCAAGTCATTGGAAGGACTGGTTTCCCCCGTGTCTCCTCTTTACTCTATTTTCTGGCTGAATTCCCATCTGGGGCATGGAGGCTCACCATGTCTACTTACTTGCCCCGGCTTCTAAGATCCACGAGAGAGGGAGCCCAAGGTGGGGCACCCCCGGCTATTCAAGAGGACGCTGGTGGCCTAACGTAGATGGTGCAAGCTCCTTGTCTGGAACTTTATTGGCTTTCCATGTAAACCAAGTTATTCAGCCTCTTTTCTCCACTTAATTTTCCTACTACACTATTTCTTCATAATCTAATCTTACATTTATAAATAAATAAGTTTTTTCCTCGCCTATTCGTCTCCCCTTCGAATCACCCTGGATCCACCGGGGCTGGACCCTGGCAAACTGACTTTTTCTAGTCCTGTGGCCACTGCTGAGTTTTCCAAATTTGCTGACATATTGAGTGCAGCACTTTCACAGCATCATCTTTCAGGATTTGAAACGGCTCAACTGGAATTCCATTACCTCCACTAGCTTTGTTCACAGTGATGCTTTCTAAGGCCCACTTGACTTCACTTTCCAAGATGTCTGGCTGTAGATTAGTAATCACATCATCATGATTATCTGGGTCGTGAAGATCTTTTTTGTACAGTTCTTCCGTGTATTCTTGCCACCTCTTCTTAATATCTTCTGCTTCTGTTAGGTCCAGACCATTTCTGTCCTTTATCGAGCCCATCTTTGCATGAAATGTTCCCTTGGTATCTCTGATTTTCTTGAAGAGATCTCTAGTCTTTCCCATTCTGTTCTTTTCCTCTATTTCTTTGCATTGATTGCTGAAGAAGTCTTTCTTATCTCTTCTTGCTATTCTTTGGAACTCTGCATTCAGATGGGTATATCTTTCCTTTTCTCCTTTGCCTTTTGCTTGTCTTCTTTTCTCAGCTATTTGTAAGGCCTCCCTAGACAGTCATTTTGCTTTTTTGCATTTCTTTTCCATGGGGATGGTCTTGATCCCTGTCTCCCGTACGATGTGACGAACCTCATTCCGTAGTTCATCAGGCACTCTGTCTATCAGATCTAGGCCCTTAAATCTATTTCTCACTTCCACTGTATAATCATAAGGGGTTTGATTTAGGTCATACCTGAATGGTCTAGCGGTTTTCCCTACTTTCTTCAATTTGAGTCTGAATTTGGTAATAAGGAGTTCATGATCTGAGCCATAGTCAGCTCCTGGTCTTGTTTTTGTTGACTGTATAGAGCTTCTCCATCTCGAAAATATCTAAAATTTAGTTTAAATATTTAATATAATTAAATATAAAATTAAAATTTTAAGATTAATCATATATTAAATTATATTGTTTATAAGTTAATATAAAATATTTATAGCATGAAATTATAATATTTCTCTATATATTTATATATATATAGTATAATACATATCTATACTATATATATAACTGGTTTCAGACTGTGTGTGTGTGTCTTGGTTCCCTGGAGTGAGGCACGTTTGTCCTGTCGACTATAAAAGAGGAACAACTTGAGAGTTGTGAGTTAAGTTTTATTTGGGGCAAAATGAGGACTGCAGCCCGGGAGATAGTACCTCAGATAGCTCTGAGAAATTGCTCCAATGATGCAGTGGAGGAAAGTCAAAATATAAGATTTTGGTGAAGAGGGAGTTCAATACAATTAAGCACTCGTTTTACAAAAGGTTTTCTGCGAGTCATGAGGAACTGATGTCATCAGGAAGGGATTTACTGCTTTTTTAAATATGAGGAGATGCAAGGATTGGAATCCTGAAATCAGTTCCTGAAAATACTCAACTATCTAAAGACTTGTCCCGCCAGATTCCCTGGAGCACAGAGCACCTCACTCCACCCTGAACTCTCTCAGTGGGCGTTGAAGGGCAGCAGCAGCAGCAGCGCAAGGTTCAACCTTTGCTGAGGCGGAGGGCAAATGCCTCTGTTGTCCAGTCACTGGCAATACTCTTGGCAAGTGCCAGTTTGTAGTTGACAGTCCTAAGGCTGAGGGACTTGAAAGTTTAGATATGGATTTCAGCTAAGCTTGCTCTGACCCTCTGGGAGGAATCCTTACAAAATGCCTTAGGGCCTGGGTGGCCCCATCTTGTCATTCCCTTGTTACCTCTTTCCAGGGTTTTCCGTGACTGTGAGTTGTTACGAGAAATAAAGATTAGAGTGAGTCCCCGTACACCGAGTCAGAGCTGGAAGGAAGCTGAGAAAAACTCCTGCAAGCCCAGCGTGGTCAGGGGCAGGTGAGGAAGCCCAGGTGAGGCCTGGGAAAAGGAACTGACTTGCTCAAGATCAAATAGGTGGCCCACGGCAGAACCTAGGCAGCAACTTGGGTCTCATGACTCCTGTCCAACACTCTTTATGTGGAGCTATATTTAGTGCCTCCTAAAACCCATGGAAGGTGAATCTCCTTGTTCCATTAGCCCCTGGGGACAGAGGAGACTCAAGCCCAAGGGTTGCTTGGAGACCTGAGGACACAGAATGGTTTCCTTTTTATGTTGCTAAAGAGTAAGTTGGAAGCAGCCTTGTCTGATACCTGATAGTTGGTATAAAAATTCCAGAAGACAGAGGACTGAATACCAGGAGCCCAGAGTCAGAGTCAACAGTGGTGACTATTCTCTGCCCTGCACCACCCCAGACAACCACAATGCTTACCCCCCCACACACAAACACACACGCACACACACACACACACTGAGATGGAAGGCACCACAGTGACCCAGGTGATCTCAGCAGACCTGGGCACAGGCCAAGCCCATGTGTCTTCCATGCCAGGTATTTCTGATTCCCCAGGAACACCAGCCCAAGCCCAAGCACAGACATGCAGGGGAAGGCAGAGCCTACCAAATCGGGTCAAACCCAGGGCTCCTTGCAAAGAATTCTTGGTGGCTGGAGCTGAAGTCTACCTGCTGAAATCCATCACCAGCTGGGTATCCCCTGGGGAATGGCAGGGTTGTGCCCAGCACATGGGTGGCTGAGAGATGGCCTCACTTTCCCAGGGGATTGTGGGGTAGGGAGGAAGGAGGAGGGAAGGGCAAGCCTCCACTGCCTGGCAGAACCTCTGCTCGAGTTTCTAACTCAGCCTTGAAGTTTGAGTCATTCTCATTTTATACCTTAGACACTTTTATGGCTAAGGTTACTCAATAAAAATGTAGGAAAGAGAGGATTTAAACTCAGCTCTGCCAGGCTCCAGGATGGGTGTTTGTTTTTTTACTTGTCCCATACTACCTTCTAAGTAATTTCTTTATTTGGAATATGTAACTATATTTTTCCCAAAGGAAGGCGCACCTCTTTCCAAGCCCTCAGCATCATACCCTTTATCCTGAGGTCTTTGTGCTATGGAAATTGACTCAAGACTGATGGGCAGACATCCTGTTGGGATGTTGCAGAAACCTGGGGAAAGGTCTGGACTTTGTGCTTTGGAGCCATGCACATAAGCAAGAATGACAATGTGAGCATGCCTGTTGGTGCATTCAGGTGTCTGTGAATGTGAGTTGGTATATGAACAAGTATTTCAGGGTGATTGATAGCATGCAATTTTGTGTCAGGGTGTGTTGAGTCCTTGTCTCACAGGAGGGCTCATGAATGAATACATGTGGGAAGATGAACTTGAATGTGCAAGAATGAGTGTGCACAGGGCTGACATTCAACAGGTATGCCTAGGTGTTGATGAATCCAGAGTTAAAATGTTAAAACAACTTCTGTGACAAGTGGCAAATAGCCTCTGCACCAGGCCCTGTACCCACCAGCGCCCCTGCCCGGACTCTGACTGCCAGTCAGCTCAGTCCTACAGCATCGGGAAGCTGCTGACCAATGACTGTCACAGCTGGGGCCTCTGGGACACTGGTGGATCTCAGTGCTCAATGTCAGTCTCTGAATCTGCAGAATTCACTTTGAATAATAACCCTCTGTGTGTGTGTGCGTGTGTGTGTGGGGGTGGGGGGGTGGGGGGGTGATTTGTGGGCTTCCCAGGTGGTGCTAGTGGTAAAGAAACTGCCTTCCAATGAAGGAGATGCAAGAGACATGGATTCGATCCCTGGGTCAGGAAGATCCTCTGGAGGAAGACACAGAAACCCACTCCAGTATTCTTGCCTGGAGAATCCCATGGACAGAGGAATCTGGCAGGCTATACACCACAGGGCCACAAAGAGTTGGACATGACTGAAGCGACTTAGCACACATGCTCAAATGTGTTTCATTTCTGTGAGTGTATGAACATGCATGAGCAGGTACCCCTGTATAAACATGTGTGAGTATGTGAACATGCTGGCTTTGCCTTCCCAACAAATGGGTGGGTTGTAAGTTCTGGAAAGATGGAATCCAGACTTTATGCTTCTTCCAGAAACTAATAGGGTCAGAGCACTTGCTGTGTTGCAAAGAATTCAGACCAGAGAGCTAGAGCATCAAAAGTTTGAATCTCAGCTCTACCACCTACAAGCTGTTGCTGCTGTGAGCAGTAAGGAGCTTCTCTGCACCTCACCCCTATCTCTAATGGGAAAAGCAACACCTGCTTCAATAGTGTGGTATCAGTGTGTGGGAGTGCTTGGCACACACCATGGCCCTGCCCTGCTCATGCTCCCTCAGCATATCAGCCTCAGTTCTTGCCTCCAGGGAGCAGGGTCTGCCTCCAAAAGGCATGGCTGGCTGTATAAATTGACAGAGAAAAATTACTGTGGGCTAGAGCTGCCCAGGACTACCTCAAGAGCAGAGTCCATCACAGGCATGTGTTAAAAAAAAAGGGAAGATTCTGGAAGAAAAGGCAACCACCAAATGGGGTGATTATGTCCTGGAGTAAATTGTTTCCACCCATGAACACCCCTCAGACCCTTTGTTCTACACAACTGGTCCTTGTCCTTGACTCTAAGATGCATCCTGACCCTCACACATTTGTCTCACTACAGGACTGGAGCCTGTGTCCCAACATTGGTGGAAATAAGTGGAGGGTCTTGCTGCTCTCTCAGAAAGTGGAGAATAATAGTAAAAGCAACAATAATATTCATCCAACATTTGCTATGGGTTATTGTTTAGTCGTTAAGTCATGTCCAACTCTTTGTGACCCCACAGATTGTAGCCCACCAAGTTCCTCTGTCCATGCAATTTCTCAGGCAAGAATACTGAGGTGGGTTGCCACTCCCTTCTCCATACCTCTGCTTTTAAATCACACACAGGTGAGCCACTGGTGAATGCTGATGTGGAATCAAAAAGGGAATGGATTGAGCAAAGTCTAGGTCCTAATATTTCTCATAGGCAAGACATCTCCAGCTCTAGGTTTTTTGTCACAAATTTTTTATCACAAATCTCATAGTCTATTCACCGAATACCAGTCAGATGGAAAGGAAAAGCATAATTTACATAAAATGATACTTTTGGACATCCCTGCCATACATAAAATTTATTCTAAGTGTTTGATACAGTGGAAAATATAAAAACCTAGTATGGGTTACATTCTACATATTATTTATTACATTGTTTTACTAAACACTTTTTTCTAAGTGAACAATGCAAAGAAAATAGAGGGAAACAATAGAATGGGAAGGACTAGATATCTCTTCAAGGAAATTAGAGATACCAAGGGAATATTTCATGCCAAGATGGGCACAATAAAGAACAGAAACCATATGGACCTAACAGAAGCAGAAAATATTAAGAGGTGGCAAGAATACACAGAAGAACTATACAAAAAAAGATCTTCATGACCCAGATAGCCACGATAGTGTGATCACTCATCTAAAGCCAGATACGTTGGAGTGAGAAGCCATGTGAGCCTTAGGAAGCATCACTAGGAATAAAGCTAGTGGTGATAACGGAATTTCAGATGAGCTGTTTCAAATCCTAGAAGATGATGCTGTTAAAGTGCTGCACTCCATATGCCAGCAAATTTGGAAAACTCAGCAGTGGCCACAGGACTGGAAAAGGTCAGTTTTCATTCCAAACCCAAAGAAAGGCAATGCTGAAGAATGTTCAAACTATTATACAATTTCACTCATTTTACATGTTAGCAAAGTAATGCTCAAAATTCTCCAAGCTAGGCTTCAATAGTACATGAACTGAGAACTTCCAGATGTTCAAGCTGGATTTATAAAAAACAGAGGAACCAGAGATTAAATTGCCAACATCCACTGGATCATAAAAGAAGAAAGAGAATTCCAGAAAAACAATTACTTCTGCTTCATTGACTACCTTAAAGCCTTTGACTGTGTGGATCACAACAAAATGTGGAAAATTCTTTAAAAAATGAGAATACCAAACCACCTTACCTACCTCCTGCAAAACCTATATGTAAGTCAAGAAGCAACAGTTAGAACTAGACATGGAAAAACAGACTGGTTCCAAATCAAGAAAGGAGTACATCAAGGGTGTATATTGCCACCCTGCTTATTTAACTTACATGCAAAGTACATCATGCAAAATACTGGACTGGATGAAGCACAAGTTGGAAGCAAGATTGCCGGGAGAAATATCAATAACCTCAGATAGGCAGATGACACCACCCTTATGGCAAGAAGTGAAGAGGAACTATTAAAGAAAGTGAGAGAGTGAAAAAGCTGGCTTAAAACTCAACATTCAGAAAACAAAGATCATGGCATCTGGTCCCATCACTTCATGGCAAATAGATGGGGAAACAATGGAAACAGTAAGACTTTATTTTCTTGGGCTCCACAGTCACTACAGATGGTGACCACAGCCATGAAGTCAAAGACATTTACTCCTTGGAAGAAAAGCTAAGACAAACTTAGACAACGTATTAGAAAGCAGAGACATTACTTTGCTGACAAGGTCCATATAGTCAAAATGATGGGTTTTTTCCCAGTAGTCATGTATGGATGTGAGAGCTGGACCATAAAGAATGCTGAACAGCAAAGAATCGATGCTTTTGAACTGTAGTGTTGGTGAAGACTCTTGAGAGTCCCTTGGACTGCAAGGAGATCAAACCAGTCAATCCTAAAGGAAATCAATCCTGAATATTCATTGGAAGGACTAATGCTGAGCTGAAGCTTCAATGCTTTGGCCAACAGATGCGAAGAGTTGACTTCTTAGGAAAGACCATGATGCTGGAAAAGATTGAAGGCAGAAAGAGAAGGGGATGACAGAGAACAAGATGGTTGGATGGTATCACCGACTTAATGGACATGAGTTTGAGCAATCTCTGGGAGATGATGAAGGACAGGAATCCTGGCATACTGCAGTCCATGGGGTCGCAAAAGGTGGGACATGACTGAGGATAAGAACAACCACAACAACAATTGCACACCACTCCCCTTCAACCCCAGGTGGCAGGTATTATTCTCTCCACTATTCAGATGAGAAAAGTGAGACCTGGAGTAGCGTAAGGGTGGATCTGGGATCCAAAACCAGTATGCTGGAGACAACAGAAAATCTGCAAAATGGTCCATACATAAGCACATGTGTACACATGCTAATTATGATCGTTAGTGGAGCCCAAAGAGGCCAAGTTATGACCAACCTAGATAGCATATTCAAAAGCAGAGACATTACTTTGCCAACAAAGGTCCGTCTAGTCAGGGCTATGGTTTTTCCTGTGGTCATGTATGGATGTGAGAGTTGGGCTGTGAAGAAGGCTGAATGCCGAAGAATTGATGCTTTTGAACTGTGGTGTTGGAGAAGACTCTTGAGAGTCCCTAGGACTGCAAGGAGATCCAACCAGTCCATTCTGAAGGAGATCAACCCTGGGATTTCTTTGGAAGGAATGGTGCTAAAGCTGAAACTCCAGTACTTTGGCCACCTCATGCAAAGAGTTGACTCATTGGAAAAGACTCTGATGCTGGGAGGGATTGGGGGCAGGAGGAGAAGGGGACGACAGAGGATGAGATGGCTGGATGGCATCCCCGACTCGATGGACATGAGTTTGAGTGAACTCCAGGAGTTGGTGATGGACAGGGAGGCCCGGCGTGCTACAATTCATGGGGTTGCAAAGAGTTGGACACAACTGAGCAACTGAACTGAACTGAAGTGAAAGAGGCAAAATTAAACCTTCTGTTAAGCTACTGAGTGAGGGGGCATGAGGAAAGAGAAGTAAAAACCCAAACGAGATGTTTGGGGGAAGGTCATGTATGAGAATCGCAAGAGTAGATATATGGAGGCTCTGCTGAATAACATCTCACTATGGGGAAATGTTTAAAAGTGCTCATCATTTATTTTCAGGGGGTTCTGTTAAGGTTTATACAGCTTTTCAATGCTTTTTGTGAGTCATACTTGAATTCTGTTGAATGCAGCACTCTGGGAGAAATGTTTACACTGGAGCCACTCTCCAGCTTTCTGTGGTGTTCAGTTGGTGTGGTCCACCATGGACCAGGGCTGAGACCCAGGAGGGCTGACTCTCACCATTTGCTCATGCTGCACCTGATTCTGGAACGTGTTCCTCCCTGCCTACTCAAATCCCATTCTGAAGCCCCCTTCTACAGGTGTTCCTCGTGGAACAAACATTTTCTGGGAGCCCTGTGGTGGATGCCATGATGACAGAGATGGCCAAGTTCTCCTTTCTTCCTGCATCAGCCCTGGGTATTCTCTGTTTCATCTGATTCCAAAGACATAAATGATGCATCTGTAGTTTCCAAGTTACCCTTTAGAAAGAATCCATCTTATCTAATTGTTCTTTATTATCTTGAGGATCTCAGCTTGTTCTTCTTACAGGGATTACCAAACCAAGACATTTGAAGCCTGGGTGTGTGCTTCTGTGTTTTCACAGCACCTATCACATTCTAGGCAAATAGGATGGGAGGTGCTTACCAAGGAGCCACTGATGGATCAAGGGATGGGATAGATGGCTTTCAGTTCAGTTCAGTTGGATGGATGAATTGATGGGTGGATGGAACATAGCTGAAAGGCATGAAAAGGAACAATAAAGAAAGAAGAGACAAATCAACCAGGGAAGCAAAGCTAAAGCTTCAGTATTCAGATAATTCTGAATTCTACAGGATCTGTAATATATGTTTGGGATAATTCAGACTTATAGTTTATGTTATTTTCCTTTCTGGCTCCTTTTGGGTACTTTTGTTAGTTCTCAGTGACTCCCTGTCATGAAAAGGGAGGTAGGTATGAAAACAGAGATTCAAATACCCCTATTTGTGGACTATTTTGGCAGAGAAGGATTTGATGGAAAGGTATGGGGATAGTGAAAGAAATGGAAACAAGAAATTTGGATTATTTCAGGGTCTGAATTATCAGATTATCTGTATACCCCAAGAATTTAGAGACTTGAAAGTAGGAGGGCAGTGAGAGAAAAATAGCCCAGGAGAATCCCTGTAGAGGAAGCCATGGGGACTACAATTTTAATAAATATTGGGAGTAGATATCCTAATTATACATTTGGCTAGCTTGAAGAAACTTTGATCTTTTCTTTTACTTATGGGAGAACTTTAAAAATAACATTTGTGTGGTTTTGGCTATGCTGCATCTTCACTGCTGTGCAAGCTTTTCTCTGGTTGTGGCATGTGGGGGCTACTCTCTAATCATGGTGTGCGGGCCTCTCATTGCAGTGGCTTCTCATGCTGCCGAGCACAGGCTCTAGGGTGCGCAGGCTTCAGTAGCTGCTGCATGTGGGCTCAGCAGTTGCAGCTCCAGGGCTCTAGAGCACAGGCTCAATAGTTGTGGCACCTGGGCTCAGTTGCTCTACAGCTGAATCAGGGATTGAATCTGTCTCCTGCATTAGCGGGTGGATTATTCACCACTAGCTTCCAGGCCCAGCAGCCCTTGGAATGTGTTCTTTGAATTACAACTTAACTTGCTTCAATCCTCTTCTCTATTACGTAGTTCTTGGCTGAGGGTTCCCTTACTCTTTCTGCACCTTACAAGGATAAGGATGGGTTTTTTGTTTTTTGTTTTTTGTTTGTTTTTGCACATGGGCGTCATATCCCCCTGTTTCTAAGGGGTGGTCTCATTGTCCGTGGATGGGGGATGTGTTTGCATGGTGCAGAAGTGTCAATCTCTTCTCCTCACCTTGGCAGGACCACAGTAAATGTTCCTCAGCTTAGAAGTGCATCTCCCCATGCCTTCTCCTCCACCTGCATCCACATACCTAGCCCTCCTAGGGCTCTGGGTTAGCAAACAGAACGCAAATAATCGAACTGAGACATTAATGCCAGAAGAATTGTGTTTAATTGTTTGGAAAACAGGAGGAGCAAATGAAGGGTGATAGAAAAGGGTGTCTGGGCATGCTGCCCAAGTTTCCAAGAAGCTGACAGGGTGATGTAGATACATGTCGGCAAAGGTGATTAGTAGGTTTAGAACCAGATCCTCATCTGAGATGGAAATTGCAGCTGCTAATTAATAAGAGGTTGAGATCCAGGAAGCTGCCATCCTGTTGTTGCCGCCTTTTCCCGAAGAGTGGCTGCCTCCAGGAACCGGGGGTGAGTGGATCTGACAGCTGACTGACAGAGGGGAGTGGGCTCCATCCTCTCTGTTCTCCTGGTGGATTAGCCCTTGGCCTCATGCCTGGGCAGACTTTTTATTGGACTTCTGGCACTGCTGAAAGGGTGAGTGCTTCTGTTGGCACTTGGGGGCATAGGACTCCTTGCACTTGGGTGGAGGCTGGCAAGGCTCCTTGGTCTACTGAGGCGAGGCTCAGCACTGCTTTGGTGGGGGGCAGCACTGCTTTGGTGGAGGACAGCACTGCTTTGGTGGGGGGCAGCACTGCTTTGGTGGGGGGCAGCACTGCTTTGGTGGGGGGCAGCACTGCTGGGG